>NC_000076.6:69406749-69741749 GCF_000001635.26 Mus musculus | reverse complement strand
TTGAATGGTACAGCAGGAGGCCTGGAGGACCAAGAAGAGTCGGGGCCTGGACTACAAAGGCAAGAAGCTCAGTAAAAGAAAACCCTTGAGAAGAAGTCAACATTACTGGGCACTATTCGCAGCTAAGTAGTAACGGACCTGCCTGGCATGGGAGGCTTCACTTCTAATGCCACCACTACAGACAGACATGTACTTTTATCTGTAGGGGAAGCTATGTACCCAGGAGCACAGGTGCCCATAGAGGCCAGAAGAGGGCAAGAGGTCTCTGGATCCTGATTGGTGAGCAGCCAAGTGGCTAGCCCTGGTCTGGTTTTCAAGAAACACAGATGGGAAAAATGGAGCCTGGGATAGCACGAGGACCTTCTTCCCTCAGCCCCTGGATTGATTTAGTCTCTGGGAGGGACCTGATGGCAAGGACACAGTGAGGAGAAGACAAAAGTTTAAAACACTGAAGGCTCTATCATCAATATCTCTGAACACCTTAAAGCTTTGGCCTCCAAGGCAATGCACAATGTTCTCCTGAGCATGGATTGCAGGTACGCGCTGGACCACTCGAAACACTTGTCTCTCAGCTCCTTTCTGAATCTGACTAAACTTAGGACCTACTCACTGTCTGGAAGCTTCCAAGGGAGTCCCACACTTCAGACAAAAGCATCAATGTGAAGACAGTGTGGGTCTCATTCTGCCTTTTACTTCGTCCCTTTGTCTTCTCTTGTCTCGATCCTAGTCCCCCCTCTTCCCCAAAAGGGCATAGAAGACACAAAAACAGATATTCCAAGGTGTTTTTCAGAATACCTTAAAGTGGATGTTGAGGCAGGAGCCTTTAACGTTTCTCCAAGCCAATAACCAGTAATATTGACGTAAAAAAAAAATCTAAAAAGTTAAAAAAGAAAACATGCTTGTCTATTAACGGGAAGCATGTAAATGAGAATTGAGAGACGGTCAAAAGAATGGTCTAGACCATAGTGTCTGCTGACCTCCCGGTCATCCACTGTCTCACACGTGTCATAGACAAAATGCTGCTCTTCACTGTCATAGCCCAAGTAACACAGGAAAATGCACTGCAAATACACATATATAGTGTATGGATCACTACGACTCTTTGGGACTTAGCTGTTGCATTTCCACACGGGACTCAGTCCATAAATATGTATATGTGCAGCATCAGCATTCTGGATGTTGAGCAGATGACCAGAGCAGGTATCTCCCAGCGAGCCCACACGTCAGGAAGCTGACAGGCAGTTCTCTTAAGAAACCTCTGTCCATTCTTCATTCCCAGTGGTTGGGAAGCATGAGGAGGCCTGTGCTTTGATTCAGCTAGCCACTCTGAACTCTAGGCGATCCCCATGAGCGATCCCACTCTGCTCTAAGTTCTAGCATCACAACTCCTCATTTGGTATAAAGTCTGCCCTTAGTCTTTAATCATAGCATCCCTTGGGGGGGGGGGGAGCTGCTGAGTGTGTTTAAATAAAGCTCCCTGAATCTGGTCATTTGAACAATTTCAGAGAAAGGTAGGTGGGCAAAGACACTTCCCAGTATTTAGCATAAATATTGAATAGGGCCTCAACAGGGTTGAAAAGATTTTATAAAATCTCCCCAGTGAACTTGCTTTCCAGAGCAAGGAAGACAATGTTACAGTGTTGCAATGTTACAGTGTTGCAATGTTACAGTGTTACAATGCTACAGTGTTACAATGTTACAGCATTACAGTGTTACAATGTTACCCTCTCCTCACCCTCCAAAGCCTCCATGCCTCATTTCCATCTGCCTCCCACTCATCATGGTTTCCCATGGGATGAGATGAGTTCTACTTCATCTTCAGACCACTCAGCAACTTCTAGAACCAGCTTCAGGCACTCTGCTCTTTCTGCGATGGAAGGCATGCCCCTGTTGACACTGAGGATAACCCTTCTATGAGAGCATCAGTTGCTTACACCATGCAGGCTTCTCCTGCCTCAAGAACTCATTGTCTACCATTATCCTGTCTCTCCTTTGAGGCCCCAGCCTCTTGTTCACTGTTGTGCCTGTGGTTTCAAAGCCATGTGGTGATCGCATACTTGTGTCAACAGGATTGGTCATAGGAGTCAGGCTGGTGACTGGAGTTCTTCAGACTAGTCTCCCCCCCCCCCCACCTCCCCGCCGCCGCCCCAGCACCATCAGTTTGTCAAGTTTGATGGAGACCTGATGACATCAGAAGCCTCAGGAACTGGAGAGTAGGGAAAGCCTCAAATGGAAAGAAAGGTCACAATGGTTCCTGTGTGACAAGTTTAACTGTAGATATATACTAATCCACATCATGGAATGCATTCTTTCTTCTTTTTTTCTAAGAGGGAGAGGGCAAGAAAATAAGAAAGATGGACAGAAAGAGAGAGGGAGAGAGAAGACAGAAAGAGACACAGAGACAGAGAGAGAATGTGTGTGTGTACATGTGTGCTTATGTGGAGACCCAAGGATTCTGTCAGGAATCTTTCTCAATTGCTCTTCCATCTTGTTCAATGAGGCAGGATGTCTCAATCAAATCCAGATGTCACCAATATGGCTAGTGTTTCTAGCCAGTTCCAGGGATCCTGTCTCCTTGTCCCAGGCTGGAACTGTAGACTAGCTACCCCTCCCACCCAGCATTTATATGGGTACCAGAAATCCTAACTCTGGTCATTTTGCCTGTGCTAAGCAATCTTCCCAGCCTGTGACCCAAATTCTTCACCTCTGCCTTTCATTTTATTAGTGTGATTTATGCTTTGTTGACACTGGGGTTAACAGAGACTCTAGTACTTCTTTCTAAAACTCTGACCCGCCATCTGGAATTCTTTCCAGGCTTCTTAACAATGACAAGGAAAGAAGAAAAAAGAAAAAGTTAAACTAGCTATTTCTGGAAAAGTCTAAGATTCCCGAGTTTTCCAGCTGACAGAGGGCTTTGACATTACATTTTCAAGTCTCCTTGCGCCACCTTCTGTGTGCATGGCTGCGTGGGAGGGGAGATAGAACTGCTGGATTCGTGTTCTGATTGAGATCTTAAGGGAATAGGTGTTGGTCCAACTTCACTGCAACTATTGCTTTATTCTAGAGAGACTGACTGACAAGAGCATCCTGCTAAGACAGCAAGAAATTTAACAAAGACCAGACCGTGACATTTGTTTCATTTTGTTTCAATTTCCTCGACTCCTTTTTTGGTGGCAGGAGATCCAAGGAACCAGGCATCAGAACCGCCTCTCGAAGGAAAATCACTTTCATCTTTCAATTTACTATTGTGGAGCTTTATCTAAAAAAGAGAAACTCAATTACGTTTTGGGATTTCTGTGTATGATATAGCCATAAAAGAAAAATCAGGGAAAGAAAAAAGAAAGAAAAGGCTGAGATCTATGGAAAATGATCAGTGGTTCTTTCTACGCAAGGTCAGTGAAAATGAAAATCACCCTAGGTAAACTAGTATGAACCGGAGCCCAGACACAGCTAACTTTTGAACACATATTTTTAAATCTTTATTTAAGCCTGGAAACTCCTTTATCTGGAGGTTTTCTATCAACGTGATGAATGATACAGGCATATTCGGCAGGCAAGGCTGGTTCAGTGGTTTCCAATATTCATTCCAGGGTCCCATTTACTTGGTTGGCTGTACAGGAGGCTATGGGGTATTCTGGGGAACTGGGCTCTGACCTTATGTTTTCTAATATATTTTTTATATGAGTCCACTGGAACTTCACTACTAGCTATCATATTACCCACACAACAACAACAATACCCCCCCCCATAAAAATAGAGCAATACCCTGCATCAGTAACTGTCTCTCTGGGATGCACTTATACCCAAGTCTTTCAGACTTGTTCTTTGAAATCTGAAATTCAAAGAGAATTTTTTTTTAAATCAGTTATTCCAGGTTTCTGTACTAAATGCTTCATTCACTTCATTCAGGGACTGAACTTGTGAATTCAATTTTTGGTTCCACTCAGGACTTTCCAGAAAATACTCTTTGCTTAGCCTTTGAGGTTGAAAGGTTTTCCTAAACACACCAATCAGCTTGCACAGCTCCCAGCCCCCTCTACTCACTAAGATAAGACGATAAGATGATAAGTGATAAGAGTCCGTACTCTTCACTGTCATTCACTGGAGGTTTGGGCGAGCAGGGAAGATGCTCCGGAGTCCAAGTCTGAGGACTATGAGTTATAATATGATCCCCATTAGTGTTCACCTGGTTTCTCATTCCCCTGACCACAAAGCAAGGAGGAAATGGTGGATTATTCAGGTTCTAATAGCTGAAGTTTCATAAGGGCTTCCCCACTATGTTCTTCCATGAGCCCAAAGCATATGTGTGTACAATGACTTTGATGAAAATGGTTTTTTTCTTCTGAGTATAAAAGAAAGATACACACATTGGTTAAAATATCAAACAATGTGGGAAAATGAGAAGAATTGAGAGATAGCTACGGTCTGACATTTTGGTAAGCGTTTCTGTGCACATATATAACCTCACTTTTGGCAACTGATCCAGACAGGGTCTGCCTGATACACCTGGTGACATTTCTGTACTGTTATGATGTCTGGTGTGATCATGCATGTGTGTGTGTGTGTGTGTGTTTGTGTGTGTGTGTGTGTGTGTGTGTGTGTTTCATCTCCTACTTTACCCAACTCCTAAGGAACCATAGAATTTTAAAAATTGGATATTAAAGCTTTTTATATACCTCTTTGCATATGCACTGAAACATCTTTTTAGGCTAAAGTCCCAAAAGTGTAAACTGCATTTCAAATTGAGTGTTCAGTCATGCATAACCAAGAAAAGCTCTTTTGAAGGAATGTCTTGCTCACTTTAAGAACTGTATATATTAAGGTGGGTGGTAGTGGCTCATGCCTTTAATCCCAGTGCTTGGGTGGCAAAGGTAGGTGGATCTCTGAGTTCAAGGCCAGCCTGGTCTACAAGACAGCCAGGGGCTATGCAGAGAAGGCTTGTCTTGAAAAGAACCAAATAAATAAATAAATAAATAAATAAATAAATAAATAAACAAATGAATGTACGTGTTGTTATACTGAGCTAAGAGCTGTATCCAAAATGACCAAATGACTATTTAAAAGTTACACATACAAAGTTTAGGAAGACAGACAGCCTACCACCCCACACTCGTGTCTTCCTGGCACACGTGAGATGTAGGGATTTGGCACAAGGCTCCCCAGTGTGCTTTAATGAATCCAAGTGGTCAGGACTGTGGTTTCACGTTTCACCAGGGGAATGCCCCTGGACAGGAACGGGGTGCCAGGTGGACAGGAGAGTGCCTTACTCAGCACTCCTCACTGTCCTCCAGCAGCTGCCTTCCGGCACGCTTCACAAGAGGCACACCCTCGTGCCCATTCATTCTTTCAGCAAGACCCACTGACCTCTGCCCCATGGGGATGGAGGCACCTGTCCAGTTGACTGTGACTTCAGGATCACTATGGACATGGTGTGAGCACTTGGGAAAGCTTTGCAGGAGGGATACCAGACAGGTGGTGGGAAGGCAGACTGGAAAGGGGCCATCATGGATCTAACCTCTAATTATACACAGGATATTCCCAACTCCCTCCTTCTTTTGCTATCTGGAAAAAATGATGCCTTACTGTTAAATTTTTCCAGTGGTCGGTCAGGATGAGTTATCCGATACACTTCTGGCCAGTGACCTAGAAACACAGATTGGCTATTATCTTCTGGGAAGCCACCCTACCTTTACATAAAGGAAATGAAGTAGTGAACCCTGGGTTTTACTTCTGTCCCAAACAGACTGAGATATGGAACTAGACACAAGGGGATGAAGCCAACATCATGGAAGTCCCTCCCCTTGCTCAGCAGTGGTCCACCCTCACTGCCTGGATGCTGAGACGGTGTGCCTTTGTTTACCCAGCTGTCAGCCCAATAAAGTACCTGGAGTGAAGCTAAAGACATTCCCCACTAAAGCATCATCTCTCTGACCAAGATGGGGTCTGAAGAGAGGGAAGAGGATTCGACTGGAGTGAGAGAAGAGAAAGATAGGAAGGACTTGTTCCAGGGTTCCAAATGCCTGCTTAAACATCTGTCCTTATACTCTTACCATGTGGCAAGGCCAAGTGTACGAAGAGGTGTTTATTCTTGGTATGGAAGCTTAAAGGGCCTAAGAGTAGATCTGCTGTAGAAACAAATATGTTGACCCTGACCAGTAATGGACAGAAGAGAGATCGTCATTCTCTTAAGATGTAACTACTTCAAAAGAGCCCAAGCCCAAACAACAGCAAACGTGACACAATTGTATGATTAAAGAGTGAGTATAGGAATAGACATATAAGATGATGATTAAACAGGCAGAAAGGCCAGGCAGAGGGAATTGAAAATAGTAGACCCATTTTTAAGGCTGCTTCAAATCTACTAGAGTTGAAAGAAAAAAGCTTCTTTTTCTTCCTTCCTTCCTTCCTTCCTTCCTCCCTTCCTTTCTTTCTTTCTTTCTTTCTTTCTTTCTTTCTTTCTTTCTTTCTTTCTTTCTTTCTTTCTTTCTTTCTTTCCCTTCCTTCCTTCCTTCCTTCCTTTTCCTTCCTTCCTTCCTTCCTTCCTTCCTTCCTTCCTTCCTTTCTTCCTTTCTTTCTTTCTCTTCCTTCCTTTTCCTTCCTTCTTTCCTCCCTCCCTTTCTTTCTTTCTTTCTTTCTTTCTTTCAGAGAGAGAGAGAGAGAGAGAGAGAGAGAATAGGTGTGTCCAGCCTTCGTCCGTAGGGTCATTTGCACTGTAGAGCAGCCACGACTGAGGCACAATACAATACAGTTAACTTCCTGGGACATTAGCATAGCTGGAAAAAAACAGCTCAGTGGGCAAAAGCTCTTGTTATACGAGTGTGAGGCTCTGAGTTTGAATCCAGTGAACTCACAGCAAAGCTCGATTCGGTGGTGTGAGCCTCTCTAACGCTGGCTCTCCTGTGGCCAGAGGCCAGGCTGAGACAGGAGACCATCCCTGAAAGTGTGTGAGCAAGCCAGCCTGGAATTGTCCTGTCTTTGGCAAGCTTGAAGGTAAGGAGTAATAGCCAAAGTTGTCTCCTGACCTCTATAAGCATCATATGTTATCCCTTTACCCACACTTACACACACTCACATGTATGCACATTGCATGTGTGCACACCAGAGCAAGCCAGACTACTACCTCTCTCTCTCTCTCTCTCTCTCTCTCTCTCTCTCTCTCTCTCTCTCTCTCTCTCTCTCATTATTTGCATGGTTCATAGAAAAATTTCATAGATAACATTGTTGTGTTGCAATATCAAAGGCTGGGCACACCTGACAATCTTCATCTATCTAGGCCCAATGGCCCTATTACTGGCTTATTATTTCAGGCTGTCAAAGTGATGTGAAAGCCATAAAGCAGGAATCTCATGAGAGCTAGTGAAAACTAATGTATTCAGCTTGCTGGAAAAAGAAAACAAGGGGCTAGAGAGATGGCTCAGGAGTTAGGAGTCCTCACAGCTCTTACAGAATAGTGCGGTTCTGTTCCCAGCTTCCACATGGTGGCTCACAGTGGCTTGTAACTCCAGATCCAGGGGGATCTGATGCCCTCTTTTGACCTCTGTGGGAGCTGCATGCATGTGGTTCACATACTAGCAAGCGGGCGCACACATGCAGCAATCAAAATTAATAAAAGTAAAAAAATAAAACAAGGATTCTAAAAATCCACTTAGCCACTGTGCAAACTACTCTTCCATGGTAACAAGAGAAGGAGACCTTCATCGATGCTAAAATGAATGACACAAAGTAACCAATTCACAGGAGTCACCAGAGGTTCTGGATAAGACAGCCCTGCACAGTTCGCACTGTTCTGAGGACCCACTTCCTTGAAAGCTATCATGCAAAAATCACCACATATGCACACAAGAAATGAAGATGATGTGAGCCATTCAAGGCCCAAGAGACAGAGCTTTAAGATGTAGTGGAGGGAAGTGATGACTGCCTGAGCACTTCCTCCTTCCCAGCATCTCGTGAGGTGGCTACAGAGCAGAAGCTAAAATATTTGCAGAAGAGACCAGAAGGAGAATGAGAGAAAATGGACTGGTTCCTACCTGGCCAGACATGCCTCAAAAGAACCCAGCTGCTTGTAGACACCGAAGTCTCACTGTGTTTAAAATGTGCCCAAATGGCTAAGTGATATCAGATACTGTCTAACGAAGAGAGACATGGCTCCACCTGTTTTAAAGGCCACTCTCAAATTCTATATTCTACTAGTCACAATTTGATAACACCCACATCACTATTTCCACAGAATACATTCCAGATATTTGTTGCAGATTATACCTCCTGAGCAGCAAAAGGCAGGCACGGCTATACTTGGAAGGGAACATTGAACTTGTAAAGTATTGAATCCGTATTCAATATAAGAGTATGCCACTTGTTAAGACCATTTCTCATGCAGTTGACCAATATTTCAAACTATCTTCTGAGTAGGGTTGTTAGAGGATTACTGTCATCTCTACACTGGTAAACTGAGGCAGGAGAATTGCGAGCTCAAGGCCTGCCTAGGCTATACTGCCAAGATTCTTCGCCAAACCAAACCAAAACTCAAACCCAATGAAATCTCAGACCTCCCTAAATATGCAAGTATAATTTCTCAGTTCTAGTAAACAAAAGATGCTCATCAATTTGGCTATGACCTTTTCAAGACTGAACTTGAGCAATGTTCTTTGATGGGACAACAAATGACTTCCAAAATTCTTTCTGTTGGCATCAGGACATCCCAAACCTATGACATCACATAGGTGACAGTGCAACCTGCCACCTGCAGACCAGTTGCCAAGACAACAGGCACCATATTCCCAGCATTCACTTGACTTACCTCCCACCTTTACCTGTGATAGGTCATTTTCCATATAAATAAGGAGAACACTGCTCCCTCACTCTCTCTCCCCCTCTGCTCTTTCTGCCACCACCTTCTCTCCTTTTCCCCAATAAAACCTCTTCCACGTGGAACTGCCATGGGCTAGTGTGCTACTGAGACTCGGCCCGCCATTCTAACACATCACTTTATAGTTGACCATTTCAGGAAACTGGCCCATTACCTCGAGAGACTCACCGATGTTTGCATTTTACAGATAAAATACCATATGAGAATTGGGCTCACAGGTCCTAACGTCAGGTGAAGAGTGGAGGTGAGGTTCATGCAGAATCCAGGAGCCTTGCCCAGAACTGACCCTCCCAAACATGATAACGCTCCAGTGCATCAGAGATGGGAACAGCTATAACAGTCATCGATACTGATAAACTGCCACACAGAGGCTGGAGAAATGTTTAAGAGAACTGGTAGCTCTTGCAGAAGACCTCAGTATGATTCCCAGTGTCTTAAACAACTATAACTCCAAACTCAAGGAGTCTGACTCTCTTTTCTAGCCTCTGTTGGTACCAGGTACACAAGAGGTCCATAGACACACATGCAGGTAAAAAGCCCATACGGGTAAAAGAAATACAATTTAAAAAATAAACTGCAACATACAGAGAACATATTGTAACATACTGCTGAAGCCACTTCACAGATATTTAATCTCTGTGAGTATGAAAAACTTCCTTATGTCTCTCTCTTGCCAAGGGCAAAGATATACTTGCTTTTTGGATGATATGTTCAATCACAGTGCTTAGAAATCCTGTCAGAGACCAGCCAATTTCTCTTTTCTTACCTTGCTGTGTGTGATCCTGCCAGGAAGGAAAAGCTGCCAGCCTGGCTCCTGGAGTCTAGGGTGCCATACTGACAGGAAATGGACTTTCCTTGCCATAGTTTCTGCAGGGTCAGGCCTGGGCTGGTACTCTGCAGACTTTTTACAGTTGGCATGTTGAAAGGGGGGAGGAGGAGGAGGGGAAAAGAAATCACCCAGAAGTCCGAAGCCTAGCAGCTAACTGACCTTGAGCCAGAAGTGTAACTTCTATGAGAGCAAGACGATCCTTTGCATAGTGTTGTTAGAATCCAATGTGATAGAATACACAAAAATCGTCCCAACATACCATTAGCGTTTACATCTCTCATTACCTGAACCTAATTATACACTCACACAATCCTTTTCCTGCCTCATTCCCACAAGGGCAGCCATTCCACCTTTCCACACTTCAAAAGGGTTATAATGCTAAAAATCTCCTATCACTATTGTAAGTTAGCCAAGGCACAAAAAGCATCAACAGGAAGTTCTCACAGAGCCTCTGGGACCTTGAGGTCACAGTAAGGACCTGCTTATAAGAAAGCTAACACACGGGACCTTACATAACTGTCCTACTAAACGCAGGCCTCACACGCCATCTGACAGAGGACCTGCTCTAAAAGAGTTTGTTTAAATTTTTCATCAGAAGCCTTTATAAAAAATTGAAACAGAATATGTAGTCTCGAGGTAGAGGAATAGCTCGGTAAAAATGAGCCAAGGACTTGCAATTACTTCAGAAGCCATCTTTATGGGGCTGGGTTTCCAAAGCCTAAAATACCAACCAAGCACTGGACTCTGAGTGAGGGAAAGAAAGGGTGAATTCTTCCTGGACTGGGCTGCGAGAGTTTACACACCTTAGGTGGTGATTCTTAAAAGCTTCTGTCCTTTGGGCTGTAGGAATCACTGTGTGCCAGGGTTTAGGAATTTTCATTTCTATACGGTGAAAAGCCCTTTGTTTCTTTTCCAAGGTGGAACATTGTTTCACCTTGCAATGTTTCCACTACTTTGTGAGGTGGCAGAAGCCTCATCAATTACAGGCTGCGGGTCCATCCATTCACTCTCCCCTGCTGTACTGCGGGAGGTCCCCGACCCAGATCCTTGTCCTCTGTGACATTTAAATCTAGACCAGCAATCACTCGCTAAAGGATGCAGCCCTTCAAGGAGCAGACTAGAGCGCCCAGTGCTTTTCAAACTTAAATATTAGTATCCTGCCAACCCCTGATACTAAATGTTTCTGTCCTCTGGGTTTTCAAAGCACGGAGGGAAGACATGTGTGTTTCAGATGGCGAGGGCCTGCCGGGAGTGCAGATGGGAATTTTATGGCTTGTCGAATGCTTTTCTATTTTAATGAAGAGAATAAATTACAACAGCAGTGTGATTTCATTCCCTTCCCCATGTGCTGCAGTAATGAAATCAACGTAGCCCTCTGTCCTGGGCTCCCCTCTCTTGGCATGGTGAGGTTTACTCCAAACCTAATGGTGATTTCTCAAGAATATCACACGGGCTCTGAACAGGATGGGAAGGTCTCTAACTGCAAACATTGAATGCAGACAGAAGACGCAGTATCCTCTGGTCATCACGAGTTCAGGGGCCGATCCCGTCATTTTCTGCAGCAGCCTGCAGGCACAGAGGATGCCTGTGTATGCATGGATATGTAAACAGGGTTTGACTGATATTCTCTTTTTAGAGAGAGGCAGATAGGAGGCCCACACAAGCCCTGCTACTCTGACCCTGGGAGTATCCTAGGATATAGGGCTTCAGCCATGACTATTATTGATCTTCCTAAATTGACATTAGCTCATTCTTTTTAAATTTTTTTATAAGTGTGAATGTGTAGTATTTGTGTGTGCACATTTGTATGTGTGCATGCACATATGTGGAGGTTAGAGGTTGATGCTAGGTGTCTTCAATCTCTCTCTGTGTTGGATTTACTTATGGAGACAGTGTAGCTCACTGAATACGGCACTCACTGATTGGCTAGACTGGCTAAGTAGCAAACTCACAGATCTCCACCTCCCATCTCCTCCCAGGAGGGCTGGGGTTATACATTCATACCACTGGACCCAGCTTTTGTAAGCAGGTTCTGGGCATGGACTGAATTCAGATCGTCACACATATACTTTCACCTCCTGAACCATCTCACAGGCTCTGAAAATATTCCTGGATTCTTATGTTTTGTTTTTGTTTTTCAAGACAGAGTTTCTCTGCATAGCTCTGAATGTCCAGGAACTAGCTCTGTAGACCAGGCTGACCCCAAACTCAGAGATCCACCCGGCTCTGCCTCCTGAGTGCTGGGATTAAAGGCATGAGCCACCAGCACCCAATCTGAATTAGTCTTAATATCTTTCAAAGATATACCCAGATGTAAAGATTCTTCCATAATGCATCTTTTTGACATATCACTTTTAAGCATGAACACTCAGATTCTAAGCCAAGCTGAAACCTTCGATGGCTGCTTCTAGTGAAGGGGAGATTTGAAACTGGCAGAGCGGGGAAAGAAAATTTTAGGGGGCTGAGATGTTCTCCGGTGTGTTCTGGGTGGTAGATTTGTCAAAATCGATTAACATTTAGAACCAGTGTCTTAGGAAGTATTTAAATTACCTTCCAATTAAAGAAACTCTCTCAACATTAATAATACAACTCTAAGGACAGTCCTGGCCCAGCAGTTCTGGACATAGACTAGCTGTGAAAAAGGTCGGGTCAAGAAATTCTGCTCGTTTGCCTCGATTGTACAAAATGCACAATTAGTATAACTAGAACAAGTTATTTAAATTTACCAGGCACCATCGTATCTCTTATAATCATTTCATCCACAGGATTTCCTCAACATACCTATGTTCTGCAATATGTGGTGGTCACCTATCTTACAAATGAACTGTGGGGCTAGGGCAATAGCTCAGCAGATAAAGTATTCACTGTGTTAGTTTGACAGCCTAGTTCAGATCCTCAGAGTTCACATAAAGGCAGGGGTGGTCACAGGCATCTGTATTCTCAGAGCTGCTACCCGACAGATGGGAGGCGGGAGGATTCCCAGAAGTTCTAGGGCCAGCAAGCCTGGCACAGACAACGGGGAACAACAAAGCATCCTGGGACAAACAGGATGAAGGGATACCAACACCAAAGCTGTCACTTGGTCTCCATACACGTGCTGTGGCATGCACACACCCATTCTCATCTATAGCAAGCACACGTGTATGTCTACGTCTCACACACACACACACACATACACACAAACACACACATACGCACACACACATACACACACACACACACACACACACACACACACACACACATGAGCGCGCAAGTGAACTGTGAGTATTAGTTCACTATGACTCTCTCAGTTAAGTGTTTTCACCCGGTCACATATCTATTTATCAATTTCTGACAGAACTAATAGCTATGAATAATTCTGATAAACAGCTCTCGTGTTGATGGAATTAAATCATGAACAGACACAGAAGCACACTTAGAAAAAGAGAAAGAACTAGAAAACAAATCACAAAGTCTGGGTCACAGAATTCATTACTGTGTTTAGGACCATAATATACACACATATACACACATACATACATAAAATTAAGGTCTCATATACATATATGTTTATAAAATATATACAATATTATATATTTATATACCATATGTGTATGTATATTCACAAACATATATATACATATATACACAACTTTAAATTTTTTTGTTTAAAGTACTAGGTAAGTGTACTGGCTGGTTTTGTGTGTCAACTTGACACAGCTGGAGTTATCACAGAGAAAGGAGCTTCAGTTGGGGAAATGCCTCCATGAGATCCAGCTGTGGGGCATGTTCTCAATTAGTGATCAACGGGGAGGGCCCCTTGTGGGTGGGACCATCTCTGGGCTGGGAGTCTTGGGTTTTATAAGAGAGCAGGCTGAGCAAGCCAGGGGAAGCAAGCCAGTAAGTAACATCCCTCCATGGCCTCTGCATCAGCTCCTGCTTCCTGACCTGCTTGAGTTCCAGTCCTGACTTCCTTTGGTGATAGACAGCAACGTGGAAGTGTAAGCTGAATAAACCCTTTCCTCCCCAACTTGCTTCTTGGGCATGATGTTTGTGCAGGAATAGAAACCCTGACTAAGACAGTATGCTTGCCTAAAAATGTCTTATATGAAGGTCGACTGAGCATACATGAATATTTTTGACTAGAATCCTTAAAGTGTGGCTTCGAACTTGAATTATACATTCGGAATGCACGATGACTTCACAAGAGCTTGGTGTAGGGAGGAAGGTGAATTCCCAGAGTGCTGGAAAATTGAAAAATACTGCTAAAAGGATGTGCCTGGTGGCACATGTCTTTAATCCCAGCTCCCAGAATGCAACAGTAGGTGAATCTCTGTGGGTTCCAGGTTAGCCTGGTCTATATAGCAAGCTCTAGGTCAGCCAGGGCTACCTAGTAAGACCCTGTTTCAAGAAAAAGAGGAGGAGGAGGCAGAAGGGGAGAAAGAAGAGGAGAAGGGAAAAGACAAGAGGAAAAGAAGGAAAAAGAAAAGGAAGAGGACGAGGAAGAAGGGGATGAAGAGAAGGAGAAATGAGAAGAAGAGAAAAGGAGGGGAAGAAGAAGAGGAAGAGGAGGAAGTGGAGGAAGAAGAGGAGGCAGAGGAAGAGGAGGAAGTGGAGGAAGAAGGGGAGGCAGAGGAGGAGGAAGAGGAGGAGGAAGACTGAAGACAACTATCATAATCAGTTATTTCAACTGTTCACTCTTCACACTCAATGAATGGCCTCTGAATCAAACATCTATGATTTCAGTGTACCTCAGAACAGCTCAGTTATTGCTGTCCAGGTTACTGGTTAATTACTCAGAAAGGCTCTGGCTTTTATTCCAACTCCTGAAAACCGACTGACATTTGAGAAGTCATACGACCAAGTTCACAGTGAGCACCTGATACCACAGAGTACTTCCTACCTCCAAATCGTTCTTTGCAACTGTTTCTAGCAGGGGAAAGCAGAAAGGGATGGCCCGGAGATGAGCCAACCCTCTGCATCCCCTCCCAGGGCAGCCTCTAGCCCCTCCTTCCATCCTCTGCGCCAACCTTTCTCCTCTTCTCCGTATTCAGAGAGCCGGTATGCCAACCATGATCTACCTCTGTTCTCACATGACTAGCCTTGAGGACTCCCTCAGTCTCCAAGCGGCTCTCTGGCCTATGTCCTCCTACATGCCTACTTACTTCCTCTACTGCCTCTATTAATCATAAACTTCGCCTTCTGTCTTCTACACCAGTCTGACTCCCTTACAGGACCACCAGTCCCCAAACAGCTACACATGGTTCATTTCTCCTGGAATCCCCAGGACCTAGAAAGATCTGCCTCACTGAAATGTTCTGTGTCAAAACAGTGCGTGTTCCATATTAACTTCATCACTACAAATGATTCATTTAGGCCCTTGTCATTTCTACTTGTTTGGGCGAAAACAATCCCCTCTACTTGCTAGTTTCTAAAGACTCCATCCCTAAAGTCTAGCCCCCAAAGAGCCAATTGTCTACCTATTCAATTGGTTAGTCCGAAGTATATAAAAATCAGCCTTGGTAAATTGTAATACATAACATAATCTGTTTCTCTCTGGTATCCAACTGATACTAAAATGTGTCCATCTGTTCCAGAGACTACTCCTGTGGTAAAGATGGCAAGGGGTGGGAGCCGAATGAAAAATGGGAGCTGAAACAGAAGCCCAGTAGGAAGAGAAGGGGAGCAAAATAATGTAATGTGTATGGCTGGCACTTAATACTTATTTAGAACAAGTATTTCCACAAATGAGGAAAAAACAAAACAAAACAAAACAAAGCAAGCAAACAAACAAAAACCCTAGGAGAAATTACAACAGAAAATGAGATGATGTAGCACCTGGGTAAAGCACAGCTTTCATACAGGGGGATGACCGTGCTGACGAATGTTCCTGTCTGGTTACAAACATATGTGTGTCTGCATCACGTGTAAGATAAATCTAAGCTTTAAGGAAAAAGGGTAAACCTCATCTGAGAAACAGAAACGCCTCTCATGGGAGAGTGGACTTAAAGGGCTCTCAATTGCCTTTCCCCCCAAAAGGACTGGGTTCTTGGTCCTGTCTAGGGAAAGCAGACAACCTGAAGGCCATACAGTCTCAATCTGTCACAGGCTGTATACCATGAACATGAGGTATTGTTTTCAGTTCTGAGGATCACATCATGGCTGAGTGGGGTTGGAGAATGATGAAGAGTCTCGTGACTATGTCTAGAGATATAAGGAATGTTCAGCATAGAGGGGCAACGGTGCCCATAAGTAACTGCCCTCACTATGTAAACAGCAGAATACAGGTGGATGCAACTAAGTAAGTACTTGGTTTAGTATTGAATAAGAGAGTATACTGTAGGGGCTGGAGAGATGGCTCAGCAGTTAGGAGCACTGACTACTCTTCCAAAGGTCCTGAGTTCAAATCCCAGCAAACACATGGTGGCTCACAAGCATCCGTAATAAGATCTGATGCCCTCTTCTGGGGTATCTAAAGACAGCTACAGTGTAGCTACATATAATAATAAATAAATCTTTTAGAAAATTATACTTTAAAAAAAAGAGAGTACATTGTAACAATGAGTTTCTCAGAGGTGGACTGTGTTAGAGTAGGGTATTTTCACTCATGGAAAATTCATATGCAGACTTAATGAAAGATTCTTAATGAAGATTGAGCTTTGGTGACGGAGAGGCCCCGGCTGAGTGACCCTGAGGCTCCCTCCTCCCTCTATGCTTCCCTGACTTCAGAGACTGAGGATTTTCCATGCACCTCCCTCTCCTTCACAGCAGATGCGCTCGTCCTTTGTGTGGATCCCGTACAGTTCGACGCTAGCCCCCTCCACCCACATAAAATAAATGAAGTTATCCATTTATCCGCTCTAATGAAGTAACCGAACAATCGATTTTAGCCTGTACTCCGCGAAGACCATCAGGAATACATTACATCGAATTTGTGTGATGCCTGCCGTGGAGATTTAGAACCCAGCATTCACTACAAAACAGACTGAAATCTTGTCTGTTGTCTCAGTGATGTGAATAGTATTCTCTCTCACACGAGACAATGAAGTCACAGAACACAGTAGCCATTCCAGCACATTGCTTCCCAAATGAACGGCAGTCAAGGCCTTCTAGGTGGGACATGAGAACTCAAGTAGGAATACACTGACCCCTTGGGATTTAATAATCTACCACGGGGTTCATCCCTGGCCTATAATTCAGGAGGGGTTAGAGCAAAACAAACAATCAAAACAAATTTAAATTTACTTGCCCCGATAATTAAATCCGAACGCACTCATGAGCCCGTGTCTTTGAATCAAATACCTCATTGACCGGTAGAAGATGCCAGCCAGGCCCTGTAAGGCTGTGGGTTTAGAAGTTTTAAGTATACTTCCTGTAGGTAGCTAAGGTGAGGCGGGCAGTAGGAAGGTCAAAGTTCAAAGCAATCATAAACAGGAGGGCCAGCAGGTGAGAGACCTGACCCAAGGAGTTAGAGAGTCAGGGTAAAAGCAAAGAGAGAGAGAGAGAGAGAGAGAGAGAGAGAGAGAGAGAGAGAGAGAGAGAGTCAGGACAGAAGTGTTTGTGTATAAACGGTCTAGAGATGCTAGAGAAATCAGAAGAAATAATAGTAATGATAACTAGCTAGACTCTCAGAGGAAAGGGGACAGCAGCCTGTAGTGACAGGCAGAAGGGGTGGGTGGCTGTCACAGAGGCAGAGCTGAGAGTGCTGCAGAGGCCGGTGAGATGTATAAACCCCCGCTCTGTAGCTCATTCAGTTGTACCAGGCAGATGCGGTCTTCTTATGTTCTACCTTTCCATTTGCCAGCCACCAATCCCAAGCCAAAATAGTACTAAATATGTCCACACATAAACAACCCATGCACTGTAAATGGTGGAGAACTCTAAGTAGTGTGGTGAGATCTCAGGCTGCCCTGCTTCTGCTGAGGACCAGGCCTGGTGATGCCCAGCAGAGCGGGAGACTGTTCCCCAGTGGATCATGTCTGCCTTGTATAGGCTACCTGCCATCATTATTGCCCCCTTCTCAGGCATCATCTTAACTGCTGTGTGTTTGGTAGTCACAGCACTTGTATTTATGGAGCCCTTGTTTGAGTTAGAAATAGCTCTGGGGTGCAAGGGTGGAGATGCTGGCACATTTATGTCATGTAATTCTATCTCGTTTACTATCTGTTGTCAATCTTACTGTATTCAAATCACGAATTAAATTTTCACATAGCTATGCACGTGATAGAACAACACAGTATACATACGTAGTAGATACCATCTGTGGTTTCAGCCATCCATTGGGGATATTGGATTGACCCTTCCCCTTAAAGAGGGGAAGTGGGGCTTGCTACATGCTCTTGGGAGAATGGCACAAGATGGAACCAGAGACTCATGGCTTACAGAAAAGATGGAATGCCACTGTCCTGGGTAGTATTTTTCTGCAGTGACAAAATGTAGACTCCATTAAATACAGAGAAAGAGGAGGAGGAGGAAGAGGAGGAGGAGGAAAAAGAAGAAGGGGCAGAAGAGGAGGAGGAAGAGGAGGAAGAAGAAAAGGAAAAAGAAGAGGAGGAGAAAGAAAAGTAGGAAGAAGGGGCAGAAGAGGAGGAGGAAGAGGAGGAAGAAGAAAAGGAAAAAGAAGAGGAGGAGAAAGAAAAGTAGGAAGAAGAGGAGGAAGAAGGGGAGGAAGAGGAGGAGGAAGAAGGGGAAGAAGAGGAGGAGGAAGAAGGGGAAGAAGAGGAGGAGGAAGGGGAAGAAGAGGAGGAAGAAGGGGAGGAAGAGGAAGAGGAAGAAGGGGAAGAAGAGGAGGAGGAAGAAAAGTAGGAAGAAGAGGAGGAAGAAGAAGGGGAGGGAGAGGAGGAGGAAGAGGAAGAAGGGGAAGAAGAGGAGGAGGAAGAAAAGTAGGAAGAAGAGGAGGAGGAAGAAAAGTAGGAAGAAGAGGAGGAAGAAGAAGGGGAGGGAGAGGAGGAGGAAGAGGAAGAAGGGGAGGAAGAGGAGGAGGAAGAGGAGAAGAAAAGAGGAGAAGGAGGAATCGAACCAGCTACATCTTTGCACATTAGTGAAGGGGAATGCTACAGACCCATTAACAATGTGGAGAAACACATTCTCTGAAATGAATGTATGTTCCTGAATTCTGTTCAAGTGATCCTCTGAGAAGAAATCCAACACAGATAATGCCAGTGTAACCACACATCTAGTCATTTGAGTCAGGGAGGGAAGGTGAGGAAAAGAGGAGAGAAAGGGCTTGCGCAAGGACACATTGCCATGACACACATGTCACATAAGCATGAGGACCTGAGTTCCGTCCTGGAACCCATAGAGGAAGGAGAACCTCTGGGGTTCACTGGCCACCAAGTCTAGCTCAATCAGTAAGCCTTGGGCCAACAAGAAACCCTGGCTCAAAAACAAACAAAAATACCATGATGGACAATATCTAAGAACACCAAGGTTGACTTTGGATCTACATGTGCATGTGCGTGCATGTGTGTGTGTGTGTGCATGCACACACACAAAAAGAAATCATTGGAAATATTTAACAGCCATTCTCCTGTTGTTTCTCCATTGGATGTCTGACACATGATAGAACCCTCTCTCAAATCATAACAGACTGAGCAGCAAACAGAAGTGGTCTAATGGGTCCTAGAGGCTGTTAGGCATTTCACAGACGTTTTTTCTGATTGGCAGTTATTGTTCAGCAAGAAACCCCATTCCTTTGAGGGCTGTGTAGGTCCCTTGAGTGGTCCCTGGAAACCGCATATGAGACACAATCTCTAACGTTCCACTGAGAGTAGATAGAACTAAGCAGGTGCACTTCCAGCAAGTGGACTTTACTCTGAATCCCACAGCAATGGCCACAGGGAGGCTCTCAGTAAACCCCACCGGTCTGCAGAGGGCAAGGGGCATTGGGACTATCCACTCTGCTGGGAGAAGTATCTCGATGGAGCCCAATACTGTGTATAAGGATCAACGCTGGCTCTAGGCATCATGAAAGGCCAAGAACCTCTTTGGAACCAGAGCAGATGTCTCCACAGTTCACACTGCTTCCATGGCTTAAGCTGCCCTATTTGTAATATTCCCCCAGACAGCAGCACATACACACGCTCTTCTCAGTTACTATGTATTGGCCTCCTGCTCTGATTCGCTCCAGCAAATGGCCTTTCCCACTTTAACAGATAACCCCCACTAACTATGCTTGGTAGAAAACAAGGTCTCATCCCTCTGATGCAGGTGGGGGTGGGGAGGAAGCAAAGAATGAGCCGTGGAAGGGACTAGCGTTGAGTGAGTCACCACCTTGTGCTGGCCACTTCAGGTTCAATCTAGTTTAGTGTCTCCAGCATCTCTTGGTGGTAGGTGGTAGGTAGGTAGGCTGAGGCCACAGAGGCTCAGGCAGGCTTAGTTGTTGACCCCAGGTGCACAGAGAAGGAAGAACTGGGGTAACCTTCAATTCCAGACCTAGGTCCACAGCTCTTACCCAGGCCCTTGTTCTCATTGAACAGGACCTCCAAAAATCACTTGTCTTATTATTACAGAGATTCTCACCAGCAAAACAAAACCACAAAACACAAACAAACAAACAAAAACCTCAAAAAACAAAAACAAAAAACACAAACGAACAAAAACCCACCACCAACAACAATAACAAAAGTAAAGATGGGGCAGATTAAGTTGTCTGAACAGGCAGAGCCCAGATTGTATTAATAATTTAGGGCCCACTAAAGCTAAAATGAAGCTTCAGGAAAACAGGTCAAAGCCCAGAATGGCAAATGGATGTTAAGAGTGCTCTCCTTGTCTCTGCCACAAGCCAAATCCTGACTAATCCACCAGAAAGGACATAAAACCAGAACGCCTATCACACACCAAGCAGATGCCCGCATTGTTAGTCCATCCTATTGTGTAGAAAATGCACTGGGAGATCGTGTATAAAATCTAGTCATCAGCTTCTAAAGACAAGGCCCTTCCACAGGAAGCTTGACACTGACAGAGATCTGGGCTAACACACCCAGCAGTGAGAGGAAGTCACGCTGTGTCTGTGGCAGGATTGTGGGAAAGGAAGACCGTGGTTCCCACTGGCCAGGTCCTAACAGAATCAGCTGGGAATGAGGACACACACACACACACACATGCATGCACACACACATACATGCACAATCACACATATATACATGCACACATACACACATGCACACACACATACACAAATGAATGCACACACACACATGCACACTTTTTATGTAGTTCCTGGGTTCAAACCTAGGGCCTTGTGCATGCTAAGCAAGTATTCCTGTCACCGAGCTACATCTCTAACCGCAAACACATTTTAAAAATCCATTCCCGATCCAAGATCCAATTTCAGACAAGACAAGACACATTCAGAGCCTTTTGAACTGAATCACGGAGCGGAACTGAGGAAGATTATCCGGATCACCAGTTCTCCCGTAATAAAGACAAGTGATTCTGTGACCCTCGTGAGCCCAGGTTCCCGGCATTAACACATCAGCACCATTTGGAATAAATGTGCATAACAGGCGCATTTGTTTTATGAGAGCAGAGGGTGACTCCAGCTGAACCAGCATGGAAAGCAGGGGGGTCTTTAATAAAGGCTGTGCTTCAAAGGGCAGATATTAATTACATTTAGCAGTTTTCAACATCGATATGGTTATCTTCCTGTTACTGAAAGGCAGGCTACTGTACCGACAGGTTTAAGCAGACACGCTGAAGCCCTATTGAATCAGGCTGTGGTGGCTGTACCACCGTGCCTGGGGACAGCAGGCCAGGTCCTCAGGGAGATGAACAGAGCAGTGAGGGTGCTCTGTGACTTCAGAAGCCCTGCTCACTTCAAGCACATCCTATCTCCTCACCTCTGACCCAATCATGTGGCCGAAAGGAGGAAGAGGAGAAATATCATGAACAACATGATGTCTTCACCTTTGGACCGACTCTCGGTGTCTTCTAGACCAGAACTCCACACTCCAACATCAGCTGGCCTTTGTCCAGCTGGCGTTTGTCCAACTGGCATTTGTCTTTTCTTCCCCCCTCCCCCCAATTCAAATGCCTCTGCGCTTGGCAATAATGTTTAATGTCCCTTTTGCAACTGCAGATTGAAAGCCCGAAGCTCAGGCCATGCGCCATTACTTAAAAAGCACCGTTTGAGCTATTTATTGTGTAACGAGCTATCATTGATGCTTAAAGGCATATGAATGCCATGAAACTGATTAGGAAACAAAACCCCAAACAACCAGAGTGAACGATCTCTCCTCTGTCTGTGAAAATCTTGTCACTAGAATAGTGAAGCAGAGCTCAGATGGACGCCCCGTACTCTCAAGGCCAAGGGTTTGAGTTCTGCCATTATTTTTTGTTTATCATTGATAAATTCAGCTTCCAAGACTCAGTTTTTTCTTCCTCTTTTCTTCTCTTTCTCTCCCACAAAATGGGAATAGGTCCAGCTTTCTTAAAAGATTTATTCAAGCATGAATGGAAACAACAGCCTTTGGTACCTGTCAATCATATTACTAAACATCGAGTCTAACATTTGCTGGTGGGTTTCCTAAGATTTCAAGCTGAGTTTGCTAACAGAACCCACAAGCCATTAATTTGGAGTATTTATGTCTACTGTCTTAGCTAATCTCTCTAATTTCCCTAAAATTAGACCTCGTTTGTGTCCGCTGTTCTCACAGTTAAAGGAAAGCTAAGACCACCGATTAAGACCAGGGGATTTTTTTTTTTTTAATGATGAAAATCAGGAATGTTTGACAAACCCCACTGGAATTCAGTTTTAACATTGTGTCATCTTTTCAAATAGCTTTCTGATGTTGATGCCCGCCTCTTACCTCTGTCTTCATTACATTTGGATTTCTACTCTCTGTGTTGAGTAAGCTACTAACAGACGCTAGTCATTTCATTGAACCATTAGGATAAAATGGAAGACCATGGAAAACACGGAAATAAGACTTATTAAAGAAGAACCAAAAGAGCCAGTCAGATATGCAAAACTATTTGCTACTATGCTTCAAAAAAAAAAAAACAAAACAAACAAACATTTTAGGGATCCGTAGCACGTATAGCTCTTTATCATTGTTAGGAATTTAGCCTTCTTCAGGGAAGATGGATTTGCAATGAATGAAGAGAAGATGATTTGAAGTAACATCAAGTTGTCAGCCTTCATTCACGATGTCTCAGTTTGTCATGTCCCCAGGAGACAGGGATAAGAAGCGAGTGTGTGTGTGTGTGTGTGTAGGTGTGGTGGTGGTGTCTCAAGCAACAGTTCCCAGCACGGCACCCTATGACTGGCTGTTTAGAAGCCGTGCTCCTGAGAGTGACATGAGACCGAGCTAGTAGGTTTAGGGTGGTGGGAAAGGCTCAGGATGGGAAGAGGGGCTCAGCTGGGCTTGAATTTCCCCTTTACAGCAGTGAGTTAGGGCACATGAGGTAACACGCTGGGACATTCTAGGCCTGATTCTCCTAAACAGGAAATTGTAATCTTCGTAGTCACGAGAACTCCACACATCGATTCACTTTGCATGCCCAATCTGGCCCTCTTAGGTCAATGACTTAGGGAATCAAATAATAAAGGAAGGGGTAATTTCTATGCCACATTCTCCCTCTGATAGATATATATATATATATATATATATATATATATATATATATATATATATATATATATATATAAAGTCATGGGTGTAAAATGATAAGACTGTGCCTTCTATCTCGGAAGAGGGACCCTTAATTGAGAAAATGTCTCCATAAGATTTGCCTGTAGGCAAGTCTGTAGGGTATGATGTTAATTACTGATTGATGTGGCAGGGAGGACCCAGCCCACTGAGGGTGATCCCGTTCCTGGGCAGGTGGTCCTAGATGGTGTACAGAAGCAAGCCAGACAAGTGTTGGGGAGCAAGCCTGTAAGCAGCACTCCTCCATGGCTTCTGCTTTAGTTCCTGCCTCCAGGTTCCTGCCTTGAGTTCCCCACCTGACTTCCCTCACTTATGGACATTGACTCGAGGGTTGTTAAGAGGAAACCTGAGTTGCTCTGGACCACGCAGCAACAGACACTTGACTAAAACAGAAGCCGTAGAGCATAGTAACTTAGGAATTTGGCAGAAGGGGTTAGGCTGATGAAGATAGCCCACAGATTCCTACGAGTTCTGGAGGTAGGCATGATGCAGGACAGAACATTCATTCTCCCTTCAGTTCGCAATGAGCACAAAACTGCTACATTAACTCAACTGTGGCCATTATACAGGACGTGGAAAACTGGTAATGACCCCTATACATGTAAATATGCATCTGCAAATGTATGTACACACACATATGCATTACATGTCTTGTAGACAGTGAAGGGTCACACAGCCCGAGGAGCTACCTTTCGCCAAATAAATACATCAACAGAAATCTGGCTCAATTTGCAAAATGAAGGCCACTTGTTCAGGGAATCGTTTGCCTGTAAACACAGTTGTTTTTTTTTTTTTTTTTAAATGTTGATTTCTGTGTAGGGGATGTGCCATAGCACATTTGTGTAGATCAAAGGACAACTTGAGGGAGTCAGTTTTCTCTTCTTCTGTTGTCAGGCTTGGGGACAAGTGCCTTTACCCGCCAAGCCATCTTGCCAGTCCCTGTGCATATGGTTCTTGAGCCCTCTTGAATGTTTACGTAGGTGACCATGCAGACACGGAGAAACTAATTAGCACTGGTGTTAATGAATGCAAAGTGTAGTTAACACAGGAGTCTTTGGGAGCAGTTCTCAGAATGGTGGATTTAACTTCCAGACGGTCGAGGGAAGAGTGTCCGAAGAGCTAACCTGAGGCACTCAAATGCTATGTGGGGGTCAGTGATGTATTTATACAATGCCATTCACCAGTCAATTCAGTGAGTAATATCAGTGAGTAATAACAACTGTTTATGAGCTGCAGAAGAGCTCAGAGGCATTCTCGGGTTTTCTTAGAGCTCCTCCCCCTTTCTCTTTGGCTGTAGCTGCTCAGTTCCACTTAAGACCATGTGACAGGAAAAGAGGCTGGGAACCTTGCTAAGCAGCTCCCCGGATTCCAGGAAGCTGGCAACATGAGCTGCCTTATGGTGTCTCTACTAAAATAACAAATATCCCTGTTGATCAATATGGGAACTAACACCCAGAGAGGTGCTGTTCCAGGCCTCGTCACCAATCGATAGCAGCTTCACTGTGAACTAACATTCAGCCTTGGTCACAGTGAGTGATACTCATCCCCCAGTCCCACACCTCTCTCTATACCACCCGTTTTACATGCCTTATTAATGTCCTGATCCTCTTAAAATTAACCATGCTTTCAGGCGTTCAACTGTATGGACTTCTGGTTTTATTCTGTGTGTGTGTGTGTGTGTGTGTGTGTGTGTGTGTGAGAGAGAGAGAGAGAGAGAGAGAGAGAGAGAGAGAGTATGAGCACATGTGTTCTACAGTGTGGAGGTCAGGGAACAACCATGGGTACCTCTCCTTTCACCTTCCTTAAGTCACAGTCTCTTCTTCCCCAACTGCATATGCTACACTAACTGGCCTGAATTACTGGGGTTCTTGTTTCTCTCTTCCATCCCCTTGAGAGAGTGCTAGGTGCATTCTGGGGATAGAAACTCAGCTTCTTCCTCTTGTGAGGCAAGCACTTGGCCCACTGAACCTTCTCCCTTGTCCTTCTTAGACTTCTTACAAAACTACATTTCACCAGGATAAAAATACTACTGTTTGGATGACTGAAGTTGCAGGGTCTGTAGAGACATCTCCATGCAGGTAACAAATGTATCTATATTTCTACCTTTAGGACCTAGAACATTCTGGACTAATTTCCTTCCTACTGCCCCCATGGCCTGCTCCACGCCCCCTCTCCCTCCCTCTCTCCATTCCTCCACCCGTCCTTCCTCTCTCTCATTCTTTATTATGTGGTCCACACGGCAGATTCCCCAACAGCTCAACATCTTCCAAGAATCCGACAGGGCCCAGAATAAAACCCTGACTATGTGCTGAAGATTCAAAGTAGGCTTCTACTGCTTTGCTCTCTTTTAATGTATACAAACCAGAAGAATTCCAATTTGAGCAAAACTACAAGGAGCTATTGGTTTTCAAAAGTTCTCTCTCAAGGCAAATGCCTTTTCAGAATGAAATTAACACAACATCGTGACATATACAGGCATTCCCCTTTCATGTTGAATCAACACATCAACATCTATAAATAAACACTCTTCAGTGACTAGAGTCCACTTAAACACTACTTTAAACGTATAACTGCATTATCTGAAAGGGCAGTTGTTTATACAACTCTAGGCCTTTGCATCCAAACATCAAGGACTAATAAAAATTTCAACTCCTAAGTCATTTAACTTTTAGTTTCTCAAAAAGGGATCATTATTTTCTTGATGTTGGGTTTACCCTGGACACCCATTAGTAGAGACCCTAAGAAAACGTCACCCGAGGTTGTGACAGCCTTAACAAAGGACTGAGAAAGGTACAGACCCAGGGTAGGCTGCAAAGGTGTTGGTCTCTGAATACATGAATTACACTGCGTTCTTACAGCACTGACATAAACATGAAGACTATGAAGAATTCAAAAGGTCCTGCGCACACAGGAAATCCACAAAAATACTTATTTCTTTGTTTGCTTATAATCCTTTACCTGTCTGTGTAGATCAAGGCAAGCTCTATCTAAGTGGGAAAAGGGGGAGGGTGGTCTAGAAGTCCCTCCTTTGTGATACCAGTACTGAGCCCAAGGACTCACTATATGGCCCTGGCTGCACTGGAACTCACTCCTCTGCCTCTTGAGTGCAAGTGTTAAAGGTATGGGCCACCACACTCCACTGATGGTTTTATTACATGAATCGGTAGACGCAAATAAAATGTGATAGGGCCAAAACACACTTACCTGCTGCTGAAATCTCCCTAAGAAAACTGATGAAAAGTGAACATTTTTCTGTGTTAAGATTCCAGAAAGCAACATTCACAGATTATAGATGTATCATGTTGCAAAAAGGAAAATTAGCATACAAAAAGATTATGAGTCTGAAGGGGAATTGAAAAAGAAAAGTTATCAACAGCTACAGTGGGACTCACAGAGCTATGATAACACTGGCCTGGCAAGACACACCCACTGGTGTAATACTGGCATGAACACCATGGGAACAACCAACCAGTTTCTGATTGGACTTAAATTCCACTCCACAGGATAAAACCCATACCTGGCACCATTGTTGGGCCAAGAATATGTAGCTAAACAAGTCGTAGGTCTCAGGGCGAACCTACTAGTGTTATTCTAAGTGGGCAAAATATTAAAATTACTCCTAGTGACTCGCTGTTATACCTGTAGATGAATGCATTGCTGGAGCAGAAAGTCTCTAAGAGCCAGCGGCAGTAAACAGGTACAGGACACAGCAGGGCAGCTGTCACAGGGTTTTCCCTTCCAACTACATTAGTGCCGAGGAGGCCTGTGAGTAGACAGGGAAAAGGGAGGCAGAGCTAAGAGTTACAGAGACCGGGAAGAGAAGGAAGATGGCTGTGGATGTGAACCCGCACGGTGTTTACCAGCCACAAGTAGCTATGATTTCACAAGGTTAGGGATATTGGGATAAAGCTTTTATCATTATCAATTGGCTCTGAGATTATTGTATTGGCATCTTGTAAATTGTGATGTTATTGATACATAAATCTGATTGGTTAATTAAGCTTTAAGAGTCTTGATTCTACCAGGTAATTAGGTGTTGAGATGGCTGACTGTGGGGTGCATGGGGTGTTGTGTGGTATCAAGCGGAACCCCGGGGTCCATGCTGGAGAGATGGCCTGGCAGGAGCCCTGTGATCCCACATGGCTGGAGAGTTAGTGGGCCGGCAGGAGCGCAACAAGGTTGTCTGGCCCGAAGGAGAGTTGGCAGGTTCATTTTTTTAATATTTCCTGCAACAGGCAGCTACACATGTGAACTCACAGTGGCTACTATGGGATTCTCAAGTCATGTGCAAGCTTGGGCCAGACCAAATCCCAGCATGGAACAGGAAGGTCCCACTCCTGGCCAAGGAACTCCTGGTGATCTAGCTTCTGGAAGAGGGCAGCATCAGTGTCTTTAACAGTGTTGCCACTGGTAAGCTGACCACACTCCACTGGACGGCCACACATCTATGAAAGGATGGGAAGCAGAGACTGAACTTGACAGGTGGGGAGGGGGGGGGGAGGGAGTCACAAAGTTGGGTGAATGGGGAGAATAAATAGGGAAGGAGCTGGGGGAGGGGTGAATATGCTCAAAACTCAAATTCCCAAAGAACTAACAAAAGTATCTTTAGAAATATAAAAAAATAAAGCTGTATATCGTGAAATATAAAAAAATAAAGCTGTATATCGTGAAATATAAAAAAATAAAGCTATATATCGTGAAATATAAAAAATAAAGCTGCATATCGTGGCACATGCCTTTAATCTCAGCACTGGGAAGGCAGAGAGGCAGGTGGATCTCTGAGTTCAAGGTTTACATAGTGAGTTCCAGGACAGCCAGGGCTACAGAGAGAAACCCTATCTTGGGGAAAAAAATAAATAAAAACAAAAAGAAAAACAAACCGTGGTAGGGAAAGCCCTAAACTTCTGAGTGTATATAACACATCAGACCCATTAATAAATGTATCACTTATGTCTAATATGATTTTGCATCACTCGCCGTACTAGCTGATCAATAGCGAATGAGTGCACAGTGCCCTGAATGAACAGATGAGAGAAAATTATAGAGGAAACATAGTAGCGTGGTATGAGAGAGGTGGGGAAACCAGCCTGCTGGCTGACAAGTCTTAATGCAGATGTCTTCTGTATCCCCAGGATAATGGTGTGCCAGTCAAGGGCAAAGGCCTGCAGGCTTCCTAGGAGGGAGTTAAGCACCCTCCTGTGCTCTGCACGATGTTCCTCAGGAGCTGACCTGTGGGGCTCTGGGAGTTAACTGGTTAACTCCTGAAAGTGCTGGATTCGAGTGATGTAGTTTATTTTTCTGTTCTGTACATTCTCAATGGCAGCAACAGCCAACGCTATGTGGTTCATCCGCTATGCTCTCCAGACATTCACTATCTCTCCTATGGCCTGTTGCTAACACACACACACTCGCACACGCACACACACATGCACACACACATGCACACACACATGCACACTCCCGCTACAAAGACAGACAAAGTTGCAGATGAAGAGGTTGAGGCCCAAGGTCATGCAGTTGAGTGATAATGCCAGCATCCAACCTCGCATAACCTTAGCCTCCATTCTGTGCTCATGATCATTACGCAGGGCTACCGTCCATTCACACCTTCAATCCTCTATCTGCCAACTGACCCCATCCTCTGATGCAGCACGACTCAGTTCGTTTATAGCCAATTGTTACCACCTGGCCTCAAAGAGCGTGGTCTCCTGGATAAACTACACATGCAAACACATATCACAGCTCAGCATACAAGTTCAGCAACAGAGAGAATGGGCTCCTCCAGAGACCTGGGATTTCTCTTCTTGATAAATAAGGAAACAGGATAAGCTCCTGAGGGTCTGAGCAATCGCATCCCGTAAAAGCCCAGTTGCAGGATGAACGCACAATCCAGCACCTTACAACATAAATATCTAGTTGGCTAGGTATGAGGGAAACTGTAATGTGTCAAGACGCATGAAACATCCCAGCAAGAGACTCAGTTCACGTATTCTGAAGTCTGCTCTCAGCCCTTCATTGCTTTGACCTTACCCAAGAAGTTTACATCCACCACGGACTAGTTACAAGACATTAGGCAAATCCTTTTATGAACAAATGGGAGATAAAAATAATATCCATGCCATGGAGAAGAGAGATAAAACATTAATCTCTTAGAATCCCTTTGACGTTGTACAGGCACATGCACACTCCTGAGAGGCCATTAAGCTGGTGTGTGTTTGAAGCCCTAGTGTTGGTAATTTTCATTTGCAGTGCTCAAAAACATTTTAAGGACACAGAACTTGGGGGGGGGGGGCTCCAAATGGCTCAGAAGTCATGAGGACTGGATGCTCTTTCCTAGGACCCTGAGTCCACTCCCATCAACTATATGGTGGCTCTGTGTAACTCCAGTTCCACGGAGGATCTGAGGCCCTCTTTTGGCCTCAGGCATGGTACACAGACATACATGCAGGTTAAACATTTACATGCCTCAAAATTAACACTGAAAGGCAGAAATTTTAAGTAAAACCTTAAACTACATTACCCAGAGGATGAGAAAGAAAGACACACGACATTGCTGAATTATTCTGAGATGCCCACTAAACTGAGATTTCTGATATAAGCAATACATTCTCATTTACAAAACTTTCTGAAAGAAGGCCATGTATAAGTTTAAAATTTTTCTTCTTGTGTTTGTATGTGTTCGCGTGGGTGCACATGTGTACAGGTATGTGCATATAAAGGTCAGAGGTCAACCTCTCTTGTCATACTTGAGGAGCCTTCAATCTTTTGTTCTTTTCAAACTCTTTTTGTGGCCTGGCATGCACCTTCAGCTGGGATAGCTAGCCGGTGAGTCACAGTGATCTGCTTGCCCCCACCTTTCCAAGTCTTGGGATTACAGGCACACGCTAGCATGCCCATCTTTTTTATGTAGGTGCTGGGGACCAAACTCCAGTCATCACACTTTATACAACAGGCACTTTAGCAACTGAGCCGCATCACCACAAGTCTGTCGTATATACAGTAGTGGCAGAATGGATGCTTCATAGCAATCATGCAGTAGTGTGTCAAGAGAACTGGACAGCCCACATTGGAGCTTCCTGAGACCCAAGGGTGGGAACTCCAGACATCAGTCTACTGGCTTATGGCTCAACTTCTTCATCTGCAATATGGAGGTACTAAAAACACACACTTCACCGGGTCCTTGAGAATGTTAAATGAGCCTCCACCCACCAAGCAATGCGAAGACAGCCCCACCTGGTGCATGGTACCTGGTCAGCAAATGGGCCTGGGAGCGAAGGCTTGGATCCAGGAACTGTGATTCTTTTGTCTCCCTTCGAGCCAGGAACTTGGCAGCTTCCCTAGAATCTGATTTCTTCTCACTTCCCACCTACAAGCCATTGCCAAGTTCTACTGCATCTTCCCTTAAATATCTTTCGCATGCCACACCCCCTCTCTGTTGGCACATTCCTGCCCTCCCCCAGGTTGGGCTCCCAGCATCTTCCTGCCTAGATCACCATCCCAGCTTCCTGACTGCTCTGCCACTGCTGTCTACAACACAGACAAGCAATGAATTGCTCCAGAACAGCCACCCTGCCACCTTGGAGCAGGAATCCGGCCAACCCCTGTAGGATGGCACGCACACACAGGTCTGCATATTCTGCTTCCTCCTGACTTTTTCCGCCAGATATTCAGACCTCCATTCCCCCAAAACATTCCAAAATACTGTCTGCTTTCCGGGTAGCCCAGCAGTTTCTTCATTTTGACCCCTGGGGTCCTAATACTCCTGTCTTGTCCTCCAAAGCTCAGATCCTTCTCTGAACCTGTTCTAGAAAACTGAGGTAGGGAGGTCTCTGTAAAGCTCTTGGGGGTGCTTTTTCTGCCCCGAGGAGGATGATGGAAGGTGGGTCTATCTCTCTTCTCGTCTCTCTTCGGAGCTATCATACTGTTACAACTATTTTCTTTTTTAACTTTGTAGCTAACATCCACTGCCAAATCTGATTGGTAGAACTCATCTCATGCACAATGATTGAATGAATAAACAAATGTAAGAATGAAACAGTGGGAATTTATTCCTACTTCACTATTGATTATTCAAATTCAACATCTCGCAATCAGAAATGATAGTATTCACAGCACTGAATTACTCACATGATTTCCAGTTCATGCCAGTATCCAGCACTGTGTCAGCTATGCCCAGAGACATAAAGAAGAAACTCCATAGAACCTGAGTGTTGGGTGTTCCCTCAGGCAGTCTTCAAGAGTTTGTTTATCTTGCTTTGGTTTGATTTTTGTTTTACCAGATATTGCAAATATAAACAAGCAGATATTCATGTCTGGTGACAAGGTACTACATAAATTAGACTTATTTTTCTTGATGGTTCTCAGTGCAGAAATGCTAGTAGGTCATGGGGGTGAGGGGAAGGGCAGAACATGCAAAGACCATGGATAATGGCAGCAAGGAGCATGCAGAAACCGCAGGGCACTGCCAGAAGTGAACTCATGCCTCCTTTGGTCCGTGGCAGGGTGGGCCTTCTACTTACACACACCTATGGGCCAGTGACATAGTTTCTCTCTGCAAGCTGCCAAGAACAGAGACCTGGCATCACCTAGGTAGGGCATTGTGCCCACTTTGGCTTGCCTTCTTCTGCTGAAAGCCCTAAGCAGCCCATTAGGGGAGGGGTGTGTGCAGGGAAACAGAACTATGTCAGAAAGATCCACAGGGAACTATGGGAAGAACTATCTGTCTTTAAACCAATATCCATGAAAGCTTTGCTTGTAGTCACTTCAAACAAAATGAGGGGCCTGGATAGAGCTCAGCCGGAGAGTGGGCACTGAGCATGTGCAGGGACCTGGGGTCCATCTCCAATAGCCTCCCCACCTTCAACCCTCAATACAGGCTTGAAGATGAATTTCTTAGATGCATTTCTTTTTTTTTAACCCACTTAAAACTACTTAAGTTACCCAAAATAAAACATCTTTATTAAAATTCAAGTAATTACAAATTCATTAGCATTTTTGTGCCTGTGCATGTGTGTGTGTGTGTGTATGTGTGTGTGTGTGTGTCTGTGCTCCTAGTTAACATTATCTAAAACAAAATAAATGTGCAGTTAACTGGCTTCAAGAAACCCGGTGGAGGACAGTCCGGCATTACAGTTCCTAGGCATTGTGATTAGACTATAATACTTAATCTTATATCGTGATGTTTGCTGCTATGTCATAAAAGTCAAGACAGGGTCATCTTGGGCTTGTTTAAGCCTGAACTGCGGGTTTGCCACGGACCAAAGTCTTCCATGTCTAAGTCAGAGGATCTTTTATATAACAGCAACTTGGATACTTCCTAAGCTCTTCTATAAAGGGTTGTCTGAGAGTGTCCACTATGCTTTTACAGAATTAGAAGATCCTAGAGAATAATTCTGCTTATGAACAACTATCCACATAAGTAACCACAAAGCAGTATTTACAAACAGCTTTCCCCTTCTATTGGTACAGGCTCTGTCCTACAGAACAAAGTAGTGCACCGGCTGGATTAGAATTCTAGGAAAAGGTTCAGAAGAGGCTCAAAGCCAAACAATTCAGAGAATGAAAGTTACATTTGAATACAAAGTGGATAAGGAGTTTGTCTTCAAAGTAATCAAACTGTTACCCTGTACACTAAGAGCCATCCATTTAAAAAAAAAATCTGACCATGGGGTCTATCTTTTTCAGGTAATACATCTGTGACACTGTGATAGTGTCGTTCCTAAGCCACTTTCTGCAGCTCCTGTTTGAGCGTCCTGAGAACAATGTATCTACATCAGCTTGCCTGTCCACAATGGCGATATTGATATTGCGCTATGTGGCCCTCCAGTTGCTAAGAGATTTACATTGGGCAGATTGTCACACTTCTAGCAAAGCATTCTGGTCCACGAAGCTTTTGCTCCAGCTCAGTGAGTCCTGAAGCAACTCTACCTCACCCTTCCCCCGTGTGGCTTCCTAGTCACACAGGGGACCAGATCAGCCATTGTGCTACATAGGTCCTGCCGTCAACCTTCAGGGTGACACTGAACCTTTATTTTTAAAAAAAGACGCTGTACCTCGGTGTCATGAAAGGCCATTTAGCATCAGGGAGTGGAGGCAGGGCTATTTGGCAAGAGGCCATCCATACTGACCTTCTCCTAGCCGAACCCCATAGAATAAAGCAAGACTAGAGCCTCACAAACCACGGTCATCTCCCAACTCTGCTATATGAGGTTTTGAAACGAACCAGCACAGAATTCCTTACCCCAAGTTTGTACTTCCATGAAAGCAGAGCCAAGGAGTTTATTTACACCAACACCCAAGGGAAATTGTGCAAATGTAACATCTTGCCGCAAAACCACCGCAGCCCTCCAAATCCTATCTCCTACAGGCTGTTCCCTCTCAAAAGGCAGAAGACCTACTCCTAACCCCAGCCAGATCGCCATCTCTCCCTTGAAGAGAGGATGGATGGAATTTGCCTGTCATTTGCAAAGCAGACAGATCAAGGCAGAGAACTATAGAGAAACCTCCTTTTCCTTAGGGTTTTCACACAAAGACACACCAAAATGCTTTATGACTGGCTTCTATATTCAGATCACTGGGTTTTGGTCAAATTTTATTAATTGCCATGCAGGGAAAGTCCTTTGGAGCATCACAGAGCAGCCAGTACCCAGGAGTCATCTTAAAGGACAAAGCTATCAAATAGTAAGAAATCTTTAGCTGCAATGAAATATACCACTGGCCCAGAATCTCTCTCCTGTGTCTCCCTCTCCCATAGTCCTAGACATCAGAAGGGGGTATACAATGCCCCATCAGGGCTTTGATCTCAGGCCATCAGTGATAAAGGCTGCAGGGCTCTCTCCTCCACCCCCATGTCACAGGAATTCCTGCATTTAGGATCACTCTCACCCAGCAGGTAAGACTCAAACCTCTGATTTCAGTTCTATTTAACCACACACAAAAAAGTTATTTCTAGTAGCTCATTTCCATGGCAGAACCCCAGCTGAAAAAAAAAAATGCCTCCTAGAGATAAGAGGCCCAAGGACAGCAAGAAGGCAGAACAGGAGCCAGCTTGAGGTCACAAAGCGGCCCAAGACAGGCACACATGTGACACACTTCCAACACAAAGCTCCTTTTCCCGCACAAGGGACCTCTAAGAAGTACAAAGGCCGGCTCTCCCACAAACACAAGTCACCTGCAGTCGATTTAACCTTGACCCAGCTGCAAAGAAAGTAACTTTAACTCCTTGACAACACCCTTGTGTGTTGTACAAACGTGCCGGAGCCTCTGAAAAGTGAGGCGCACCTTCTGCAGAGCCCTGCAATCATAACCCCCCCAGCCCCCTCAGAGAAAGGCATCCCTGGCCCAAGCCCAGCCTGTGACCATGCTTCACCCATAGCCCCCCACCTCTACTCCCAATTTACGCTCTATGCTGCACGTGAAAAGATCTCTCCATGCTTGCCACAGATGTCAAAGGAGATCCACACACAAAGATGAGAGGCCATGGCACACATAGCTACCTTTTTCTTGCGATCCCGGGACCGTTTGCGGTGTTTCCTTTTTTTCTCAGTCTCTTCTTCCGCATTGATTTCTAAATCCCTGTTTTTCTTTAACTGGGAGGCGGCATGAGCCATAATGCATTTGAAAAAGACCCTGTCTCAAGCAGCGCGCAGAGCTTTCTCTGAGAAAGGTGATCTCCTTGGGTACCTCTAATCAGGCATAGAGCAGCATAGCCCTCGCAGGAGAGAAGCCTGAGCAGAAAGGCATCCAAGAGGCAGAGAGGCAGAGATGCTGGGGAAACTGCAGCTTTCAAAACCCACCACAGCAGGGGCCAGATCTCATCCTACACCTTGCTGAGCCTTCCCCTCTGGAGGAGAGCACAGCCATCCTGGTGCAGAGGCTGTAGTGGAGGCAGCTGGGACCGGAGGAGCTGTGTTATGGCCGCATCCCCTGCCACTAGCTGGAAGTGTCTAAGTGGTTCCTCCAAAGGGGGAATGCTGCAAAGGGTGGCTCTTGTAAAGGAGAAAGATCCGGAGTCACCCCACATGCGGCAGCCGAGAAGCCAGCACTAATCCTGAAGAAACGGCTTCAGAATCCTCCACAAAAAGAGAGAGAGAGAGAGACAGAGAGAGAGAGAGAGAGAGAGAGAGAGAGAGAGAGAGAGAGAGCTGCAATTTATCCATCAGCCTAGATCCGCACCGAGCGAAAATTAACCCTTCAGAGAACGGAGCAGCTTGAGTTCAACTGCTGATGGTGGCGAAATATATAAAATAAATCAGCCACGTTTTCCCAGGGAGATGCTGAGCGAATTTTCAGGCAAACAATGCATGCACTGCTGCTCTCAACAGGGCATCCATTATGCCCAGTTAGTCCTGATGCATTCTGTGGGGAGGAGTACAGAAGGGTCTGTTGTCTTTTTAAAACAACATGCTCATGACAACACACTATCCAGAACGGCGTGAGCCCACTGCTGGGAGGGACAGATGTTCGATTCAGAGGTTCCCCAAGACTCTCTCCTCTACTGCCCTGTGAGGGGCAGAGAGCAGGGGTGGGGGGCTGTCATCAGTGTTTCCTGGTGGCTTTCATGCTAGGGCTGTAGTAGTAGGACCTGAGTCCTTGGTGACTGCAGCCTCTGAATATTCATTGTGAGAAGTGAGGCAAGAAGGCTCAGAGACACTGGGGTCTTCTGAGCGTGCACTGGAAGAGATCTCCTAAATAGGGAATGAAACACACACACATACACTCACACACATACATACACATACACACACTGACACACACACATAGACACACTCAAACACACACACATATACACACACAAACATATACATATACACACTGACACACACACATAGACACACTCAAACACTCAGGCACTCACCCACACTGACACAAACATACATACATATATATTCACACTCACACACTGACACACATACAGACACACTCACAGACATACACCTGCATGTGCACACATACACATAGACACACTCAAACACTCAGGCACTCACATATACTGACACACACACACACACACACACACACACACACACACACACCAGCACTGACATTAACAGTTTTTGCAATAAACACCTGAAATGCTAGACTGGGCCCAAAGCCTGTGGGCTCAAGTTAAGACATCTCTGTATCATCAAGAAAGTAAGGGGAATAGAAAGAGGCTCCCTAGTGCGGTCTGAGCACAGCAGGCCTTAGCTTGGAAGGTGGATACACTGGGCTTTGAGGAGGAAGCTCTCTGAGCTGTACAATAGATGGATCATTAAGCCCACGGCATTGTGGGGCTTGGGTTGGGGTTCCACATAGCTGTTTCTCACCTGGTTTACACCAAGAGCACTGAGTGGAACTCCTTGCAGCAGCACCCACAGACTGTTGTGCTAGAGATATCAAAGGTCCCTCTCTTCCATGGAAGGTCCTCTAGACATCACCAGGCAGGTTCCAGGACCTGGAAGATGCAGGACCCACAGCCCAATAGTCTTATTAGAAGTAGATGGCACATGCCGCTGAGGTCAAATGAGAAGCACCCTGGTCACACAGTAGATGAGGGCCTGCTATGCACACATATTCACACAAGCTTGATTTCCACTGAAGTATCTTCACAACGAAGGCATTTCAGGTATGGGGAAACGGCGTATCATAAAAACCTGCCTATGGTCTCCAGAACCCACACTGGATACAAAGTAGATAGGTGTGATGGCTCACACTTGTAATCCAAGTTGGGGAGGTAGAGACAGCAAACCCCAGGGGTTCAGTGGCGAGCCCCCTCAGTGTACTTGGTCAGTTCCAGGCCAATGAGACACACTGCCTTTAAAAAGGCAGTGATACCTAAGATGTGTGTGTGTGTGCACACGCGTGAGTGCATGCGTGCTGGTGTGCATATCCACGCATTGTCCACATGCAAACACACAAATACACATGCACATCCACATACAGAGTTTCTATATTCTATATTGCCTATCAGACTATCTTACCTAGCAAGAAGCAGACAAAGGCCGAGAAGGTACAGAGTTAATTCTAACTCAAATTCAATAGCAGACGAGCCCTAATTGGGTTGGTGGGAAACATTAGTGGCTTTAGGTTTCCCACCAGGACTCTGTCCTCCACAAAACGTAAGTGGGGCAGAGGAAAGGATAACGTGAAAATTTTGTGTGGCATCATTCTAAGTCCTATACTTTTCAGGAATATTCACACAGTTTCAGCCAGCTGAAGAGGGCAGCCAGCTACAAAACTGGCTACTCTCCCTCTGGCTTCCGGATCTGTTTTCCTCCCTGTATAGACACTAATGATAACTTTTAAAGTGTGGCATATTTATACGTACCCTTGATCAAGGTAACTTTTCCAAGGGAGGCTGGCAAAGCAATAATATACCAACATTGATCTCCACCAGTAACAGAGAATAAGCTGGGGCACTCCCCAGTAGGGGAATCCATTGCTTCTCCAAAATGACCAGAAGCTGAGTCTGTAGTATGACGTTTATGACCCAGTAATGAGGAAAATTCTATTGGCTACTTACTTATATAAGTAAGTCAGGAGCTCATCAAAAATAAAATCTTAGGCACAAGCTAGTAGAGGTTTTTTTTTTTTTAAGATTTAGTTATTTATTTTACATATATGAATACACCGTAATTTTACAGATGGTTGTGAGCCATGTGGTTGTGAGAGTTCTCTGAGCAACCTCTGCTCACTCAGGGCCCACTCACTCTGGCCCAAAGATTTATTATGATACGTAAGTACACTGTAGCTGTCATTAGACACACCAGAAGAGGGCTTCAGATCTCATTATGGATGGTTGTGAGCCACCATGTGATTGCTGGGATTTGAACTCAGGACTTTCAGAAGAGCAGTCAGTGCTCTTAACCCCTGAGCCATCCCACCAGCCTGAAGTTTTGTTTTGTTTTGTTTTGTTTTGTTTTGTTTTGTTTTGTTTTTCCTTAGAAGAAATGTGTGGTTTTATTCTCTGCTTACGGCCCTGAGACCAAACAGTGAGTCTACCAAGGAGGGCATCCCTGTGCATCCTACAGTTTTAGCATTTTACTAGAGAGTCAGTCTCTTCATTTCTTGACTAAAGCTTCATTGAGCCATCCTGCTCCAATGTCCGTTAGACTGGCCCACAATCGGGTTGGCACAGACCATATACATCTGGAGGGTGTGGTGGGTCCCCAACAGTGACAAGAATGGGTTGCTGATGTAGAGCTACAAAGCAAGATGGAGCATCTGAAAGCCAGATCAGTGGCCATTCATATCTAGAGCAACCTTTCCAGTCCCACTCCTAACAGACAGGATCATGGCCAGAGCAAAGACCGTCAAACTGTTAAAAAGTGAGGTTCCAGCTCAAGGACTTTACTCAAGGAAGAGAAAATTGTTCTTAGTTTGTGAAAGTCTCAGCTAAAGAATTCCTAATCTATCCCTTCAATTGAGAGGCATGTATCACACGGATGCAAGGCTCCATCCAGCTGCTTGGCTGGTCCTGAGAAGGACAGAGAACATCAACCTTCTGGTTCCTTCCACCTTCCTCTAGAAGCTGGATTTGATGTGTGACCCTCAAAGCAAGCATGCTGCAACCAAGAGTCTTGGTCTTTCCCTGTGGGCAACCTGTTACCACAACCGATGTCAGAAAGTGACTCCTCTTCACAAAGCCATTCTTTTTTTTTTTTTTTTTTTTTTTTTTGGTTTTTTCAAGACAGGGTTTCTCTGTGTAGCCCTGGCTGTCCTGGAACTCACTCTGTAGACCAGGCTGGCCTCGAACTCAGAAATCCGCCTGCCTCTGCCTCCCCAGTGCTGGGATGAAAGGCATGTGCCACTACTGCCCGGCCACAAAGTCATTCTTGATTGCTTACCAGAGCGAATGAGGTTCATTCAGAATAACTTTTGTAGATGCAGCATCAGACCATGAAACTACTACTAAATCAAAGTAATAATGCTTTCTGAATTGCTAAATGGAGTACAAATTATTCCTTAAGTAATATTCAGTGAGGACTCAACAATTGGGATGAAATGCTCGGCAGGAAAACAACTCAAATCAATTGATAGGAGAATTTACAAAGCTATCATGTCCCTGGATTGTCTCCCCAACCTCCACTGTTACATCTTCCTCGTTATCTCAAGGCACCCTTTAATTACTGTACTAGCTCATCCAGTTGATACTTGGCCATCTCCTGGTTATCACTCATTCCACATTGTGTTTCTATATTGTTGAGCTGGGTCTACAGGCAGATTGATGATGTGTGTGTGTGTGACTTCTATGGGCATAACATGACCATTTGGGTGACCAAAGTTTAGGAGAGATGTGTATTTTCCCTCCTTCATTTTAAAATTATTTCTTTTGAGAATTTCGTACAATGTATTTTGATCATAAACACATCTCCGATTCCTCCCAGAACTGACCTTCAAAGAGATATTGTGCAGTGGAGGTATAGAAGCTGGGGAGCGTATAGAATCGATACAGTTCTCTATACATATACTATAGGGTAATGGAGACTAGATTCAATTGGTACTGCCAGCTTGACTTCAGGTTGTCAGTAGTGATCTGTCTGCTCAGATGGCGTGAACAGTATTCCTGATGAGTCTATATCCCTGTTATTCATAAATAGTGTGAGCTCATCCTAACAAAGTTAAAATATTGTTCCCTCACAAAGAAAAATGGACCCATTTTTATTTCATTAAGTTTGGCATTCTAAATAGAGAATGATGTGGAGAAACAAGAAAGCAAGCAGTGAGGACCCACCCTGGCAAATTCCAAACTCAGCCACGCTCACTCTTCATCTGCAAATGAAACAGGCGATGTGCTTTTTAAAGGGTGTGAGAGGCAAGGCAGGGTATCTCTGAAGGACTCCCTGGCTGTGTTCCTCCTGGGGAGCGACACCTGTGGCCCACCAGCACTGGCCTTGGTACCATCTGTCTTTGCCCTGGCTCTACCCTCCATCCCTTGAGAAGACAGTCCATTCAACTCACTGGGGCTGACCTCAGCACTGCAGAGAGAGCCAGCTGTCCCAAGCACGCCAGCTGCCTCAGTGACCTCACACAGGCAGATGAGGACAGATACACAGGGGATGACTTCCCCTATCATCTTCCCATCACAGACACACAGGCCAGCACGGGGATGGGGGATCTTAAATGCAGGAGGAAGGCCCCGAAGCCACACCCCTGGTGTCTGCCCACTTGAAAGAGGTCACTGGTAGTACCAGGCAGAGCAATGAATGCTTAGCGGGCGAGAGGGGTGGTACGCAAACAGAACCAATCTGACAGCCTTTTCTTCTCTGGGTTCCCACAGGAGGAGGAAGCAGACCAGAAGACTTCAAAGATACCAGCTCACTACTCCTGAATGCTCTCCATTTAGGTGACAGAAGTCACTGGATGTTTTAAATAAAAGAAGCTATCTAGGGATGGTCTATTTAAGCAGACATCCTAACCTGAACTCATCAGCTGCTGTCTGAACACATAGGTAGCTGCTGGGTCTGAACAGCTAGAGATGGTAGTTTTTAATTTACTTAAAAAGTTCAAGTTTACAACCTATACTCTATTCAGGGACTTGAACACACCCAGCATATATGGGGCAATTTTTACACGTCAGTTTACTCTCCTTAAGTTCCATGAAATAAAATACAGATCCATGTTTTAAGGCTTAAGCTTAAGAAAATGTAAATTATCAAAATAATTGTCCCCACCTGATCTAGGTTGCCACTGAGTTAATCAAAGTAGAGTTTCTCCCTTGCAAAATGTACCATGAAGAAATGACTTGCCTGGGATTTTCTATCTCTACAGAACAGAAGTAGTTTACGCAAGCGAGATTCATTTGTATCTACAAAGAGAGGACCCGGTTTGTCAGAAGTTGTATTCCTCTAAGTACATATGACCCAAAAACAAGCGTCAAAGGATACTTAGCTGTCATTACGCACTCTCTCAAGAAGGGAGCACGTGCTCACTCTATAAAACAGTACTAACTAGCCCGGAACTCAAGAACTAGAGAGAAAAAGATTGTGAGTATGATGTCAGCCTGGGCTACACTTCGAGACCCTGTTCTAAAAAATAAATAAGGAAATAGAGAAATAAGAAGCAGCTGGCCTGCGCCTGCCTCTAGCATTTGCAGACTCTATAAGTGTGAATACATAGAAAGGGGAGGTTTTTGTTTCTGGAGAATGGAACATTTACCTGGTTTATTTCACACCTATGGTGGATAGCAGTATCAGTGTACCTCAAAGAGTGACCAAGAGCACAAGAGCAGATACTAGGAAGTTCTTGAGTTAAACTCATATCCTGATTTCCAGGCACTTGGCTAACCAGGCACTACTCACACATTGGTCATGTGACCCTCCCTCTCCAAACCCCAGTTACACCCTGTGCTGGTCCTATGTCTGGTCCCTGGGTCATATACACAGAATAAGATGTGGTCCCTTACGTATCAATGAGAGAAAACGATGAAACAAATATACAGTAATTTTAAAAGGTGGCACACAATGAGGCCCCGTGGAAGCAGAGGCAGGGTGGACAGGACAGAATCACAGGCCAGCTCTCAAAGCATTATTTTATAGGTCAGGAATTCGGGCCTTTCCCCAGTCCCAACTCTATGAATTAACTCTTCACACCCCAGTCAATGTAGCCACACACTCACATGTGACAGAGAGCACCCTTTATCCCCTTTATGCAGGTGCTACAATGGCATATAAGATAGACAAAATTCATTCTCAGAACATTCTAGTCTTGTGAGTTAGGAGGTCAGTGGGGGTGTGTGTGTGGCTCTAAGCAAGAAGACGATGTGACAATATCAGATAGTTTAAAAAATGTTCCTAAGAAATGCTGGACTCAAAGTGCCTGGGTAGAGGACTGCTCATAGATCTGCCCCTTGCCCCCTGTCCTCCTTAGATTCCCAACAGAAACAAACCAAGATGGTGACAAGCACCAGTTTACTAAGCATTCTACTCCGTTCAGGTGGTAATTCACCAGGGAATCGTTCCACTGAGAAAATTATTTGATAGTAAATTGATGGCTTTTCAGATCCTGATGTTGTTACGGAAGATGGACATCAGACATTTCTGTCTCTTCTCTGAACAATTAAAGTTATCATGTTCACCCACCAACCCTTCAGTGATAATTTCAAAGACACTGATGGAGCAGGACCATCAAGTCATGCAATGCATTTCCTGTGTGTTTGTGGAAACACGTCTCCTTTGTAGCAAAATTCAAGTGTGGGATTTCTTTAATTTTTTCCCCCACCAAGCTCAGAGATCTTTAGTGTTTATACAATAAATCCAAAGTCACCAAAAAGGAAAGGCCATGCATGTGGCCAAAACAGCATGTTCTCCCAACTTTGTTCCAAGTAACTGTGAGATATGAGGGAACACCCTCTGTGCACCTCACTTCCTGCTTTCCTAGCTGCACAGTGAAGTTTCTTTCCCATCATGGACTTTGAAAATTGACATGTGTGTCCGTTCCCTGTTGTTCTCCAATCAAGATGCAGGCAAGGTCAGCTGACTTTCAAGGGAACTATTTAGCTGATGGCACAGGTGTGAAGGGACAGATTTGAAGAGTCAGAAAGCTGGTGGCCTGCTGGGTGTATTGGCAGAAGCCTTCAAGCCCAGCACTGGGGAGGCAGAGGCAGCAGAGAGTTGGTGAATGTAAGACCAGCTTGGACAAAAGAAGGAAATCTTATATTGAACCCAAGACAACAGTGATCATTTCCCAACCCTGTGTAGAAGAGGGGGAGACACACTGCAAGAAATGGGTTCTGCTTCTAGACAATAGAACGTTTAATCAGTTGATTGGCAAGGCTGTTCATACAGTGGTAGGTAAGACTAAGAGAGAGAGAGACACTATGCCATATAAAGGCAGTCAGTCAAATGTCACACAAAGCCTAGGCACAAGTCTAGATCAAAGTGTGAGACACATGGATTTATGTTTTATAGATATGCTGGAACTGGGCATGTAGATCAGGTGATAGGGTGCTTGCCTAGCATGCATAGGTCCTGGGTTTGATCCCCAGAACCCAAAAAGATAAATGTATTGGTATATATCTGGCACCCCAATACTCAGAAGGTGGAGGCTAGAAAATCAGGAGTTCAAAGCCATCCCTAACTATAAAACACATTTCAAGTCAGCCTGTGAAGATTGTCCTCTCAGCAAACAAATCTTTCTGTTGTCTTAGCTGCAACACTCACAGCCATAGGAAGCACTATTGGCAGTGTATATATAGCTTTGTCTTTGTAAGACGTGGCAACTTGTGACTTTCCTATCTTAGCAGCAAGCTTCAGTAGTGGATGTCTATAAACCCTGAGTGTCACAGAAAGCAAACCTTGTACATGAAGCACTGACTGATGCTGACATGGGTGGATACTTCGATCCTTAGCACACTTGGGGTATTCAGAGCTCCTATGCATCCCATGAACCGTCAAATCTCAGTAGGCTTTCTATCCTGTGTTACTACAGAAGGCACGCTGTCAACCAGAGCAATTACGATTCACATGATAGGGCTGGGCATGACTCAGTGCTTAAATACTTTTGCCGCTCTTGCAGAGGGCCAGAGTTCAGGTCCCAGCACCCACATGGCAGCTCACAACCATCTGTAACACCAGATCCAGGTGGATCTGACATTTTTTTGGACTCTGTGGACACACACACGCACACACACACATACCACAAATTAAAAAACAAAAATAAATCTCTAAGATTCATATGACACTCTCTACAACTTTCTAGCTTCTTACTTGCCTTTCCCTGACATGTTACGAAGCTATTAAAAAAAAAAAAAACTATTAGAGACTTTTTATTGAGGCAGGATTTCATGTAGCCCACGGCACTTGCTATGTAACTGAGGATAACTCTGCATGTCTGATCCTCCTGAGCACTGCCTCCCAAGTCCTGGGATTTCCACGCATGTGCCACCACGCTTGGTGTGCAGAAGATAAAATTTGAGATAGATCGTTCTCTTTCCTAACTTCTCTCTGAGGAGGTCGCATGAGAGGATCCAGTGCTTTTCAACCACGAGGGGCTCTTGTTTGGTTGAGGTGGATTTTTGTAGTATTTAATATTTGACTCTTTTAAGAAGGTTAGCAAACACATTTCCTAAGGGTGAGGCAGGCCTCGTCTCGGCTAGCCAGGTGGACTTGGAGGCCTGCTGGACTCTGCTGTTGATGCCAATGCAGCCAGAGGTACTAAGTGGTAGGTTTAGCTCTGACCCAATCAAATCCCACAAATATAAGTGTCACGTGTCACTAGTATTACTTTGTGATCTGTTCTTAACCATTGATAAATACAAGTTTTATTCTTTGCACTCAGACTGTATTTGGAAGCAAGGCTGGAGCTGGCTCAGGGCTGGTGACTTGCTGCGTTCTCAGACTCCACACAATTACTGGCAAACTATTTGTAAGGTCTCTGAGAAATAAAGAGGGACAATGAGGTACAGCCTGAAGCATGTGACATTCGCGCATACATGAGCATATATATCTCTGTGCATATACTCACAAGGAGCATGTATGTATACATGTGAGTCAAGTCTGTCTATCCACATGACACACATGTGGATAGACAGACTTGACACACAGAATATATCCTGTGGGTTTGAGTGGAAGCCATATACACAGAGATGAAATCATTCTAGTTTCTTTACTGAAAGGGTTTGCATTAGATACATCCTCTGCTTAAGCAGAATAATCCATGTGTGCGTTAAAGACACCCAGATTTAACGGATGTCCAGGGCGCTTGAATTAATATGATATTCTATACATGTCCTACTAAGTTATTCAATTACTTTGGGGAGCAAGGCAATAAATATTCAGAGAAGTCTTTCCCATGTGATAATGTATTAAACCTAATAGGAAATTAAGGGGGAAATCTCTTTTTAAAAATCATAATTATGCTCCTTTATTTTATTAAAAGAACTAAAGTTGGAGACATGCCCACACTCTCCCAGCAGGGTAAAAAGCTTCAAGCAAATATCTTGTAACTAAAGACAAACTCTGGAAAGACAAACTTGGGCTTATATTCTAAGTTGAATTCCATTCAAACCGCCACTCCAGTGCCAGTGCATTGTCTTTTGAGACATGTAGACAGGTCTGCTCTCTTGGTTCTACCCAGTGTCCCTTTTTCACACGCACTAGACGGTATTCAAGAAGCCACAGGGCCAGATGGTTTGGTGGATTAGCTACGAGGAAAGGCCAGAGTTTCATCTCAAGGTTGATTTTTAAACTCTGAGGCAGATTGGCAGAGACACAGGGGCAAAGCCATCTGAGAGCCCTTGGGAGTCTTGGTCCGGTTCCTAATGAGCAGGTGTTGACACGGAAAAGGCGGCCTGCATCACGGAGTTGCAGGCAGGAGCTCCTGAGGGAGTGTAGGTGTGCTCGACGGGCCTCAGCTCAGTCCAGCTCTGCACAGCTATCATGTTACATGTGCTCTTCCATGGCAATGAAAACCAAACCCACCCATTCAAGTTTAAAATGGGAGGGGCGACGTGGGTTCCAAATCCACACCCCCATCTGGTATGGGGTCCCGAATGCATCAGCACCCAAATGGAGATGAGAGGCTTCTACCACACTGGACATGTTACTGACCATTTACTGTGTGGAAAGTTGTTGGGACAACCAAGCCAGCAGGAATAAATTATATATGTTACAATCTATGGTTCAGTTTGCTTTGGTCGGACAGTACCACTGTCTAATAGGGTTTGGGTCAAAGTCTACTAACAAGAGAAATGGGACCTAGAGAAGAATCAATTCAATACAGACTTCAATGTGTGAGACTCAGCCTGTGTGTCCATCAGACTAGGTTGATAAGCAGTCGGAATCACATCCAACACTGCATCAAGTTGTAAGGATAGTTTTTAGCCAGTTCAATTTTTCTAAGACTTCAGACCCTGTAGTAGTTCAGTTATAAGATAAAATTAAAATGCAGATTAAGTTGTTTACCAAAGCCTTTGTGCAAGTCTCTCTCATAATCATTGTGGCTTTTGGGGGGGCGGTTGGGGGTGGTTTTTTGAGACAGGGTTTCTCTGTGTAGCCCTGGTGTCCTGGAACTCACTCTGTAGACCAGGCTGGCCTCAAGATCAGAAATTCACCTGCCTCTGCCTCCCAAGTTCTGGGATTAAAAGCGTGTGCCACCACTGGCCGGCCATTGTGGCTTTTATAAAGATTTATTTTTTATGTTTAATTTTGTGTGCATGTGCATGTGTGTGTACCTGAGAGTGTAGTGCTGGGAGAAGCCAAAAGAGGGCACCAGATCCCCTTAGAGTTAGAGTTACAGGTGGTTTTTGAGTTACCAGACATGGTACTAGGAACAAAACTCAGATGTATTGGAAGATAGTATGTGCTCCTATCTGCTGAACTATCCCTCCAGCCCCATAACAGTGGCTTTTTGTTTGTTTGTTTGTTTGTTTGTTTGTTTTCGAGACAGGGTTTCTCTGTGTAGACCCGGCTGTTCTGGAACTCACTTTGCAGACCAGGCTGGCCTCGAACTCAGAAACCTGCCTGCCTCAACAGTGGCTTTTTAAAACATAAAAACATTACATTTATCAAGAAGTGGCTGTGTTGATCTTCTCAAGTGTTTGTGAATATTAACAGAAAATATGAAGGCTCTCCAAGAAGAACCGACTTTCCCTAAACAGGAAATCAGTACCTTTAAAAATAAAACCATACCGCCACCATTTAGCAAGAGCCACCATTAACAGTGAGTGGATTCTTTCTAGCCTTGTGTTGTCGCTGCTTTACATTAAGCTAAGGCTCACCTTTGCCGTGATGCCAAAGAGTCTCAGTACTCGGTAAGTGCCAGGACCCACATGATGGGGGGATGGAGAACTGAATCCCACAAGTTGACCTCTGACCTCCCATGTCCACCGCCACAGGTGTAGTGAGCAAGGGTGTGCACACATGTACTAAATAAACAAGTAAACATCCAGAGAATTGTTTCATCAGAATATAAAGTTTATGCTCTCCAAAAGCCTCAGGTAAGTTCCAAAGGGCATATGGAACTCAACTCCACAGAAATCTAATAATCTAAGGGAGTGGGGTCAGAGATTTCAGCAAGCATTTGATGGATGGCATTTACCACAGTCCTAGAAGCAGAGGCTACCTTGACAGAGGTGAGCCGGTGGGAGGGATAAAGGCGAGACAGTAAATTAGTTCTGAGGTTGTGCCCGACTACAGCAACACAGGAAAGAAAGATGGATTCGGGATCCTGGTTTGAGCAGACAAAGTCCGTCCTGGAGGGTTGGCATAGCGCAGGAGCACGAGGTGGCTGATCTGCCTGGGCTTACAGGAAGCAATGGGAGGAAGATGCTGTTGCTCATCTGCCTTTCTCTTTTCTGCATTTTAGTTCCGAATGTATTCCCAGCCCATGAAATGGAGGCACCTGCACTCAGGGTGGGTCTTTCCTTTTCATTCAACCTCCCCAGAAACTCCTGCAAAGACACACTCAGAGACCGCTCTCCTGGGGGGGACTGCAAACCCGGCTATGCTGGCGAAGACAATGCACATCCCTAGCCATCGGAGGGATAGCTTTATTGTTTTACTTACTTTTTTCTTTCATTTCATTTTTAAGGTCAGCTGTACATAGGTCTTACAAGATCAGCGGTGATTACAAGGCATAATTCAGAATGGTCTAATTATTTTTGCTAAGAGTCGGGCCTGGGGACTACAGCTCAGGAGAACCCTTGATGTGGATGCCAAGGCTCTGCATCCAATCCCCGGCACCTCAGAAGACAGGGAGGAAGAAACAGAGATAGGAAGAAAGGAAGATTTTTAAAGACACATACAGAGGCTAGCAGGAGAGCTTAGTCAGTAAACTGCTGAACACAGAAGCTCGGGGACCTGAGTTCAAATCTCTAGCACTCCTGTAAAATGTCAGGCACAGTATCAGAGCACGCTGCACTTTCAATCCTGGAGGGGCAAAGATGGCAAGATCCAGGGTGTTCACTGGCTACCTATCTCACTGAAAAGGTGATCTCTAGGGTCAGTAAGGGACTCCCATGCCTAAAACTAAGTTTCAGAGTGATAAATGAAGATGTTTGACACTAGCTTCTGGCCTCAACTTGCATGTGTGCATCTGTGCACACACCCAGGAACACGTGTCCACATATATAAGGCACACAAACACAAAATGAACAAACGCGAATGAAGAGAACATGCTAAGAGAGACTAGATCTGAACATGTTCACAGTAAGTATTAAACATCTGTAGCTGGGGATGTGATAATTAGCTTCAGTCAATCAATTGATATATTACATCCAAATGATAATAATTTATATCTTACAGGTAACTGTAATTAATAAGAGATGAAATGAGTAGGGTACAGGCCTCAACTGTGGGAGAATGTTTTCAAAGCTTTACCAAGCAAATGATCAGTGTCTATAAGTTGCAAATGAGTCTGATAAGCAAAATTTACAGGATAAGGAGTTCTGTTCATTGTGGGTCCTGGGAGGACAGGACACTTGTCCAGGGAGCACAGAGGCGACACTTGCCCACGTCTCTGAGAGTTACATCCTAGCATTTCAGAGGCAAAGTCACCATCTTGGATATTCACAGTCTGTTGTTGCATGCAACTTTGCTCCCCATTATTAGGGAGAAGGGAGAATTGCAAGCCATGTGTTGGATAGAATACCACCATCTACCAGAAAGACTAAGAACGAGAAGACAGAGGAATGGAGAGATAGCTCAGAACCAAGATTTCCCAGTGTGCTTCCAGAGGACCTGGTTTTGGTTCTTTAAACCCAGGCTGAATGGCTCACAACTGCCTGTAACTCTAGTTCTAGAGAATTTGATGCCTTTGGCCTCTGAGGGCACCTGGACTCAAGCCCACTATGCTAACACACAGACACACAATTAAAAACAAAATCTTGTAGACTGAAAATACCAAATTCTGGCAAGGATGTGAAAGCAGCCACAACCTAACACATTGTTACTGGTGAGTGTATGGCTGGACAATGGCTTTGGGAAAAGCACAGGGGGTTTTTAACTTAAAAAGTAAGCCCTTCTCTTGTAACTGAGCAACTTCATCCTTAGATGCTGTCAGAAGATATAAGAAACTTATGTCCAAGAGAGTCTTGTAGAAGAGTGTTCATGCCAGTTTTATGTAACAACAAATCTTGAAACAGCCTAGATATCTGTTAGCAGACAAACAGATAAACCAAAGGGATTTGGGGGGCCTGAGGACTACCTAGATGCCACCCTCAAGAATACTGTCTGATTCTTTTAAGATAGGGTCTCTCATTGGCTCAGAGCCACCAATTAGGCTGCACTGGCTGGCTAGCAAGAATCTCTCACCAGGCAGTGGTGGTGCACGCCTTTAATCCCAGCACTTGGGAGGCAGAGGCAGGTGGATTTCTGAGTTCAGTTCGAGGCCAGCCTGGTCTACAAAGTTAGTTCCAGGACAGCCAGGGCTATACAGAGAAACCCTGTCTCAAAAACAAAACAAAACAAAACAAAACAAAACAAAACAAAACAAAACAAAAAAACAACAAAAAAACAACCAACCAAAATAAACAAACAAAAAGAATCTGTCTTCACTTTCCTAGTATTAGGACTGCAAATGCATCCAGCATCTCTACCTGGGTCCTGAGGATCAACATCAGGGTATCACACTTGGAAGGCAAATGTTCAACCAGCTTTGACATCTTCCTTGCTCCAAATAGTACATTTAAATTCCATTCATTCCACTCTATGTAAATGTTATGAAGGAGGAGGAGAAGAAGGAGAAGCAGGAGGAGGAGAAGAAGGAGGAAGAGAAGGAGGAGTAGGAGGAAGAGAAGGAGGAGAAGGAGGAGTAGGAGGAGGAGAAGGAGGAGGAGGAAGAGGGGAGGAGCAGGAGGAGGGGGAGGAGATAAACAAACACAGGCTTATCTGCAGATTCTGTATCCTAGGACCCAGTGGATATCAGGTGATAAATGCTTGTGGCAAACAATTGTGTGAGCATTGAAAATATATTATACTTTGGGTTGCCTGTCCCTGAGATGCTAGAGTGGATGTTGTGTGCCCATCTCCCCAGCCTCTAAGCATCTACAGGTAGGCTTGCAAGGGCAATCCCCAGCTTCCATTTACAAGGCAAAAGACATTCCCGATCTTCAGATCTTCCATAGTGGCTTCAAAAGGAACACCACCACAAGCAAAAGACATCTTTAGTGAGCAGCTATTAGGTGGCAGGCACTAGGCTAGGTAATTCACACATCTGCTCACTCGCTCATTAATATGGAATACCTGCTAAGCGCTGGGATTTACATAAATTATCCATTGAATGTGTGCCCAAATCCAGTAAGGTGGGTCTTAGAAATCCTGTCTTATGGTGTGTGAATTGAGACTCAGATGTGATTAAATGCCTGAAAAGGTCATATTGCTGAAAAGTGACACACCAGATCTAGCAAATTACTCTGAAGACTGAAAGGGGTGGGGGGGGCTGTGTATGTCTCCTTTTAAAAGCATTTCCGCATCGCTTTGCTTTTATAGGAACCCATGCTCTGTCTCTGTCACCTGGTTATTGCTGGTGAAGGAAAGGATCGCGAGCGAGCCGCTCTCCCGAGACTGTCCCTAGCCTGTCAACCTCTTGCTGCATTGCGGAGGGAGGGAAACCGATGGCTTTTGATTATTCCTGCCCCTACCCCCACAGCCATCTGCTCAGGCAACTTATATCCCAGCACACCCAGCCACACAATGTTTCCCATTTTATCCCTGGATTCTCTGGAATAAATCTGTAGGAGGCAATAAAATCAGGCACTCCCTGTCCTTGGAAGCAACCTCTCCGATGCTGCGGACTTGAGAACCACTCATTATTAGTTCTGCATGGTGACGACTTCTGTCCCTGTGACCAGTATAACTTGAGTGACAAGAGACCCAGAGATTAAAAAGAGAGAGCCAACCCCTCAGCTCCACCAGGGAATAACAGGCAATGTATATCATACTGGAACATGGCGTGGAAGTATTGTGCAACACTGCCACCCCCACCCCCACCCCCGCCACCTTCCCAACCCCCCACCAGGCTTCTGTATATCCCATAACTAACTCACATCCTCCCAGTAAAGACAAGCATCTGAGATGGGCTAATAACACTGGTGCGTTAGCTAATTAGCAAGAGTAAGGCATTTGGAAAACAAACAGGCATTGCCAGGATGCTCTCATTATGGGGCTGTCCTCAGCTGAGGCTGTCCTCAGCAGTAATGGGGGATATCTCCAGAGAGTGCAGTGTGAGGACCTGGCAGGAAAGCCACCTGCTGAGGTGTACTGACATCACTACTCCTACAGAAGGAGAACCTTGGTTTCTATTTATTTATTTATTCATTTTTATTTGCTTAAAACACAAGTCTTTTTTTTTTTTTTTTTCCTTCTCCAGAGCCCTAACTATCCATGACATCCTTTTGCACACCGGACTTGGTCAGTGAAACTTTCTTCCTGACCCAAACCTTAACCTCTCCAGATTGAGCCAGTCAGATAGGAAATAATAGCTTTATCGGAATATGGCTCATCGCTTGTAGCCAGTGGTTCTACTCTGACCAGAAGATATGGAGCCACTCCTGACTAAGTCCACAGTGGAGAGTATCAACGCGCTTGCATGCTGGGTTTGTTGTTGTTGTTGTTGTGTTGTGTTTTGTTTTGTTTCATAGTAAGGCTAAGATCTTTTCTGGTAAATAAAATGGCAATGTTTTTTATCCGTGAAGAAACTGAAGCAGGAGCTGGGGGTTTGACTCAGCTGGGAAACGCTTACATAGCATCCACAAGGCTACATAAACCAGGTAGTGGGGAGTACACCTGTAATCCCAGCATTTGGGAAGTGTGGGCACTACGGTCAGCTCAGGGTCATCTGTGATTCTTAGATCAAGATAGACACCAGCCTGGGACATGTGAGACCCTACGGCAACACAAAACAAACAAACAAACAAAGAAACCACAACAGCAAAAATTAAAACACAACAACAACAGAGGTTTGGAAAGCAGCTTTGCAGAGGATCCAGCAGGAGAGCTTGCTGAAGACTCCACAGAGGACCCCGCCGAGGACCCCATCTGTACAGGGGTCAGTCCTTATCGGCTTCCTTTCCAGATGCAGCCCGCTTTCCCATGGACCGCGAAAAAGCCAGTCTCCATCTTGAGCCCTTTCTTCCCACGCATTGCTCTGCAAGCCGAAGCCACCTCATCCACACCCACAGCGTCAATTATCTCCCAGTTGAGATGACTCACAGTGTGGACCCTCCTTGGAGCTCCTGACCCAAAAATCCAACTGCCTGTTCGATGTCTCCTTTTGGATAAATCAAACTCAGCATCCAAAAATATGCATAAGATATGCCTCCTACTTGTCTACCACTGTCCCGCACTCTGGGGGAGCATATTCTCCCACCTCCCTATCACCGTGAGCCCTGTGATGTGACCCCAGGGTCCTTCCCTGTCACCCAGAACACAGTCACCTGTCTATGCATGCTTCAGCCACTCTGGTCTTGTGCCCCGCCCCCTCCTGTCACTGCAACCTCCTGGGGCCCATTCAACTATTGTGTTTTGGATAACTTGACTGGAAACTTAGTAACTCTTGATGCTGTGAATTCTGTGATATTACTCGCCATGTTTAAAAGCACAAGACAGGGTTGCAGTCTTTCAGAATTCACCGCCCCTCTCTTCAGGTCCTGACTCCCTTTCAGGATTTCAGGTCCCAGGTAGAAGGGGCGCCTTGTTTGGGTTTGTTCTCAAATATACCCCATAGAACTTAGATTGCTTGACACTTCAAAAATGATTCTTTCCTCTTCCTCTTTCTTCTTCTTCTTCTTCTTCTTCTTCTTCTTCTTCTTCTTCTTCTTCTTCTTCTTCTTCTTCTTCTTCTTCTTCGTCTTCTTCGTCTTCTTCGTCTTCTTCGTCTTCTTCGTCTTTCTTCTTCCTCCTCACTCCTTCTTCCACCTTCCTCCCTCCTCCCTCCTCCTTCTCCTTCTTTCTTCCTTTTTCTTTTTTCTTTTTGAGACATGGAGTCTCTGTGTAGCCCTGTCTTTTTTGGAACTCACTGGTTAGCTGGCCCCAAACTCAGATATGTACCTGCCTCTGCCTCCCAAATGCCAGGATTAAAGGTGTGCACTAAACATGTGTATGTATGTGTATGTAATGAGGTTGGAGCCAGCTCTTAGGAGTCTGCTCCATCCACCAAAAATATATGTATGTGTATATATGTGAAGTAGCTCCATCCACTCGATGTCTGAAAGTATATCTGTCTGTCGGTCTGTTTGTCTGTCTGTATATGTGTAAAGTTGTTGGAGCTTTGCAAGTATGTATGTATGTTTGTATGTGTGTATTATGTACATATGTAAAATTGTGTATGTATATACATACATAAGTAAAGTTGTTGGAACTTGCTCGTTGTAGCTTGCTTCATCCACCAAGTATGTGTGAGTGTGTTCCTGCTTTAAATTGTCACTGACCCCATGTCCCCTCCTTGGATGGCTGAAACACATTGTCGGAGCTGGTCTTCATTCAACATATGCCAACCTCCCCTGCCGAGCCACATCAGACTTGTGTTATAAATGAACTAGTTATAAACTACTTGGGGTGATATTTGTTTTTTACAATTAGATTACACTCATACAATTGGGACAAGAAAGGATAAATCATCGGTGGTCCTCTAGGACTATTTTAATATGGGGCATTCCCTTTTTCTCAGTGGGAAAAGAGGAAGGAAAGTTATCCTAGCTAAGCTTAGGCTAGGAACTAATACATGTTCCCATCTAAAGATGTAATGGGCAGGTAGGTGTCCTGCTCTCTCATCTAAGCTAAGGACAACCACTGTCCCACCCCAACCCCCTCCCCCCAAAAAACCCACAGAATCTCCAACACTTCAGTTCCAGGGATAAGGCACTGGGGGGAAAGGCCATCTGCTTCCCAGCCCTGCACCTAGTCCCCTCTTAGCAACCCTGAAGACATAACCATCACATATAAACTACAGTGTACAGTGCACTAGAGAAAAGTCTGAATCTTAGCCGGGCAATGGTGGCACACGCCTTTAATCCCAGCACTTGGGAGGCAGAGGCAGGCAGATTTCTGAGTTTGAGGCCAGCCTAGTCTACAGAGTGAGTTCCAGGGCAGCCAGGACTACAAAGAGAAACACTGTCTCAAAAACAAAAAACAAAAAAAAAAAAAACAACAACAAAAAAAAAAAAAAAACAAAAAAAACAGTCTGAATCTTGAATAAGCCTGCCCAGATCCAAGATTCAGTGAAGCCAGTTGGTATTGGGAGGAAATGGATGGTTTCACCTTTGACCACAGCTGGCTGTGCCTTAGTTTTTCCAAAGTATGGATGAGGGAAAAGAGGCAACCACTATCAACTAATGATCTTTCAGAGATAAAAAGATCATTTGGAAGGTGTTCAAACTAGTTTTGGCTACCTATCTAATAGTGATACTATGATTGCCCAGGCAAGACATGCCCACAGGTGTGGTAGTGGTGTGATCTTACTGGGGTAACCAACTGCCTTCTGATTGGTACTGGTGTGAATGTTACTGGGGTAACTGAGTGCCTTCTGGTTGGAGTTAAGGACTGCTCCACAGGAAGAAACTCATGTCTGGTACTGCAGTTTAGCCAAGCACTTGTGGCCAGGAAGATCAGGGGCCCTAGAGAAAAACCTACTGCTTTTATTTTGCTAAATGGGCATGATATCAGGATATCTACTAAATATGTATCTTTACACCCATAGATTAGTGGAGTTCTCATTCCTCACCAGAGAAGGGACTTTGCATAGTAAACTGAGATCAATACAGAGAATCACAACCAGTCTATGTGCAGAGAATAAGTATCTGTGCAGTACTCAGCCCTAAGTGGGACATTTATATCACAGCCCACTCCCATCCTCTCTCCACTCAAGGCTCAGGGACCACGGTGGAAGAGGTAGAGAGACTGTAAGGGACAGAGGTCAGCAAGGCCTGGGTGGAACACTCATGAACTCACAGCAACTGTGCTTGCTTGCACAAGACCTGGGCAAGGTCAAGCCAGTCAGCAGTCTGGCATGGATTGGGGAAGGACATGAAAACTCCCACTCTTAGCTGAGGAGCTTGTGACAGCTGGTGGCTGGTAAGAGAGGGAGAACTGGCTTTCTTCATAGGTGCAGCCTTGGTAGGTAGATGATATGCCAGTGACTAGCCCACATCCATGCATGCACATATGGGCAGTATAAATTAAACTCAGTGGGTTATTTAAAAAAAAAACACACACACACATGAAGTTAAAGGGGGGGGGCATGGGAAATGGGATCCAGGAGGAGCTAGAGAGGGGAGTGGGGGGTAAATATGGTGAAACTAGATTGTACACTATTAGATTGTATACATATATAAAATTCTCAGGAAATTAACATAAATATTATATTTAAAAAAATAAGGCCCTTGGGACTCTACCTTATAGCACAAGTCTGAGGTCCCACTAGTTTCTCCTTAATGCCCACCTAAGCCACACCTAGCCCATCTCCATTCCTTCATGCCTCTCAACAACACGTAGAACTGCTCTCTATCAGGGACTATACAGTCACCACATACAGTGGGACCTAGGCTACCAGGGCTCACTTTCCCCTTATCTACTTTGTTCTCTCTAGGATATTGCTATTAAAGCCACAGCTCTGCCTTAGTACCTCCTCCCAGTCTGTATCCATTTATAGAGGACCTGCTGTCATCCTAGACAAGACCTAGGGTACCTTTGCTTCTGCCTTCCCTTGTGGAACTGGACCCTAACTCCTTTTTAGAGATTTTTAGATCAGGTCTCTTCCCCTGTTAGCCTATCACCCACCCCATCTAGAGTTACAAACAGAATTTCAGATCTGGGACCAGAGTCTGAACCCTAAAACCCAGAATAGCCTCAACTCTGAAAGCAAGTACCATTCTTCTGGTTTAAAACCAGAGGTAACAGCAACCAAAGAACAAAACACTCACCCAACAAAGGTGAGACCAGGTGAACACATCAAGAAACACCACTTGTGTCATAACCCCAGAAGCCTAGATCCTAGGGCAAAACCACAAATGTGAACAGACAAACAATATGCCTTATCCAGAAGCCAAAAATGACACTGTAATGTTCTCTAAGAAAAGCAGTTTAGCTGAAGCACAATACAAAGACTTTGAAAGAACAATTATGAATATGTTTAAGTGTCTAAAAGGAATATGAATATATGCCTTAGTGAAGATTGGAAAACCACAATCAGTGGAAGGAGATAATGAAAATAGAACATAACAAGGAAATAGAATTGAGAAAGAGAAGCCAAAATGAAATAAAACCAAAAAGAAAAAACTCAGCAAGTAAAGCAAAGAGATCAGAGGCAAGCCTCATCTAACTGAGGAAAAAGTGGAGGAGAGAATTTCAGATCTTGAAGACAAGGTAGAAGAAATGAATATCTCTGTCAAAGAAAATGTTAAATCTAAAAAAAAAAAAAAAATCCAGACACAAAAGTATTCATGAAGTCTAGGACACTATGAAAAAAACCAAACTTGAGGAAAATAGGTATAGAGGAAAGAGAAAAAAAAAATCCAGGGTAGAGACACAGAAAATATTTTTAACAAAAGTCATTGAAGAAAATTTCCCACGCCTAAAGAAAAAGGTGCTTATCAATGTATAAGAGGCATATAGAACACAAAACAGACAGAGAAAGAAAGGAAATTCCTCAAGACACATAATAACTAAAACACTAACTGTGCAGAAGAAAGACAAAGTATGAAAAGCTACAAGGGAAAAAATATCAAGTAATGTATAAAGGGAGGGCCATTAGGATAGGACCTGACTTTTCAGTGGAAAAATACCAAAGAGCCAGGACAGATTTCCATAGGCTCTGAGAGATTACAGATACCAACTCAGACTATTATACCCACCAAAACAAGCCCAGACTACTATACCCAGCAAAACTATCAACCACAATCAAAGGAGGAAAAAAACCCTACAATAAAAACAAATTTAAATAACGTCTACCCACAATTCCAGCTCTACAAAAGACACTCTAGAACAAGACCTGCACAAATTGAAGCCAGATAAAATCCTAACACATAGAAGAAAAAGTGGAAACAAAATTCCATCCCTAACATAGAAGCTATTTGCAATTTATGCCTATTGGGAGAGGGGAAATCAATTTTATCCAACAGAGTGACACTAGGTATTCCAACTATACCCCCAGATCAGCACCTGTGTACAGGAGTAACTGGCCAAAATAAAATAGACACATGGTTTTATTTGTTTTGTATATTTGTGTGTGTGTCTGCTTTCTTTATGATTTGAGATTTTTGTCTTTTTAGTTTTTTTTCATTCCAGAGAGAGAGAGAAAGAGAGAGAGAGAGAGAGAGAGAGAGAGAGAGAGAGAGAGAGAGAGAGAGAGAATATCAAGAGAATCAAGTTAGGTGGCTAGAGAGGATTTGAGAGGACCCAGGGAATAGGATATGATCAAAATATATTGTATAAAATATATTTTTAAAGTTTAAACAGTATAAAAACAAACAAGAACTAATAGAGACAAGGCAATTACTTATAGTAGTCCTTACAAGTTTTCTTAAAGAAATTTTTTTAGTAAGTTTATGAGTACCATAGCAGGGAACAAAAACAAATGATGTGCCCTAAGAGTGTCTGGTAGAAGGTGTGTGAGGATGGAGATTACTGCTCCTCCCTGGGTACTGTAAGGCAGCATCCAGAGACACATTTGCAGCCAGTCGGTAGGCAAAGGACACTGAGAGGGTTATTCTGGTGGTTTCCCCGGATATACACTCATTTCCTAGACTAAATGTTACACTCTGCATTTGCCTTCAGTGTGCTTTATTTCAGTTGTTTGATTTAGTTCTCCCCCATGAATTTATGGTAAAATTATATCCCTGTAGGTAATATGTTTATGAACACTTAGAAGCCAGGTGGTGGTGCTATTTTGGCAGGGTATAAAACCATGAAAAGGTGGAGCCTCACTGGAGGAAGTGGACAGATCTTCAGGTTTTAAAAATTTATTATTATTATTATTATTATTATTATTATTATTCATGTGTGAACACATGTATGCATGTGTGCCAGTCTTTTGCCTACATGTACAATATATCCAGTGTCCATAGAGACCAGAAGAGGGCATGGGATCCCCTGGAATTAGGGTTGTAAACAGTTGTGAGTTTCAATATAGACAAAAAGAATTAAGCCTGGGTCCTCTTGAAAAAATAGCCAGTGCTTTTAACTGCTGATCATCTTTCTGGTCCAAATGCCTTAAGCTTTACAGTTTACCCTGCTTCCTGTCTCGGGCCAGTTTACTCTTATATTGAGATGTGAAGCCATAAGGAGTCAAGGCATGTGCTTGTTCAACCATATGTTCCCCACCACAATGGACTACAAGCCACGATAAATCCTTTCTCACTTAAGGTGCTTCTTTTTAGGTATTTGGTCACAGTAATAATGAAAGCAACTAATACTGTAAGCCTCTCCCACTCCCTGAGACTCGGTAGAACCAAAGGGACCTACTTTTCCTTGCCTGTTTGCCAGAACTGGAATATTATTGTCCAATTTGGTTCCAAGGCCATCATATCCTATGAACCAATAGGACTGATTCTGTGGTTTCCAAATCTTCAGATCCTAAGAACCTACAGCATGGCTCCCTGAGGTTCTCAGGCTTTTGGGTTGGATGGCTCTGTTAACTACCCTGTATATTTAGCATTTACAGATGCTTAGCAGCCATAATTGTGTATTCTCTCTCTCATGCACACACACATGTTCTGTTTCTTTAGAAAACCTGGTCAGTGCACTATGCAACCTTTAAAAAAATCTCACTGTCAATCACCAGATAGCTAGCAGGAAGCCTGAAGGAAGGCAGCACCCAAACAGACACTGTGTACCTTTTCCACTGTGTTGTCTACACTGTTCACTACATCCAGTCCATAGAAAAACTACAAAGTGTTTGAGGGATTTTCTCTCAGTAGTGAGGACTATCTATTAAGGATTGTCTTAGTTTGGGTTTTACTGCTGTGAACAGACACTAGGGCCAAGGCAATTCTTATAAGGACAACATATAATTGGGGCTGGCTTACAGGTTCAGAAGTTCAGTCCATTATCATTAAGCAAAAGTATGGCAGCGTCCAGGCAGGCATGGTGCAGGAGGAGCTGAGTTCTACATCTTCATCTGAAGGCTGCTAGCAGAATACTTGCTTCCAGGCAGCTCGAATGAGGATCTTAAGCTCACACCCACAGTGATACACCTACTCCAACAAGACCGCACCCACTCCTACAAGGTCACACCTTCTAATAGTGCCACTCCCTGGGCCGAGCATATATAACCATCATAAGGATCATACATAATTACTTTCAGGTACACCTTCCATTTCTCTCCAAAGCCACCTAAGAGCAGTTCCCATCCCTACTTCCTTCATCTGTTTAGTCCTTCCCAATGTGCTATTCCGTGCATAATCAAGATTTAATAAACAATCGAGAGAGTTAATGAATTGATGAAAGAATGGATTGCAGTCTAAATCTGCTTGTTAGTAATTTGTAACATAGTAAAATCTAACTTTACAGAACTGAGCTATGAAGTGCAAAGTAATTATCACCTCCTAGGACACTAATCTTGAGCCCTTTCATTAGAGGGTATTGTTAACAAAATCGAGCAGTCTTTCCTCTCTCGGGTTTTATGATCTTAGATGAAGACTTCATTTTGGCTAAGGGGGATAATGAGCTCATAAAAGAAGTCTGCTTCCTCTTCTGATGTTCTGGGGCTGAGCTCGCTGTGGAATGGTGCTGAGTTCACTGTGGAAGAACTCATGAGGTGAAAGAGGAGGTGCATGAAACCAGTAGCACCTGGTCAGATGACGTCCCGATGGTTAAATCATCTATGCCAAGCACCTCAGCCTAAACTACAGAGGAAGTGTCTGAAAGGATGATCAAATGTGGTGCATGCATCCTTCTACAGACTCCCCAGATGGAACTCTCTATGGCCCATCTCTTGAACTCTAGAGCAGAATCATTCATGGCACAGATCCTATTACCCAATGTCACAGATTCTATCACCCTTCGGAAAAATTGTGGTGATCCTGTCTATGCAATTATGTGACCCTGCAGATGTATAGAAGACCAGCAGTTTTCCTCAGACAAAAGGGACTTGCGAAGGGTCCATTTGGAAGGCTTCTGGGAAATCAATAAATATGCAACTACAAAGTGTGTTTTAGATTATTTAAGTTTTTTTAAAAAAACCGTGTGTGTGTGTATGTGCTTGAAAGTATGTATAGGACACAGGAGTTCAGGTGTTTGCAGAGGCCAGAAGAGTCCATCGGCTTTGTTGAAGCTGGAGGTACAAGGCACTGGGAGTCACACATAGCGGGATCTGGGAACTGACGCAAGCCTTCTCCAAGAGCAGTATGTGTTCTTTACCATAGAGCCATTGCTCCACCTCCTAAAGCTAAAGCATGTGCCCCGGTGCTGTAAGCCCACATTGGAAACTAAGTACAAAAGGAAAGGATGGCATTATGGGCCTGATGTCATTGTCTAGTCCTTGGTTCCTAAGAGATCTGTAACTTGTTAGACATGTTTCCTATTGCAAGACTTATTTCCACTGCCCAGAACCTCTGACATTTTCATTTAGGAACATTTACATTTACATATTAGAGCATGCTCATGGAGAACTGTTCTCAATGAGTTAGTCCTGTCCTGACCGCTGATCTGCCTCTTGCTGAGGGTGGCATGGAATGGAGACCTGTTTAGCCACTTGCTGCCTTCTGTGGACTTCAGTGAAACAGAATCCATACGGTAATAGAGACACACAGAATCCATTAGTACTGCTCAGAAACACTCATGTTTGGTTTTGGGCCCAAATGGATCTATCTTCAGGGAAATGCAGCAAACAAGAGGTCTCTCCATAGACCTCTGCAATAATGCAGCATGATAAATAAGATGCGATGACATATGTGCAAGGAACACATCTGCTGGGTGTGGGGGAGGTAAAAATGAAGTATTTCGCTATCACCAACTCCAGAGAGGCCAGCAGAACAGAGGGTCATCCCCATGCCCCAAGGGTAATGAGAAGTCAAATGCGGTCAGGGGTCAGATGGAAAATACATACAGGAGCTGATCTGTGTGTTCAGGGCCAGACGGAAAATACATACAGGAGCTGTGTGTTCAGCTAGTTAACCATGTGAGTCTGGTTTGATGGTTTACATAATAGTTTTGATTTTTTTAAAGATTTATTTATTTATTTACTTATTTATTTATTTAATGTATGTGAGTGCTCTATTGACATGTACACCTATATGCCAGCAGAGGGCATCAGATCTCATTACAGATGGTTGTTAGCCACCATGTGGTTGCTGGGAATTGAACTCAGGACCTCTGGAAGAGCAGTCAGTGCTCTTAACCACTGAGCCATCTCCCCAGTCCTCAGTAGTTTTGATCTTAAATACTGATGTCCAATCATATTTGGAGAAGGCTGAGACTGAAGAGTGGATCCTGAAAATGTGAGCAGTGGTTAGCACATGCAGGAAGAATGTTACAGAGAAATACAGGGACGCAGGGAGGTTTCATAGAAACATAGCCACCACTGTTGAAGGAGGGACAGTGTGGCCATCGGAGGATGGAGCAGTCAGAACCAAAAGGAATAAATAGACTACATTTACTTCCTGTGAAATTTTTTTTTTTTTTTTTTTTTTTTTGGTTTTTCGAGACAGGGTTTCTCTGTATAGCCCTGGCTGTCCTGGAACTCACTCTGTAGACCAGGCTGGCCTTGAACTCACAAATCCACCTGCCTCTGCCTCCCAAGTGCTGGGATTAAAGGCATGCGCCACCACCACCCGGCTCCTGTGAAATTTTTTGAAGGAAGGAATTTGAAAAAATGAGTTTTACCATCTTTGTCAGAAATATTCTTAGACTTTTGATAAACAAATATTCATAGAGACACACTATGAAGATAACCACCCAAAAGAAACTAGTGTTTGTACACTACAATGGAAAGTGTCCTTTAAAAAAGTGTATGTGTGTTTGTGTGTGTATGTGTGTGCTGTGTGTGTACATGTGCTTGTATGTGTGCATGTGTGTGTTTGTGTGTGTGTGTGTGTGTGTGAGAGAGACAATAATAATTTAAGAAAAAGAGTCATGAATTTGGAGAGCAGACGGTATGGAAAGCGTTGAGGGAAGGAGAAATGAAGTAACTTTATTTTAATTAAAAATTTAAAAAGAAATATGGAGGAAGGACCCTAAGGTTAATATGTTTGATTTTTTTTTAAATAAAATAAAGCAGCTTTCCCCCAAACAAGTATATACTTTTATGTACATACATACTTAAATGCACGTACATTCCTACTATTCTCACTGATTTATTAGAAATGCATGTATGTATGCATGTATGACATGCCTTGGATACATGCCAAGGCCAGAGGACAACTCTGTGGAACCACATCTTTCCTTCCACCGTTATCCATGCTCCAGGACTTGAACTCAGGTTCCCGGGCTTGTGCAGCAAGCCCCTTTATCTCCAAGTCACTTCTACTGTTTAATATAGAACACAATCACATCATGGGGTTTGTGAGCTACCATCTCATTGACCAATGAGAGATGGTGATTTTAGCTCTGTAAGCTCTGTGTAATACTGTTTTGTTGTTGTTGGGTTTTTTGTTTGTTTATTTTTTTGTTTGTTTATTCAGAGATTGCAACCCTAGCTCTGAGTTATCATTTCTGAGCAGGAAGATTACAGCGGTCTCTAAGATGACTTCCCTAACTCTAATCCAGAGGCTCTCAACCTTTCTAATGCTGTGACCATTCGTGTTGTGGTGACCCCCAAACCCTAAAATTATTTTAGTTGCTACTTTGGAACTATAATGTAGCTACGATTATGTATAGTAATGTAAATATCGGACACACAAGGCACCTGAGATGCAATTCCTGGGGTCGCGACCCACAGGTTGAGAACCCGTGTACCGTTTCCTCTTGAAACGAGATGGACAGGTCACTGCCAGCCTGGCCGATCTGGGGCCTATCGGAACCACGCTCAGAAAGCTTTTCCCATGTCAGATCTCTGCAGGATCTCAACAAGCCTCAGCCACGCTGATTCACACATTGGGGCCTTCGCAGTTTCCCCCACTCTGCCTGGACGCTTCGTTTCTCTCTCATTAATTAATGTGCCTTCATGCATTACACGCCGGCCCACACAGCATCCCTGCTGGAGCCCCGCCCCCCAGGATCTAGCTGCCCACAGATTATTGCTCCTTCTCTTTGTTCTCTTGCTGCACTTGCCAGATCCTTCACGTCATGGGCCTGAGCCTGATCCTCAGTCCTTCTGAAACTTATATTTTTATATTTCGTGTGTACCAATAATTCCTCACACCCAAAAGGTTGAGGAATTAAACCTAAAAATAATATTGCCAAAAATGAAGAGCCAGGACTAAACAGTGGATCCTGATATATATATGTGTGTGTACATATATATATATTCCTGATTTCTGATAGATATATAGATATATAGATATATTCCTGATTCCTGATATATATATACATATGCACATGAATATATATGAATATATTCATGTCACATATGAATATATGATCATATATGTGTTCATATGCATATATGAACTTTATACATATGTGTAATATATGTAATATAATATATAATACATTACATATATACTATGTATGTGTGTGTGTATGTAATATATGTCCATTGTAAGCAATGGTCAGCCCCCACAAAAAGAGTGGACAGACAATGAAAGGGAGATTGGTAGTTTTTATAGAAACATGACCATCGGAGCGTGGTGCAGTAAAAACCAAAAGGGATGAATATATTGTATTTTACTTCCTATGAAAAGTATAGGAAACCTAAGTATAAGGAAGGATAAATAGGGTGTTAGGTTCAGCAAAGAAAATTCAGGATTCTCAGGTAAATCAATATATTAAGTGAATGGGGAATTTTAATGTCTATGCTTATATGTGTGTGTGCACACTCCTGTGTATGTCTATACATCACACAAGCGCAGGGGCCCACAGAAATCAGAAGAAGGCATTGGATGCCCCAGAACAGGGATATGGACAGCTGTGAGCTGCCATGTGGGTGCTAGGAACCAAAGCCAGGTCCCTGCAGGAATGGTCAGCACTCACATCCTCTGAGGCTTCTCTCTGGTCCCTCAGTGAGTCTTTTAGAGTTTGAATTCCAAAGAGATAGTGTGTATTTATACTAGAAAAACAATATTTGTCTAAAATTCTGACAACACTTCTTATTTAACTGGGTGTCTTACATATTGCCTGGCAAACCTAAACAAAAATGTTTAGGTCATTTAAGATGATGGACATGTTCTATTTGCTGATGCCTCCAAGGGGCCAAGAGGTCTGACTTCTATGGAGTTCCTCTCATTTAAACCTATAACAACTCAGATTCTAAATTTTTTTTTTCTTTTCTTAATCCTTTCAAGGAAAAATTGTTAAAGCTGTAGTTATAATTTTCTTTTTTAAATATATTTTTATTAGGTATTTTCCTAATTTACATTTCCAATGCTATCCCAAAATTCTCCCATACCCTGCCCCCCACTCCCCTACCCACCCACTCCCACTTTTTGGCCCTGGCGTTCCCCTGTACTGGGGCATATAAAGTTTGCATGTCCATATGGGCCTCTCTTTCCAGTGAGGAAATCCATCTTTTGATACATATGCAGCTAGAGACAAGAGCTCCGGGGTACAGGTTAGTTCATATTGTTGTTCCACCTATAGGGTTGCAGATCCCTTTAGCTCCTTGGGTACTTTCTCTAGCTCCTCCATTGGGGGCCCTGTGATCCATCAAATAGCTGACTGTGAGCATCCACTTCTGTGTTTGCTAGGCCCTGGCATAGTCTCATCTCTATCAGAAAAACAAAACAAAACAAAACAAAAAAAAACGAATCCCCTTCTCAGTGTTTTCAATTAGGAAAATAAACCATATGTTTCAATCGTAATTTTTGACATTGGTTCTGTTTATTTTGTGGCAGATAAACATGCCTGCCCTGGTGCAAGTATGGAGGCCAGAGGACAACTTTCAAAAGCTGGTTCCTTTCTTCTCCCATGTTTGTGTCAGAGATCGAACTCAGGTAGTCAGGTTTGGCAGCAAGTAGCTCTCTTGGAGCCATGTCATAGGCCCTGAAAACTACAAGTTTGAAATTGAAATAAAAATTAGCCCTGATGTAGTGGCACAAGCCTTTAATCCCAGTACCCAGGAGGCAGAAGCAGTTGGATATCTTATGAGTTCAAGGCCACTATGTAGACCATCACATAGTGATTTCCAGGCTAGCCAGCATTACATACTATGACCCTCCCTGCCTTCAATTTTTTTTTTGATTGTCTGAAAGAGATAATATGAATTCAGTTATTTATAAAGTATAAACAGATGAGATTTTTAAATGACGCTTATAAGTTTTAGAGGGGCTGGAGAGATGGTCCTGAGTTCAATTCCCAGCAACCACATGGTGGCTCACAACCATCTATACTGGAATCTGATGCCCTCTTCTGGCATGCAAGTGTACATGCAGATAGAGCACACTCAATCAATCAATCAATCAATCACTCAATCAATCTTTTAAAAAGTTTTGGAAACATTTAGAATTATCTCAGCAGAAAATAAATTTACTGAGAAGAAACACATTTAATACAAAAACAATACAAAGCCAGAGTTTATGAGCCTCATTTCAGCCTCAATTCCGTTAATAGCTTAGAATAAGAACTTGGATGTAGCATATAACTCATCCTTCACATATTACCCACACTGATAATATGAGGAGAATATTTAGAGGTTCATAGAGGTCCCTTCTCTAATTCTAGAAGTCCTTACCTTTGCAAAGCAATGATCTGGGTTCCTGAACTAGGGGAAGGTCTGAGGCTCAGAGGCAACCAGTTTGACTCTACTTCCCTGTCTGCTGGGAAACCTGGGTTTGTGCAAAGTATCCATGAGTCCTCTTCTGAGACTCTTGGATCTTGAGCTTCCCCTGAGATTCATCTCACTGTGGCTGAAGTTAGATATCAGTAGAGACAAGAGAGTGAAGAACCACAAGCGTTCACACCAATGAGTGGGGTGCAGCTTGCACCTGTCCTAGGAAGGAGAAACCTGAGACTTCTTCTGATTGGCTGAGTCTATCTTATGTTTTTGTTTGTTTGTTTGTTTGTTTGCTCTAGGTAACTGCTTTCCTGCGGTTTCCCTAATCTTCCTTTGGGTAACAACACTAGACTCAAACTGTCATCTTCTATTAAGGCCACACTGTCACATGGATGTAGTCCTTAGTAAAATAACAGTGTTGGAACACAAGAGGGTAACTGTAGTGCTCAGCTATGCAAGTTTCTATCTCTAGCCTCTTGGAGCCTTGCTTTTCCTCCTGACATCTTGGGGTGTGCCTTCCAGCATCTCTCCCCTTTACTTTCCCATTAGGACCTCAATATCAACTGTAATTAACTTGTTACTGACTTTTCACTAAGCAACAATGAATGACTGTAATGGCTCCCACACAGCCATTGCAGGTGGACATATCACAGTAGCTGAGGCGAGTAGGAACAACTGGAAGTACATTTTCAGATTCCCCAAGGTCACTGTGTTTGACCTTGAACTGGCCCATAGTAGGTGGTGCTGTTTGGGAAGGTGATGGAACTTTAGGAGGTGGAGCCTGGCTGGAGGAAGTATGTCATTTGGGGAGGGCTTTGAGGCTGTCTAACCTGGCTCCACTTCCTGTTCCTGCTCTCTCAGCTTCCTGTGACGAGATCATTCTGCTTTCTGACTGCTGGGAAAGCTTTACACTCCCGCTGTCATACCTTCACCTCTTGAAGCTGAAAACTAAAAGGAACCTTTTCTTCCCGAAATTGCTCTTTGTCAGGGCCTTTATCAGCAACTAAAAGAAATACACTGCTAACAAGCCATAAGGAGTATTTATTTATCCATTCATTCTTCCATTTACTTTAACATTCTTACAACTGCAAAATATTTGCTGACCATTGTCTAGTCTAAGACAAAAAAATACCCCATATCCACAGGTGACTTCACAATGTAAGTTATCATTGACAAAAGGCTACTCTAAACTTTTGAATTGGCAGGAGTTCCAAGCCCCTAACTAATAACACCAGTTGCTTCAAAACATCATAAATCTTTACCCTAAATATTCAAAGTTAAATTTCTAGGGAAGAGAGCTAATTAAACAAAGTTCTTATCTGGTTTTCAGTTTAATTTGATCCAGCAGTTCACTTATTCATTTCTCGATCTCAAAAGCTGGAACAATTCTCTTTCCTCTCCTGCCTTTCACCAGTCCACTTTGCAAATTACCGCCTGCCCATTTCCACTCCCACTCATACTGGATAGAGTCTTTTGTGTGGCAGCTGCAGCCAAGGAAGATTTAAAAATGCAAATTGGTAGCAGGTAGACTCCACAAGCGAATGAAGAGAGCTCTCCGGAATGACTTTTATAAATCATTCCCTGTCCAACGGTCACACTGGGGAATAGGACAAAACCGCTCACCTGGGAATGGATTTCAGTAGCTTTGAACATGAAGGTTTGACTTTCCTATACCAGGAGAAGACAATACATAACATCTGAACTGAGCCTGCACTCTGCACTACCCTTCACCATAGGGCACCCCAGATGGTTGGGAAAGGACCATTCTAACCAGGAGAGGCTCATTTCTATTCCCCACTGGAACCTGCTAATACCAAATGGGCCACTACAGCCACTGAAATATCTCCAAATAATTCCAGAAGACTCCTGAAGAGGGAGGACTGGTCCATGTACAATTGGTCCAGTAAGATTCTCCCAGCTCAATCTCCTATGTCTATATAGGGTAAGAAGGGAAACAGAGACCATACAAGTGATTGCTTTAAAAAAAAAAATCTTGTCTGTAGTCTATTTTCAACCTCAATTACCTCTTTGTAACTTCCGGTTAGCGTTACTGTGGTTAAGAAAGAGAGAAGGGGCTGGAGAGATGGCTCAGGGGTTAAAAGCACTGGCGTGTACTTCCAGAAGTCCTGAGTTCAATTCCCAGGAAACACATGATGGCTCACAACCATCTGTAATGGAATCCGATGCATTCTTCTGTTGTGTCTGAAGACAATTACAGTGTACTCAACACACATAAATAAATAATTGTGTCTGTGTGTGTGTGTGTGTGTGTGTGAGAGAGAGAGAGAGAGAGAGAGAGAGAGAGAGAGAGAGAGAGAGAGAGAGAGAGAGAGAAAGGAAGGAAGGAAGGAACTGGGACTAATGACTTAGACATGTAATCCAGCTATTCAGAAGGCTGTAGCAGTAGAGTCACAGGATTAGCCTGCCTGGGCCACAGGGAGAGTTTAGGAGCATCCTAGGGGACTTAGTGGGACACTCTCAAACTTTAAATAAAAAGTAATCAGATGGCTGCAGATATGGCTTACTGGTAGCATTTGCTTTGCAAGCATGGGCTTTGGGTTTGATCCCCAGTGATGAACACACACACACACACACACACACACACACACACACACACACACAGAAAGAGAGAGGGGGGGAAGAGAGAAAGAGAGAGAGAGGAAAGAGAGAGAGAGATTTACATCTGTTCTGGAAAGGTTTGGTGGACCCCTTGATACATCAGCACTATAGGAACAGAAGACAGGAAAACTTAGTGTATGGGCTGGGTTCATGTTGCCAGGTTAGATCCTGCTTGCAGGTCACTGTACTTTAGGTGACACAAGTTCTCATTCTGTGTTCTTGGCATATCTGCTCTCTCAGGTAACATCCACAAACACACCTTCCACTCCCAGACATCCCACAGTGTGACAGGTCATGTTTGACACTCATTACCCTGAGAGTCCCTGGGAAATATTTGATAAGTTAACTGATAATGGGTGTAGAACATTAACTCAAGGAACAAAAAGATCTAGCTGCTAGTACTCTGTCTAAGCTCCAACCCACAATTACCTGGCAATAGCCAGGTAGGCCTGGTCTGCTATAAAAGGGGCTGCTTGCCTCTTCCTCTCTCTCTTACTCCTGTTTCCTGTTTGCCTCTTCTCTCTTGCCCACTTGGGCTCTTCTCTTCCCCCTCCCTTCTCCCTCTCTCCACGTGGTCATGGCTAGCCTCTACTTCTCTACTCTCTCCCTCTCTCTGCCTCTACTACCCTCTTAACTCCCCTCCCCATTCCCTGAATAAACTATTCTATACTATACCGTGTGGCTGGTCCCTCAGGGGAAAGAGATGCCTCAACATGGGCCCACCGAGGCACCCCTTTCCCCCACACCTCACCACACCCTCATAGAACATATCTTACTTCTCTTTGTCTTTTTATAAACACATCACTAGCTTGTTTTAAAATTTCAGACAACTGTATAATCATGTAAATACTGACTCTTCAATATGTTTTCAAAAGGTAAGTACAGCATGAGGCCCTAGCTCTCGTCCCCAACACTTAGACAAAAAGTAGAGATAGATTCTAAAGGAAAATAATCAGAAAAGGGTATCCAGAAAAAACCTAGGCAAATACCAACAGGATCAATACCAGCTTCCTCAGGGAGTCCAGAGAAGCTATCATACTGACTTTTTGATCTTGATTTCCACCCTTACAATTTGGTGAGAAGAACAGAAAGTTTAACAGGTGTTTTTGTTTGTTTGTTTGCTTGCTTGTTTGTTTCATTTTGTTTTGTTTGATAATCACCTCCCTTCATGCCCTAATTTTAAATCTTGGTACTATTAATGAACTGCTCTGGAAATAAGCTTTATGATACGAAGGATCTAAGTGCTAAGAGGTCTCAGAGAGACTCAATGTAATGGACCTTGCCTTGTGACTAGAGAAACTTCATGTACAGTGGGGTTAAGTAACATTGAAGAGGTCAGCTCAGAGCCATTGGAAAATTCCATCACACCCCTCCCTTCCTGGAAGAGACAGGTCAGAGAGCATGTAGGCCAGAAGGGAGAGACTGATTAAACCCCTACTACCTCATTCCCTAAAGACCAACCAGTTTAAAGGGTGCACTGTTCTGCCAATTATATTATGCCTAGTTGCTGATGCTCTATTCCTCGTCTGGAAACTGTATAAAAACTGGCCGAACAGTCTGCCTCTCCTTCAGGTGTAGGATGATGACCCCAGCATACTGGAACAATAAATTCCTCTTGCTTTTGCATCATTTTGTTAACTGGGGGGAGGGGGGAAGGGGGTTCCCCAGTAAGCTAAGGCTCATTAGAGTCTTACAACACAAACACAATGATACCACGGGGTAAACAATAAATTCAAGACCTTGTTTTGCATCCCATGTATTCTTTTGATTAAAGTCCACACAGAGAGCTGCACAGCTCAGGCCAACCATAGATGGGAGGTACCCTTAGCTCCGAACTGAACATCATTGGCTGAAGAACAGTTGGGCAGGTTAATGATAGACAAGAGGTACAGGCAGGGGGGAATGTAGCAGGAAAAGGAGAAGGTGACATTCCTAGAATGCTTGTGGGCATACAGGGAGGTGGAGACACATTCCAGAGGAAGAAGCTGACAAGAAGATGGGGAAACATCTGTGTATCTAGACAAGAATGTCGGGTTCTTCCTTTTGGCCAGTGGGAGCTACTGAAGGGTGATAAAGCCAGATAAGGTTTATTCCATCTCTGATGTCAATTTAGAAATGGACCTAGGTCTGAAGGATAAAGACAAGGTTAGGAAACAGTCTGGTGACCATCACATTCCGGATGCCATAAGGAAGCACTGTGCTAAGTGGTTCCTCTTGTTTCTCCTTCTATTTGCAAGGCCTATGTTTAAACAACAGAGTCTTTGCAGCAGTTAGGACCTGAAGGAAGTAGGGAATGCCTGTCTTTGGTTTAACCTCTGAAAGTCAAGTTCATTTATCAATGCCTTTATTCATCACATGCCTTTAATTTTGGCCCAAGACCTTCCTTGAATAAACAACCAATCTCAACAGTCCAGCCAAACACTAGACGTTTCTCCCAAGGCAGGAATGGAAGGCAGATTCTAAAAGATTAATGGCAGGGAGGTGGGCCCTTCTGACATGTAATGGAATGGCTGAGGCAAGATAGTCAAAGCTACATAGATGAGTAGGTCTCAGGTTTCAGTTAAAAAGAATCTCAACTACAAGAGGGAGGGGAGAGAGGAAAATGAGAGTTATCAGAGGCTCGGATAATACAGGCTCATTGAGGCTCTGCGTCACCTTTTACCATGTGATCTGAGACAGCCTGGCATCAAATAACATTTGAAATGTAAATATAATAACCAAGAGAAAAGAGAGGGGGGAGAGAGAGAGAAGGAAGAGGGGGAGGAGGAAGAAGAAGAAGAAGAAGAAGAAGAAGAAGAAGAAGAAGAAGAAGAAGAAGAAGAAGAAGAAGAAGAAGAACAAGAAGAAGAAGAAGAACAAGAAGAAGAAGAAGAACAAGAAGAAGAAGAAGAACAAGAAGAAGAAGAAGAACAAGAAGAAGAACAAGAACAAGAAGAACAAGAAGAAGAAGGAGAGGAGGAGGAGGAGGAGGAGGAGGAGGAGGAGGAGGAGGAGGAGGAGGAGGAGGAGGAGAAGAAGAAGAAGAAGAAGAAGAAGAAGAAGAAGAAGAAGAAGAAGAAGAAGAAGAAGAAGAAGAAGAAGAAGAAGAAGAAGAAGAAGAAGAAGAAGAAGGGGAGAGTGCTAGATCAAGAACAAACTTGAGGGGCTGGGGAGATAATTGGGTCAGGTTCCCCTTCAAGCACAAGGACCTACGAACTATCTCTTGACCCTTGTAGAAAAAGCTGGGCATGATGGCTCATGGCAGCTTGTAATGCTAACCCTGAGGAGACAGAGAGGGATAGATTCTCGGGGCTCCCTCACCAGGCAGCTTAGCTGTTTTGGTGAGTTCAAGCCAAGTGAATGAAAGAACCTGTCTCCAAAAAGAGGTGAAGAAAGGCATGAGAGGCTGTCCTCTGTCAGAACAAGGTCAAAGAATGACTCATGGTAAACAATGCCTTGGGGGTGGGAGTAAGGGACTGTGAGAGAGGCTCCAGTAGAAAAGGCAGAGGGCCTTTTACCTAAGGTGCATTCTGTTCCCTGAATTGCTCTTGGATGTGATTTTGTGCTTCTTGTGACAAACACCTACATTCAATTTATAAGACATGTTTGTTCTTATTGGATGTCAGAACATAGCTATAGAACCCAATCTGGTCAGTATACTTTGAAACTGGATATGGCCTTCTGTTTCGCTCTTGTGTTTTGCCAAGATCTAATCTATAGTATGTGCCAGCCAATGTACCAGTTAAAACTGGTCTGTCCTGAGAAAGTTCTGGGAAAGGGCTGCTCTGTCAGTATTTAGTTCGTGTTTACTGGCATTTATTTACATGTTTTTTTCTGATCAGGTTTTTCTGAACCCAACCATCCTTGGATCATTGCTTTCTTTGTTACATGTACGAAGATACATTGAAACTGAAGTAAAGTTGTCTACAGCATCAGACTATAGTCTACCCTGATCCCAGGCCTAGCAGACAAGATCTGCACAGGTTGGCTGGAAACTTGACATTCTTCTGGCTATCTATCTATCTACCTATCTATCTGTCTGTCTGTCTGTCTGTCTGTCTGTCTGTCCTTCCCTGCAAGCCCCACCCACCACTACCATCACATCAACAAAGAAAAACAATATATAACAACCCTCCTTAGGTATACCAGATGTCCTTTGTCATAAACCTCACTCTCTTTTAGTCTATCTCTTTACTGTTGCAGAACTCTGCTCCCTGTTCACTTGCTCTCAAGGCCTTTGTGCCACTTAGAGTTGTGACTTCCCCTTTGCCTCGCCCCAAACTTTACTAACCAATCCAAAGCCTCTGTTCTTCCACTTGCCTCACTATTACATATAAAGACAGTGAAGCAGAAGCCCCGGACTGTCTCGTAAATCTTTTGATCCCCAGAATTTAGAGTTAGCTCATGGGCAGGACATGCACGCATCAGGCCATTGAGCAAGTCCTTCTTCGAAGTTCAGTTGTATCATCCAGAGATCCGTTGTGAGCCTGCGGCTCCTTGGGGATGCTGATGGAAAGCAGGGTGTTATGTAAGGAGGGCTTTTAGCTCTTGTAAGAGGAAAACCCTGTTAATCCAAGAGAATATTATTCCACTCAAAAGGCCATGAAGCGTCATCTTGCAATTACTTCCTTATTCATAGTGTTGGAAGCTCTTAGCAAAGCAAAAGGGCAAACTTTCAGTCATCCAAGTTGCAGGTTTATGAAGCATGGAAGTCAACTCATAAAGGATAGATGGTGTTAGTGGCATCTATGAAAATGTGAATGCATCCTATAACTGTCCTACAGAAGGGGTCAAAGTTTAAGCAAAAACATAAAGGCTGATCCTGGCAAAACAAGGTGCTAGTGAATTTGAAGCAGATTTATCTTGTCCTAGGAGATGTAAGTGTCAAGTCCAAGACTCTGAATTCCCTTCCTGCTCTTACATTCAGTGTGAGGGAGCTAGAGAAGCGACCTATGATGAAGAACACAGTCATCACATGGAAAACTAGCTGAGCGCTAAGTGAGGGTCTTCAGAGCCTCTGTAAGACATAGCCCAACATCACAATTCCAGTAGGCCTGTCAATCAAATGCTGTGTCAAAATCAAACCGAGCAACAGAAAACACCAGAAGTTGGCCATATTCTCTTCTTGGATAAACTGACTACGGAATGGTGTTGGGTTGGACAGACACACATACATACGAGGGAATCAGATAAGAAGACTCAGGTCAGTTTGGACCCCCGGAAAAAGTTGGAGTCAAGTGGGCAATCCTGAAATCCTTCTTGGAGAACCACAGAAATAAAACTAGAAAGTGCTTTTTACTTGGCCATGACCCAGTCTCATAAGTCAGGATGGAAAGTGTTAAAACCCCAGAAATCATAATCGTGCAGATTAGGGAAATGAAAGAATGGTGTGCCGGTTCCTTCTGAGACCAGGTGTCTTGCCAACAGAAGAGTCAGTATGGGGGGTGGGGGTGGGGTGCAGGGAAGATGGCTCCGTGGGCTAAGCACCTCCCGTAGAAGTGGGGCAAACAAAGTGTCTGCCTGTAATCCCCCTCAGGAGTCAGCTGGAGATTCCAGGGCAAGCTGGCTAACTAAGATAGCTGAATGGGTGAGCTCTGGCTTCTAGAGATCCTGTTGGTAAATAAAGTGGAGGGCCATCAAAGAAAACATACAATGTCAACCTCTGGCTTCCATGTGCATACAGATAATTCACACGTGTCCACATGTGCAACTCATACACATGCAAACACACACATGTACCACACACACACATACATACACACATGTACCACACACACACACATGTACCACATATATATACACACATACCACACACATTATACACATGTATACACACACACATTACACACACACACACACACACACTCACACACACTCACACATAGACAAGACAAAGGGTCAATATCAAGACTGTTCAGAGGGTTGCCCCCATGGACTCCTTGAAGATTCTGAAATCAGTGCTGAAGGGTATGAGATTGTACAGGGGTAGATAGACTAATAAAGAAAGAAAGAAAAAAAAAAGCAGAGTTTCCAGGCTTTGTGCCCAGAGAGACAAGGTGACTTTCCTGGGTCCTGGTTGAGCTGGAGGTTCACAGAGGACTCAGGCAGAACTCTGATTTGAGGATGTATGGGACAGGCAGTGTTTCCTCCTCACACTCTCTGGGAAGAGCACATTGAGGTAGGCAGGAAAGTGATGTTGGCCTCCTGGTGGACATCTGGACCCATAGCTCCTCTGACATCAAGTTCCCCTTTCTTGCCGTGATCAGCCTTTGATGAAGATGCAGGCTGGGCTTCTGTGACCTCTCTGGAAGAGCCTCAGCCATCTAAAACAGTGTACCCCTTTCCCCAGCGGCTTTACTTGCTCTACTATCCAGACAAATATGGTTAATTAAATTACCTTTCATGTAGTAAGTCTAGACAGTGACAGCTTCACAGTCATTTATGGAGACCCTCAACACTCTGTTTGTAGGGCTGGGGAGATAGCCTATTCAATAGAATGCTTGCCACACAAGAACAGGTTGCTGAATTTAGGTCTTCAACACTGCTTTAAAGAAAAGGGGGTGGGGGTGTTGGGTAGACAGCAATAATGTCCATGAGAAGTCAGGACAGGAGGATCTCTGGGGCTCGCTGAGCAGCCAGCCTAGCTTATCCATGGTCTCAAGGTCAGGCGAGATGCCTTTTCTCAAAACTAAGGTGGGGAGCAATTGAAGAAGACACCAAGCATCAAACTGCAGGCACACAGCTCCCACACATACATGCATAGGCATAAAAATGTGCACATTGATTCAACACATACACACAGACATGTGCATCTTCATATAACACACATGTACACAATCCACCAATCAAAATGAAACACTGTTTGGGCCATCACTGGATTAGAGAAGCACACCAAAAAGCAAGGGGCAAGCCATGGGGTCATCCAGAACACAGCCAAGCACAGAACAGTCCAACAAACAGGCTGGAGAGATGGCTCAGTGGTTAAACGTATTGAGCATGAGTTCAATTCCCAGCACCTACATGGCAGCTTACAACTATCTGTATCTCCAGTTCTAGGGTCTCTGACACCTTTACACAGACAAACATGCAGACAAAACCCCAGTGTACATTTAAAAAAAAAAAAGCCATTGCTAGACTCTAAGATTATTGTCAGCAGGGCATACAGCTAGCTCTTAAACTTCTAGTGTGTAGCATTTTGCTTTTGTGCTAAGTAAGCTGTAAAAGGCTGTTTAGCTAAGACACGCCAACATAAGCTATTCCCTGTGCTGTTGAGAGTGCCTTCGCGGCTCCCTCTCACTTGGACACCATTTCCTCAAGTCTCACAGTAAGAAAAATGATCACCCAGAGAGCAATGTCTTACAACCCCACAAGACCCCAAACCACCATGGCTACTGAAGTGATCTAAGACTCCATACAGAATGCTGAATTGTTATGTCAACTTGCCACAGCCTATAATCATAAGAAAAGAGAGTCTCTATTGAGGAATTATCTAGATCAGGTTGGCCTGGGGGCATGTCTGTGGGAGACTATCTCCGTTACTAATTGATGTGAGAAGTCTTGGTCCATTGTCACCAGCTCCATTTTGTTAGCAGGAGTTCTTGAATGAGGGAGAAAAGCTAAAACCAAGAGATAGGAGACAGCTAGGACTGAGTGAGAGCCTTCTCCCTGGTCTCCCTGTGCTAGCTGCCTCTGTTTCCTGCCTTGACATCATTACAATTTTCTGACCAATGCATCTGCCTAGCATCCTTGCTGATGTCTTGCAAATTAGGTTCACAATACCCGCCTAAGGACTCATGTCCAAGGCTGGTCCCATCCTATGTCACCATTAAGAGACTGGGGGGAAGTTGTGGGAAGGGTGTCACTACTGTATTGGAAGCCTGCCCCTGAAAGGAACTGCGGGGTCCAGGTCTCTCCCTCTTTTTAATTTTGCTTTCTAGTCATCAGGCAGCAAGCCAGGACACTAACCCAGACCCTTTTTACACTCTTACTTCCTGACACCCGGATCTTCCTTTTCCCAGGCTTCCTAGCAACAGGGCCACCTGAGCCGGGACTGAAATCTCTGAAGCTATAAACCATCATGAACCACTTTGCTTTTTAAGTTAGTTATCCAAGCCAGGTGTGGTGGCGCACGCCTTTAATCCCAGCACTTGGGAGGCAGAGGCAGGCGATTTTCCAAGTTTGAGGCCAGCCTGGTCTACAAAGTGAGTTCCAGGACAGCCAGGGCTACACAGAGAAACCCTGTCTCAAAAAACAAAAACAAACAAACAAACAAATAAACAAAAAGTTATCTAAGTTATTTGACCATATCAGATCGACTTTTTGTAACAAAATGGCTTGGTTTTTTGTTTTTGTTTTTTTTAAAGAGAAACTTCATATGATTTATAGAATTTTTTTTTTAATCTGCACAGAAGTACCACTTATTCTGTGTGGGGTAAATTTTTTTTTTTACCCCTTATTGCTATCAAGTAAGACATTTTCCTTTGAGGTAAATAAAATTTGGGGCTAGGGACTTGATCCTCATGCATGCCAGGAAAGCACTGTGTCCACCGACCCACATACCTGACCCCATAAGTAGGGTAAATTTAGGGGTGAAAAGAAGATGACCAGTCAAGGCTTCGGAATAGTGGAGCACTGACTTGGGGAGACAGTTCCTGGCTTCCATGTTGGCTTAATTTCCTTTTAACCCTCTTCCTCTTCTTCCTCCTCCTCAGACTTATTTTAACATGTGTCAGTGAGTGTGTTTGTCTGCCAACGGAAGTCAGAAGAAGGAAATTGGGTCCCTGGAGCTGGAGTTACAGGTAGCAGTTAGTTATCTAACATGGGCGCTAGGAACCCAAGTCTGGTCCTTTCGAAGAGCAGCCAACACCCTTAGTGGCCGAGTCAGCTCACCAGCCTGTTCGGTTAGAAATCACTCAGCCTGTCATAGCTCAGGTGCTTTCTCTATAAATCAAAACCAGCTACAACTGCATGCCCTATGTCCATCACATGAGGGCTGTGGGTTCAAGTAAGATAGTAGATGTGAAGTTTCTTTGCAGAATAAGAAGAGGTCTGTGTGCAAGCATGCTATCAGCAGCATTATTTAAATTTATCACTTCTGCATTAAAACATGGTATGAAGTATATCTTGAAAATACTGTGATGACCTCAATTTTCTTTTATTAATTAAATTTCACTTTATGTGAATGCATGTTTGCTTGCGCGCACATGTGTGTGTGTGTGTGTGTGTGTGTGTGTGTGTGTGTAGCATTTGAATGTCTATCGCCCTCAGAGGTCAGAGGTGGGTGCTAGATCCCATGAAAATGGACTCAGGTGATTGTAAGCTGCCATGTAAGTGCTAGGAATTAAACCCAGGTCCTCAGGAAAAGCCATAAGTGTTCCTAACCTCTGAGTCACCTCTCTAGCCCACCCTTACACTTCATGACAAGACAAAATGGATTTACTTTTATTTATGAATATTTGTCCTGATTTCAGCACCACAAAAATTGGATAATTGAAACATGAATCAGATTTTCATGTACATATGAAAGCCTGTATAATAGCCTATATGTGATATATGTATATACAGTATGTACCTTGTATATACAGTATGAGAGCAACTGTCTAATGACAGTACTGTTGGACACAGTATGTAGTCAACCTTTGAGCAGTGCACATGAACTCCCTAGTCAGGGAGTATCGTGAATACAAACAAAGGAAAAATGTATAATGCTATCAAATTCCATATTGTGTTTAGTTCTTGTTTCTTTTTAATGCTTTACATTTTAAAAAAGTCCTTAATCTTTTTTTTTTTTTTTTTTTTTTTTTGCAGTCCAGTCATTATCCCCTTCCAGGTCTGCCCTCTGACAGTCCCCCCACACTTGCCTCAAAACCTCTCCCCCAACCCCCCAACCCCTGTTCCAAGAGTATCTCCCCACACACCCACACCCATCCCACACCCTGCCAGGCCTCCCCACTCCCTGAGGCCGCAAATTTCTCGAGGGTTAGGTGCATTTTCTCTCACTGAGGCCTAACCAGTCAGTCCTCTGCTGTATATGTGGCCTCGGACCTGCTAGTTTATGGTGTCTGGTTGGTGGCTCAGTGTCTGAGAGATCTCGGGAGTCCAGATTAGTTGAGACTGTTGGTCTTCCTATAGGGTCACCCTCCTCAGCTTCTTCCAGCTTTTCCCCCAATTCAACCACAGGGGTCCCCGCTTCTGTCCATTGGTTGGGTGCTAGTATCTGTATTTGTCTCTGTCTGTGTTTATTTCTTTTTTGTTTTGTTTTGTTTTTGTTTTTGTTTTTTGGGTTTTTGAGACAGGGTTTCTCTGTGTAGCCCTGGCTGTCCTGGAACTCACTCTGTAGACCAGGCTGGCCTGGAACTCAGAAATCCACCTGCCTTTGCCTCCCAAGTGCTGGGATCAAAGACGTGCGCCACCACTGCCCGCTCTGTGTTTGTTTCTTAAGAGCTCGGATTCAGTTTACCCTCAATCTCTAGATCAGGAAACAATCTCTTCCAGAGGAGAAGGAGTGCCACATTCTTTGGAAAGCCTCCTCAGATCAGTTGCTGGCTTTCCTGCACTGCCCCCTTGTGGAACAGTTGAGCAAAACAGCCAGACTCATAATGCAACCTGGGACTGTGTCCAGCCTGAGACAAAGCCTTAGATGCCCCTAGTACAGCTCCAACCTTTACAAAAAAGCTCCAGTGGAAAGGATTCAGAATTCATCCGCCTGCAACGACTCTGGCAGAGCGTTCTCCACCTCCAGAAGTCACTAGTGTTCCAGCTTTGATTCGTGCAAACATGCGTTCCAGGTGAACCTCTGTTCTTTTCGGGGCATGTTTACTTTAAAACAGCATTGAGTGTAAAGCTCCCCCCAAAGAAACCAAAGCATCTGAGAGATTCGTAGGTCACCAGCGGCACCTATTCCTTTCTCGGCGGGAGGAGGGACCCCTTGTCTGCTCCCATCATATGGACCAGCAGAGGCGCAGGGTTCATTGCTCACACCCATGTGTGTCTTGGTTGCTAACTGATATAGGCAAGCTTTGGGGGGAAATGTCGTCCCTAGGCAGGTGCTATGGGGCTGAATGAGAGAGTTAATAATGAATGCTTGAGCAAGTAAGCTAGCAAGCAGGGTTCCTCACAGTTTCTGCCCTCACTTCGAGACGGACTCTGAGCTGGAAGCGTCAGCCTAAGTTTCCTCTTCTGATCACGGGGTTTGTCACAGGCACAGCAAGAAAATGTGAACAGCTGCTAAGATTAAAAAAAAAAGGTTTATTTATTTATTTATTTATTTATTTATTTATTTATTTATTGTATTTATATGAGTACACTGTCACTGTCCTCAGATGCACCAGAAGAGGGCATCAGATCCCATTACAGATGGTTGTGAGCCACCACGTGGTTGCTGGGAATGGAACTCAGGTCCTCTGGAAGAGCAGTCAGTGCTCTTAACCACTGAGCCCCAGGTTCTAAGACTTTTAAAGACAATTGAAGATAAAAGAAATTCCATGGGCTGGTGAGATGGCTCAGTGGGTAAGAGCACCCGACTGCTCTTCCGAAGGTCCAGAGTTCAAATCCCAGCAACCACATGGTGGCTCACAACCATCCGTAACAAGATCTGACTCCCTCTTCTGGTGTGTCTGAAGACAGCTACAGTGTACTTACATATAATAATAAATAAATCTTTAAAAAAAAAAAAAAAGAAATTCCATGCCAGACAGATGATTTCCAGATAGGTCTCTTAGTCGGTAGACGACCTTGTCACTTGATAGCAGCCCTGGGTGCACATGGATCTATGTCTTTGATAACTCCTATTTTTGATGTTGCATCAAGTCCAATCAGACTGTGCAACCACTGTGGTGAATAAAGAATTATCTTGCTACCTTGCTACCGGTCTCAGCTCCATCCAGACAGTTGCAGCCGCACTGGGGGGCAGAATACCCAGCATGCACCACCGTCAGCTGAATCCCTCTCCTGTGACAGACTTTGTACAGTTTTCTTTCCCTCCCCTGAACACTTTCTGGCCTATAAAACCTCTGTTTCACGGAACCAAAGCCACCCTAAAGCACACATGCTGTCAGAATTCACTAATATTGTATGCACGTGGCTAGACGCCAACACAATCCCAATTTGTGTTAGTATCAGTAGATGTCCCCAAAAGGAGTCAGATTCCCCGGGAATCTGGCATTGGCCTGATAACCAATGGCGATTGAGTGCCGTGTTTTAAGAAACAATTGAAACCGGAAACCCACCTGGCAGTGGTGGGCAGGGCACTGACTGGGATGGCATGAGCCAACTGAGTTCTTTAAAGACAGACAAGAGATGACATTCGGGATGTCCTCATTTAGCTAAAGAGTTGCTTGCCAGGCTGGTGAGATGGCTCAGTGGGTAAGAGCACCCGACTGCTCTTCCGAAGGTCCAGAGTTCAAATCCCAGCAACCACATGGTGGCTCACAACCATCCGTAACGAGATCTGACTCCCTCTTCTGGAGTGTCTGAAGACAGCTACAATGTACTTACATATAATAAATAAATAAATCTTTAAAAAAAAAAGATTAAAAAAAAAAAAGAGTTGCTTGCCCAAGGAACTGGAATTGTTGCACAGGGGAGGAGGGGTCGGGGACAGATGCTTCAGGGATCTCGAACTCAAATTTGATAGGAAGGTATCTAGTCTTGCCCTAAGGATAGGCTCAACAACTGCTCTTGCATAAAATAGTGTGGCTTGGTACTCCCACAAAATGCATGTGACTGTCTAGGGCTGGGGTTCTCAACCTGTGGGTTATGACCCTTCTGTCAAACGTCTATCTCCAAAAGTATTTATATTATGATTCATAACAGTAGCAGAATTACTGTTATGAAGTAGCGACAAATACAATGTTACAGTTGGGGGATCACCACAACACGAGGAAGTATACTAAAGGGTTGTGGCATTAGGAAGGTTGAGAACCAATGGTCTAGGGAGTCACTCTTGCCAGCTGTTTGCATGTATTTCAAGGATAAGGTGCACGGCTTAGGCTGAAATTCACTCCGCCAATAGAATCTGCAGTACCACATCCCAATTAAATCCTCCAAAGACAGTTCTTGCAGCGCCAACATCTGGTACCCTAGTTCTTGAGCTAAAGCTATAAAGGGCCTTATTTAAAATGTAGGGGGGTGTAAGGAACATGGAAATGTTAACCCACAAACCATTTTGAGCTGTGAAGAACCTCATGATAATGGCTAACTGGATGTTAAATGTGAGAAAAGGTGGGGGGGAATTGAGTCCAAACCCCCAAATGGTTTCTGTATAAGACAGAGTGAGAGACCGGGACAAGCCTCCATGGCATCTCAGGTGGCTGGCAGTAAACACACCAGGAAGGAAGATGGAGCTCTCTGCAGTGCAGAAGCTGGAGAAATGCAGGCAAGCTGAGAGTCTTAATGCCCCAGGCCACCAGACCTCATCATTTGCTGCTATAAACAAGCAAGAACCAAGAGTAAGAGGCATACAAGTTTTAGGCTGGGAGAAAAATCACGTCAGCTATTGGGCAAAAGGAACGTGTCTTTGAAGATCCCTGGGACAACAGGAGTGGGCTTTGCAGCCTTTTCAGAAGCCCCCCCCCCCCCCAGGATCTCTAGGTTGTAGGAGGCACCCTGATTGCCCTAATGAACGTGTGGCTTTTCCTATTGTGAGATTCCCATACACACAGAGACCAATGAGACTTGAAAATGGTAGAATGATTCTGTTATGCAAATGGGAGAAAACAGACTGGTTTTTGTTTGTTGTGGTTTGGTTTGGTTTTGGAGAACTTTTATTTGTAGTCCTTTAGCAATGGCACCAGGTACTATGGAGGCCCCGGTGCGCCTCAGGGATATCATCCAGTCTGGGGATAAAAGCAAATTCTAGACAAAGCTGGTCCTCTATGTAGGCATGGTGCCTCACGTTTGCAATCCCAGAACTTGGGTGACAGAGGCAGGAGGATTGCTGTAAGTTCCAGGCCAGTCTAGGCTAAGGTTGATACCCTGTTTCAAAACCAAACAAAGTGAAGAAAGACAAAGCAAAACAAGATTCAGAAATATACAAAGATGTTGCCTGCAGAGACACTCAGTGGGTAAAGTGCTTGCTGCCTGGCAGGAGGACACAAGTTGGATTCCCCAGCACTGGTGTGGAACTCCTGTATCCTCAATGCTGAGGAGGCAGAGATGAGAGGATATTGCGGTCCACTGGTCAGGTCTACCTGAAACTCAAACTCCAGCTTCAGTGATCCTGTCTAAAAAACACCCCGGATGTCAACATACACACACAGGAAAACACCCCTACCTGCCACATGTACACACACATGCCTGTGCCCCCCCCCCCACACACACACAACTTCTACTGAAAAGCAGAGACAGAGTTGAGTCATTTCTCTGAGAGGAGTTGCCTCCTGGGATGATGGTAAGCCTGGCTGTGTGGTTCAGGGCCATGTTCTCCCCTCCCCGCCCCCCTGCCCCCTCCTTCGGTTCTCTTCTGAAGAAAATGGGTGACCTCAAAAGTCCTCACACTCTGAAGCTCTGATGCCTCATAACTGAACTTCAATTTCTTCCTAAATCCATCCCTCACCCAGGCTCAACAACTCTTGTGAGAATCTAAATACACTGCAGTAATTTTCACTTCTGCAGGAAGAAATCCAGTTAATTATAACACCAGCACACAGGCTTTTCCAGTCTGTACTGAGCGCCCCAGGAGCCTTCCACCGTTATGCAGAACACTCTCAACGGTCAGAGAGTCTTGGCAAGCCTGCTAGCTCTGAAGGTTTATGCAAAAATAAAGAAATAATATCGTCGGTCAGCTCAGGCAAGAGGGAGAGGCCAGGAATGGAAGGGAATGGTCTAGTTGACATTCACCTTCTTGTCCTTGAAGATGGGTGGAGTCTCAGAAGAGTTAGTACAAGAACCCAGGGGACAAGGGATGGTGTGGGAAGAAGGTTCTTGAAAAGGCTGTGAGGGGGCATCAGTGAATCAGGGGCTCCGGGATGTGGTGGTGGTGGTGGTGGTGGGGGACCAGGAATACACACACCTGGCAGACTCCCTGGGGGAATACCTTCCCTCAATCTGTGGGACCCCGATGTTGAGATCTCATAGGGGAAAAAATATACATAGTTTCATCCCCTATTTCAATAAACACAGTATGCAGGGAGCCTAGATAGTTGGAATCTGAGTTACAGGCAGTGTCAATAGAAATCTAGCAAAAAAAATTTTTTTTAAAGTATGGGTGTGGGTGTGTGCATGTATATATGTGCATTTGGATCTATATTTGTATGAGAATAAGAGGCTGTGATGGTTTGTATATGCTTGGCCCAGATAGTGGCCCTCTTAGGAGGTGTGGCCTTGTAGGAGTGGGTGTGGCCTTGTTAGAGTAGGTGTGTCACTGTGGGTGTGGGCTTCAGATCCTCACCCTAGCTGCCTGGAAGTCAGTTCTCCTAGCAGCCTTCAGATGAAGATGTAGAACTCTCAGTTCCTCCGGCATCGTGCCTGCCTAGATGCTGCCATGCTCCCACCTTGTTGATAATGGACTAAACCACTAAATCTGTAAGCCAGCCCAATTAAATGTTTATAAGACGTGCCTTGGTCATGGTGTCTGTTCACAGCAGCAAAACCCTAAGACAGGTATTAAAGTGGAGTTTTTGATCCCGTTAGACAGGCTGGACAGCGAGCTTCTGAGAACTGCCTGCCTGTGTGTCCCCAGCTCTGGGGTTGCAGGCTCCAAACAGTTTAAAGTAGTGGCGAGTCCCCGGAGTTGGTGGAGCACATGAAGGAACCAACAGACCAGTGCCAGAGAGGTTGATTCAGGCCGAAGGGCAGCCCAGAAATGGGAGGGGTAGAGACAGAAGTAGGAAGGAGTTCAAAAAATACGCCATTGCCAGTGGTCGTATCCGGTGAGCAGTGAATGATGGGAAACTCTGCTTCCCTCCACTTTGTCATCAGACACATTATCCACTGTGCCACAGGCCAGCCATCCCTGCTATCTTCACAGAGCCCCCCTTTTGCCTCATTCAGGCATTCTTTTCGGTATTACCATTTCTAACCATCAACCAAAAAAATCACTCCACTTCCAGTACCAGACATAAGGAAGACAGTTGAAAGCTTGGGAGAGCCGGGAACTCCTAGGAGGGTTGTTCTCCAGCACGCCTGAGTTCTTTTACTGATGTGCAACGCGTGGGTTCCGCAACACACAGCAGTACTCTGAATTCATACAGAATAAATGGAGCTTCTCCCTCTGGCTCTCTGTTAAAAGGTAGAATTGTGCAATGTGGCCCGAATTCCTGTATCTGGCATTCCCTCCCCCTCTCTTCTCTCTTCTCTCTTCCCTCTCTCCCTCTCCCTCTCTTTCTCCCTCTCCCTCCCTCCCTTTCTCTCTCTCCTCTCTCTTCCCATGCCTCTCTGCCTCCTCCCCTTCTTCCTCCCCCCCCCCCCCCAGCAATTCCCTGGACAGAACTCCTATTAAAGGATGTTCAGTTCTTAACAGAATGCTGAAAATAGTGGGAACTGACGTATATAAACAGCCCATAAGTGTCAGTACCCATTTGTAAGTGCAGCAAGAAATCTAAATTCCTGTCCAGTCCAGTCTCCCTGCTGTCTGTAACACTGCCCCCTAGTGTTTGCAAAAGTGCATGGCCAATGACTTGCTAGCTCTGAACTGTATTTGGTAAGCTTCAAAACTCTAAGCATGTATGACGATATGCCCACTTTTGCTTTCTCTATCATGTGAGATTTACTCTCTTTTCCTGTCCTTTGTGGCCACTGGTTTATTCTCATTCGGAAAAAAATCTTCAGAGATGTGTCTAAAACCGTATTAATTAGAAAGTTTCAACTTGCAATGACTTTCTAGAGCTGAGTTTGCCATTTTAAGCAATAAACACATTTTAATAGAAAAATGTCCCAGATAGTTGCCATTGACATTGTATGTACTTTAAAAGAAAAGAAAAGAAGAGAAGAGAAGAGAAGAGAAGAGAAGAGAAGAGAAGAGAAGAGAAAAGAAAAGAAAAGAAAAGAAAAGAAAAGAAAAGAAAAGAAAAAGGAACCTAAAACAACCGCAGGAGGGGCTGGGAAGATGGCTCTATCAGTGAAGTGCTTCTTATAAAAGCTTGGGTCCCCAGAACCCAGGTAAAGGGGGCTACCACATGATTTAAGCACCTAGCCAGCCCCAGAGAAGCAGAGAGGGTAAATCCCTGGAGCAGAGTTTGCCTGTCAGTAGAGGCAGTCATCTGTGAGCCCTAGGTCAGTATGAAACCACACCCCAGAAATCAAGATGGAAGATTCCCATAGAATACAGCACTAAAGGTTGGTTTCTAGCATGCCCATGCAAGCACACACATCAGCACAAGATGAATGAAAACACACACATGCGTGCACACAGTTCAAAACAAAGCCTTTACAAGCTTCCCTAGTTTGGATGTGCACAGTCCGTATGAGTAGGCTTGGACCCTGGGGTAACAGTAGCTGGGGCTACTTCAGACCTTTAGGACACAGAGCACAAGGGGGGGGGGGTATCTCAGGTACTCAGGAATGTGTCCTGGCAATGGATTGTGGCAATTACTCTCTTTTGACTCTTGGGATGAGGGGAGTGGATCTGCTTTGCAATAAACCCCAATACGAGGTGCCACCCCATCCAGGCTTCAAATGCCAGAACAGTGACTGCAGGCTGGACTCTGGAGAGCTGTGAAGCTGACGTCACCTCCTCCTACTGATTGAGTGTCTCAGGTACACCACAGCGATAACTGGAGAACACAATGGCACTTTCTCTGTTGGACCTAGGCTTTTTATCATAAATTAAGGAGAGTATTCACATCTGTTTGTTTTGTTCCAAGACTCTGTGTCAAAGAATCATAACAAAAATATGCACCCTTGCTACATGCAAAAAATCCAAATGCCTTTAAACCAACCACAAACTTGTGCGTCACACTTCCAACAGAAAAAGGAGAAGCAGCTTGGCCAAGAACTGCTTGGAAATACACAGAGGCACAAAGTCGGTATCCCAGTGCCTACCCTTAGATTGCGCTTCCTCTGGAGTGAACGGTTTTCCTCTGTGTTTGGAATTTTAATGCAATTTCTTTTTGTTGCTAATTTACCATTGGCCACTAGGGGGAGCGGTTGTTCCTTTGATTCTTCGAGCATGCTATGAAAAGTAGTCTTGGATTTTCTTTATGAGGCTTAGTGTAACATAATTTTGAAAAGTAAACAACTAAAGGTCGTGGGCATCCACGGAGCCCTTGAAAGTCCTAATTTCGTGTTGTTTCCGTCAATCAAATAGCTGCTCTGCAGAAATCCCACATTGCTCATTTTTATGGCCATAAATTAGATTTCTGAAGCTTTGGAGGTGTGTACAAACATGTACATAAGCATACACGGTTTTGTATTTTATCTGTTTTAAAAATGAGTGTCTGCCATCATCATAACCATGTAACTGTAAAAGGAAGACACCTGGCCATGTTCCAGAGCTGGCTTTATCCTGTGACAAGCTTTGATTCTGCGGCAGGTCGGAAGATCCAGCTTATTAATACTTTGAGTCATAAGAAAAAGATGCATCTGAAACGCTTACATTTAAGAAAAGTCAGAACACAGTGCTTGGGACCTATAAGGTTCTAGTAAGTACTTCAGTTGACAGCAGGGATCTCTCCAGGGGAGGGGCTGGAGAGATGGTTCAGTGGTTAAGAACATTGACTGTCCTTCCAGAGGTCCTGAGTTCAACTCCCAGCAACCACATGGTGGCTCATAACCATCTGTAGTGGGATTTGATGCCCTCTTCTGGTGTGGCTGAAGATAGCAACTGTGTGCTTACGTGCATAAAATAAATAAAGCTCACTCCATCATAGAACCATTCCTAAGTCCTCACTGACAAATTGAAACTAAAATTCCTATTTGTACATCACACCAGCAGGGATCCCCAAATCTCTGTAGTTCCCCCTCAGGCAGGAACTTCTGCGTAACCCCCAGATGCAAGGTCCCCTCAACAGGGGACCATAGTAATTCTGCCTTTTTAGCTCAACTGAGTCATGAGGGAAGTTTCTACAGGAACCCAAGAGAGGGTCAGTCTTGTCTCCTGGGTCTGCCACCAGCACATTAATCGGGAACAGAACACGGCCACTGAAGACAGACAGCAGCTCTCTGGTGTCTCACTGGCTGGAAGAGGACTCAGAGACACAGGATGGGCTGTATGTTCAGAGTACGAAATGCAATCATTGGTATTTATCAGCAGTGTTGGTCTCCAGGAGCCACTTACTCTCTCAAAAGGACAACCTCTGTTCAGGGGAGCAACAGCAAGGGACGGCCAGGCAGCCTGGGACCTGCTGAGCACCCACTCTGAGAACACAGTAAACCCAGGGGCTTGGTGTCTTTATTCCCTAATCCTTCCTATACTTGGTTATTCATGTGGAGTTTTAAAATGTAAAGAGTTTTTCTACTTTGCAGCCATAAAAAAAGGCCAGTTTTTTAAAGGCACCCCCAACACACACACACACACACACACACACACCTTCTTTCTTAAAGAACAGAATAGGAAACATCTCTTTTCAAGCAGAAAACTATCTCATCTATCAGAATGGAATATGTGCATCCAATGGGTTAAAAAAAAATCATCTCTCAGAGCAGGCTCCATCATGCCCCGTGGCCACATTCCTCACCAGGGCCAGAACAGCCTCACTGGGACTAGGTTAGCACCCATCTGGGAGCACCTGGTATTTTTCACAAAAGCCACGAGCCTGTCTGTCTATTCCTGGGATTACTGCGGAGTCCTAGGAGTCCCAGATTGAAGACGGATTCCGAGACTTTCTGGCAACAATTGTCAGTTGAAAAGGACACTCAGTGACAGCTTTATCAAAATGCAATTGTTGACACTCCCCCTCCCCACCCACTCACTCTCCCTCCCTCCCTCCCTCCCTCCCTTCCTCCCTCCCTCCCCTCTCTTTGCTTGCTCTGCATTGCAGACCTTGCAGCTGACTAAGTCTCTCAAGCAGCATTGGCAAGACAGGTTTTTGAAGGCAGACCCAACCCAAAAGGTTGTTTGGGGCGGGGTGGGGTGGGGAGGGGGTATTACCTAGAGGAAAGAGATCAGACCCTCCTGCTGTTGCTGTGGGCAACCTCAATAAGAACATCTTTTTAAAAGGTGGAATGGAAGCCAGCAAGTACCTGGCAGCCAAGTGCCACTTAGACGCCTTTACTTAGGCATTGGGCAACTGTACTTGATCCTTGGATAGCTCTGGGGTTTGCGTATGAGAAATGTTTCGGAAGCAGGAAGTTATCTGCCTAAAATACAAACCTTTGCCCATTAGTCAAGGTAATCGGAAACAACCCCACCAAATGGCAGGAAATACCACAGGCATGAGAGACTGGGCATTCTCCCAGGGCCCAAAGCTCTGCCAAACTCCACACAGGCAACCCTTCACAGCCATGTCTACTTGATGAGGAAAGGGAGCCTTGGATGTTCAAAGACGAAAGGACTTCCCCCAAATAGATACGGGAACAGTACAGGAAAAGCAGGCTTTTCGCTTTAAAGCCTTCTAAAAACACCAGCCGGTGACACGGGGGCATGAGGATGAAGGGAGAGCCTAGTCTGCAAAAAAGGCAAAAATAGAAGTTTTCTTCTATGACCACTTTGGATAGAAGCATACTCCCCAAGGAGACAGGCTTCTAACAGAGAGCAAAGGTCTTTTATCTGTCCCTGGTTAGCCAAAGAGAGAAAGCTCGAACTGTTCCGGCAAGAGCGCATACGCGCGCTTTCACAAACACACACACACACACATACACACACACACACACACACACACACACACACACCAACTTTTGACAGCCCCTGTGCAAAGGACTAAGCAGGGTTTCCAAGGTCATTGTAAGCTGAGGTATTCCCAAGGCGAAATGTACCCATGCATTCCCCCACGAATGCCAGAAAGGGACACTCACTGCTGATCTTGATATAAAAGTAGGCTCTTGCCAGCCTTGTTCCTATGAACAGAATGAAGGGGTTGGAAAGCATTTGGTAAAACAAGCTGAAGGGAAGGCTGAGGTAGAGTCTGTAGTTTTAGAGGAGAGCCCCTATCCTACAAGTGTGTGTGTGTGTGTGTTTGCATGTGTGTATGTGCATGTGTATATGTGTGTGCGTGCATGTATGTGTGAGTGCATGTGTGTGCATGCATGTATATGTGTGTGTATGTATGTGCGTTTATGTACTTGAGTGTATGCATGTATATATCTATGCATGCATGTGTACATGTGTGCATGTATGTACATGTGTGCATGTATATATATATATATATATATATATATATATATATATATATATATATATGTGAATGTGTGCATGTATGTGTGCTATGTGTACATGCCATGTGTATGTATATGAGCATATATGTGCATGAGTGTGTGTACATGTATGTACATGCATGTGTGCATATATATGCATGTGTGTTTGTGCATGTGATGATGCATATATATGTGATATGGGATGCATATGTATGTGGAGGCCAGAGGTCAACCTTAGTTACTGCCCACCTTTTTCTTTTTCTCTTTTTAAAGATTTATATATTTTATGTATATGAGTACACTGTAGCTGAACAGATGGCTGTGAGCCTTCATGTGGTTGTTGGGAATTGAATTTTTAAGATCTCTGCTCACTCTGGTCGCTCAGGCCCAGAGATTTATTTATTATTATACATAAGTACATTGTAATTGTTTTCAGACACACCAGAAGAGGGAGTCAGATCTCATTACAGGTGGTTGTGAGCCATCACGTGGTTGCTGGGATTTGAACTCAGAACCTTCGGAAGAGTAGTGCTCTTACCGGCTGAGCCATTTTGCCTGTGCCGCATTCACTGCCCTCCCTTTCTTTTCTAAAAGAAGCTCTCTCAGCAGCCTCAAACTTATCAAGTAGGCCAGGATGATTGGCCTGTCCCCGCCTCCCAAACTCAGGAATGACAAGCCTCCATCTCTGTAGCTGCAATGTATAGAGCCATCCCAGACTACTTAAGAATCCCAGCTCAAAAAAGAAAAAAAAAACAAAACCAAAAACCAAAAACCCAGCTCAAACGCTGTGTGGTTTCATTCCTCAGAAGAGGAAAGAAGGCAGTACGGATCCCGACACTAACACTATACTCAGCAGACTCAGCAGCAGGTAGCCCAGCTCCCAGGACATCCTGCACCAAGCTCATTCATCTACATCACAGTATAGGGCACACTCTATGTACACAGCTGGGAGAGAGCTCATGCTATGTCCTGAAAGGCCCCCATCTTGAAGACAGAAGAGATGGCTCAGCAATTCCTGTGGCTCACACCACAGAAGGTGCAACCATGATTTCTCCCAGTGGTGCTTGGACCTCCAACATGCACCCTTGGCATAGGAGAGCCCCTCCCCCAAGGATAAGTAACTATATAGATACATTTTAAGACAAGACTCCAGCTGTTTATAGCCTGTGGATGCAAAGTGGAAACAATCCTGTCACTGTAGGGAGCTGAGGACTGTAGGGGGCCATGGCATCAAAAGGCGACAGGAAACCACCACGGCACAGGTGGAGAAATGAGACACCAACGAACACTGAGAGTTGATTTTCTCATTATACCATTCAGGAGGCTTATGACTCTCACAGCCTCCCTTTCCCTTCAGCTAGAAGAAACAGAGTATGTAAGATTTACTCTAGCACCAAAAAGCCAAGCTGGGGCGGGGGGGGGGGGGGGGGGAGTGGGACACGGTTCCCTTACTAACATTTTTTTTTGGTTTCCCACTTTATAAAATGCTTAACCTATTTGCACAGCTGTGCCTCTTCCTTCCCTGACAGCCTGGCAGGGACGGGATGGCTCAGTGATAGTGACCTGTGTATTTTCTCTGATCCCTTGGGAGGTGGCTTCTGCCTCCTGTGACCTCAGCCAGCCAGCTGTGAAGAGCTTTGGGGGTTCCAGCATTTGTATTTGCTGGAAGCAGCTTCCTGCCCTAGAGGAAGAGAAAAATTGATTACCCAGTCCTTTGAAATCTCTCCTTTTAAGCCATGGCCCACCTCCAACTGAGCGTGTGTGTATAGGTATTGTAACTGATCATCTCAGTTTATTTGGAGAGAAAATTTTGGCCAGTGGCTCCAACCTTGCTTGTTCCATGATGCTCTGGATGGCCAATTTGACCCAAGAGCTGATGTTTGTCTGTAACCAAGGCCCGGTTTCACAGAGTTGGCGCTAAAGGAAGCCAGGGACTTGTGGAAGTGTCTGACGTTCTAAGCGGTAGCCACACGAGGCTCTGTGTAGATCTTGTTGGGTGTGTAAACACTGTTCCTGAGACAGCGGGGCAAGAGGACATGGTCCGATTACTTGTGATGAAGTGTCTGACAAAGACAACGTAAGAAGGGGGATATTTGCTTTGGCTTACAGTGTGTGAAGATGAGCGGAAGCTGTGTCAGCGAGAACACACAAGGCTGCCACGTGGTATCCACAGTTGGCAAACAGGCCCGATTTCATTCAGGGCTGCGAACACCCTGAGTAGGTCTTCCCTTCCCAATGGAACCTCTAAGAAAAGATCCCACCTCATACACACCCAGAGGTTCTTCTGGGTGATTCAAAATCCCATCAGGTTGGACATCTAGATTGGTCCTCAAAAATACACTGGTGGTGGCAAATGTAAAGGAGTTTGGCCACTTCCTAGAATTCTGCTTCCAAAACCAAGCTAAAATTTAAGGACAGACATCAGCTCAGTAGAGATGAACTCTCACAGTGACACTTAACATTTGGTTTGTCAAAATATGTTTTTGAAATGTGGTCTGTGTTCTATGCTTCTCCTTCAAACAGATTTTAGTGTGTGTGTGTGTGTGTATAATGGTGTGTGTGTATGTGTATGTGTGTAATGGTGTGTGTGTGTGTGTGTAATGGTGTATGTGTGTATGTATATAATGTGTGTATGTGTGTGAATATATACACACATACTCTCTCACATATTCTGATGTCAAAGAACATCTTTGTGGGGTGATTTTTCCTCCTCTTATACCTTTATATAGGTTTTTTTTGAATCAGACTCAGGTTGCCAGGGTTGTGGTAATGTTAACATTCTGTCTAAGCTCCATCCCACAGTTACCTGGCAACAGCCAGGTATGCTCCACCCCACAGTTACCTGGCAACAGCCAGGTAGGCCTGACCCACTATAAAGGGGCTGCTTACACCCTCCTCCTTCTCTTTTCTCTTGCCCTCTTGGGCTCTTCCCTTCCCCCACTTTCTGTGTGTTCATGGCCATGGCCCGCCTCTATTTCTCTTCCCCTCCCCCTCCCCCTCTCTGTCTCTCTCTGCCTTTCTCTGTCTCTACTATCCTCTTAACTTCCCTCCCCATGCCCTGAAGAAACTCTATTCTATACTATACCATCATGTGTTTGGTCCCTCAGGGGGAAAGAATGCCTTGGCATGGGCCCACTGAGACACCCCCTTCTCCCACACCTCACCACACATCCATAAAACATAACCCCTTTCTATTTAATTTTTTTATAAATATATTATGTACCAAGCGCCTTTACTTGCCGAGCCATCTTGCCAGCCCCACCAGGCATATCTCAGACACCCAATAGGCACGTGCCAACAGTGGCGGCTTTACTGGATGGCAAAAGCCTAGGGTAAGAAAAATTCACATAGTGCTTAAGAGTTCATTCTACAGAGCTAGATTCTTGGGATCTTCTTCCCAGCTATGTGGAAAGCTACCTATTAGAGCCTCTGTTACCCTCTGTAAAGTGGCTCTACCATACACATTCTGGGCCCAAGCAGGCTCAGTATATGTGAGGATGGGAAAACTTGAGGGGAGAGAGAAAGAGGGAAGACTGTACTATTTGTTGATTTCCAGGGTATATCTAGTATTATAAAAGGTTTCAAAGTGCCTGAGGTTATTATTGACTATGGGTAGCTGTCACTTCCCCCTAACCTGTATGAGCTAGCTTCAGCTCATCCTTGGAAAATGACAGCTTACTAGAAGACCAGTTAGAGGAGGCTACCTCCAGCCTCGAGAGGTAAATGGAAGAAGCAAGTGGGAGAGGAAAGGGTGCTTGTGTGAGGCAGGAGGATGGGTGGTTAGAAGCACACGGAAGCTGTGACCTCTCTGACCACAGCAAACCATACCTCAGGGGATATGATAGGAAACATCTGGAAAGAAAGCTGGAGCTCAGAACATGGTGGACTTCAGGGGTAGCAGAGGCGGGCAGAGGGAATTAAAAAAAGAAGAAATGGAACAGGTTTTCAAAGCCCTCTGAGATGGAAAACAACATAATTAAAAATGTCGAATATGCTATTTCACAAAACATTTATATGTGCATTTTTTTATTCCCTTTATTCTGACAGAAGTAAGGGAGAGGAGCACTGCCAGATTCACAGTGAGTTAAATGCCAACCTTCCAAAGGCCAGTGCAACGAGTGCCACGGCGGGACCTGACTGGGACATGCCTGTCTGTCTGTCTGTCTCCTTTTCATATGCATGTATGATATTTATATGTGTGTGTGTGCTTGCATGTGTGTGCATGTGGGTGTATGTATGTACGTATGTATGCATGTATGTGTATATGTGTGCATGTGCACGTGTATGTGTACACATGTGTGCATGTATGTATATATGTGCATGTGCATGTGTGCATGCATGTTTGTACATGTGCATGTGTGTACTTGTACGTGTACATGTGTGTATATGTTCATGTGCATGTGTGTGCATTTGCATGTGTGTATGTATTATGTGTATGTGTGTGCATGTGTACATGTACATGTGTGTGTATGTGCATGTGTGTGTATGTGCATATGTGTGTGTGTATGTGAGCATGTGGAAGGCCAAGGTTGACAACAATTCAATTATCCTTTCACTTTATTTCTTTGTTTGTTTATTTGTTTATTCAGATGCAGGCTCTCTCAATCAAACCCAGAATGCTCTAATCAGGCTAATCTTCCCTGGCAGCTTGCTTGGGCCTCCTCCTTCTTAAGGATAGAACTTCAGGCAGGTTACTGTGCACATCCAGCATTTACACGAGTTCTGGGGAGTCACATTTTGGTGCTTCCATGGGGCAAGCATTCTAAGTCATCACCCTGGTCCCTGGCACAAGACTGGCACCTGCATGAACTGATGAACGTCCCTCCGAGCCACAGAAGCATGGCCTGTAGCGACAGACCTAAGATCCATGGAACACTGGAGGCCGTAACCTCCACAAGCCAGGTGACAGGCAGGGAAGTGAGTCTGCTGAGCATCTTCCCAGGTGACTAGATTAGTGAGCTCCTCCTGGACCATGAGGCCATCAATCCATGTCTACTGTTTAAGCCAATCGACCTGCAGTTGGTTCGTAGACGCATCTCCTAGCAAACTGGTAAACACAGTCAGGCAGGGAAGCATCATTTAAGGTGGAATTTTCAAGTATCATTTAAGGTGGAATTTTCAGTTACTGGCCAAAATCAGTGTTCTAGAATTGAGTCAAGCTAGAATGGAAATCCAAGTGACCTTTCCAGGGTTCCATCTATCGCCACGGAGACATCTCTTAAGCACTTGGGGTTCAGGTACCATGGAAGCCACCTGAGTGCTTTGGAACATCCCAGTATAGAAGCAAAGTAGAACCCCCCAACCCTGCGCACACCAGAGAGAGCACAGTCTCCTTGTTCTAGTCATGTCTCCACGTTCCCATGAACGGTGATATCCAGACTCTCGCAATCTGCGAGTGCTGGGTCATATCCACTGGCATGCTGCCATTGTGTGGCCTCTGAGCACCTCCAAGTGCTCATGTGTGTCTGTAGGCTGTTTGCTCTGGTGACTGGCTGATGGCTGATGTGTCTGACATCTCCCTTCAGCCTTGCCCCAAAAAAGAAAAGTCACTTGAGAAACTGAGTGACTTTTGCCAACACTGAAGGACTTGACAGGCATATCCTCAAGGTTTCTACCATTTTTCCACGGCGCTGAAAGATCTGCTGAAACGCCCATGGCAAGGTCATGTGGAAACATGCAGTAGAGTTGCGCCAGTGTACACGAGTTGGGCTCATCCCTGAAGCATTTGCTCCCTGAGTTCTGCAGAAGGACTTGCTTTCGGAGGGGAATAAAGAAACCGGGCGAGCTTCTGCAAAACCCATTAACGTGTTATCTTTAGATCTACTGAACTTGTCCTGCTTTGGGGAGGTAACATGGTGACATTGATCCTTAGCAGTGAGGACAGAGCAAAGCAGGTTGAGCTGCCAGCTCTAAAGCACTCTTCAGCCATTCCATCCCAGGGACAGACTTCAAGGTACTGCCTCTCTACCGCCTACACTCAAAGCAGCAGGAGCCTTATCGATTATGGTCTAACCACACAGTGTGTGGTTCTCAGCACCACGGGTGCTGGGTGTTGTGGTTTCCTCGGAGCAGCTGACATTGCTCCTTGGGGCAGAGGTTCTGGATCATAAACACATAGTGGCTGAGCTTCAGGAGCCAACTGGGATCACAGGCTTCCAATGAGTTCTCAAGCAATGGGGATCCTTTCAGGCGGCCCATGGTATCCTCTCTCTCCATGGATCTGTGTTCTAATGGAGGACTCGGCAAAGGGGTGCGACCTAACACTGGCAGAGAGGTGTCGCAGAGATATCAGAGCCACGCCCAAAGGAAGCAAGCAATGACCAGAGTCCCAGCCTGGGTCCTCTGCTGGATTGTTTCAGTGGAAAAAACAACCTGGTGTGCTGACTCAGCAGTTTTGATTCCCTCCCTCCCTCCCTCCCTTCCTCCCTCCCTTCCTCCCTCCCTTCCTCCCTCACCTCCACACCCACCAGTCCAAGTGAACTGGAGAGGTAAGTTGAAGACCTTTTTTTTTTCATAAATGTTTTAAAAATGTTACCAATTCTATCTTGACACCTAGAAAATTCAAGCTTATGCTATATATATATATCACATTTTTAACCTACAATTTTAATTTATATCTATAATTTAAATTGCAGGCAAGTTACCTAGAGACTTGTGAGACATCAGGAATCAATAGTAATAACATGCAGCCACAGTGTGCTTGTGAGGATTGATTGCACAAGTGGGTCTTTTCTCACCACGTGTAGATGGATGTTCTCTGGAGAGCAAGACCCAGGGCCTACTTCTCCCTAACTCTCCCAAGTTTGGATTTAGCATTTCACGTTAACAGCATTTTTTTTCCAGCCACTTAAAATTTCTTCCTGGCAGTCTGTTCTCAACGGATGTTCAAGTAAAGCCTCTGGCTTATCGGTGTACTCTAGACAAACTGGGCCCTGGAAATGTCACAGGGAAACAGCAGTGGCTTTGGGCTTCAGTAGGTTCTGGAATATGAGCCAGGACAGACAGACAGCTCAAGGGTTTAATTTTCCTTTTCCTCTCAGACTCTCACTGAAAAGGGACCCTCTCCAGACAACAGACCGACTCAATAGACAACAAAAGAAAGGACCGTTCAACAGCAATGGAATCTCTGACTGGGATTGCTTCTGGAGTATTGTGATGTCACTATTCATCCTTTTGTTTGTTTGTTTGTTTGTTTGTTTGTTTTTGTTACCCAAACATTCCCAACAATGCTGGATAGCCTCACCAGGACGGTTTCTCTAAACCTGAACACTGGTAACAAGACAGTGCAGAAGAAAAATGAACACACAAAAAAACCAGAAATACATTCAGGATGAAGATGACTCCTTGATGTTTTTTTCCCCCATCTTTGTGGGGTTTGTACATCTACACAGAGGTCTGGGAACTACCTCCGGAGCTATTCCTCCTTAGATGCCATTCGTTTTTGAGATAATGTCTCTCGATGGGTACTGATTCTTGCCTATTTTCCTAGCTAGCCAATGAGCACCAGGAATCTTCAGGTCCCGCCTCCTCTAAGATGGGACTGCAAGTGTTCACCACATGTGGCTTCCTATGCAGTGGCTGGGACTGGCATGCAGGTCCCCTGGCTTGTGTGGCAGGTCCTTTCCTGACTGAGCCACCTTCCCCACAGCAGGGCTAGCTTGTCATCATGGAAAGCCCAGCAACAGCACACAGCTGGGCTCATCTTTCTGCTGTGCAAATGAGGTCTATTTAAAATCATTCCTACCCACCTCTCTCTCTTCCCTTCTCTCAATGCACGTACACGGAGCTGACTGCCTCTGATGTATTTTTGTCCCAGCCCAAATCATAATAGCAGTTGGATGATAAGAAGCAAACTCCGGTGCTGACTCGGGAGGAGAGGCCGCATCTTCTGAAGATGCTGCTCTCCGTCTTCCCGTGACATTCAAATGTTAGTTCATAGCCACAGGAAAACAAGACTTGGGGAAGAGGGGGAAGACACCACCCCCAGAAAAGAAGCAGGAAGAAGAGACAGACTAGAAGGACATCTTCCTCATCTTGCAGACAGGCTCTTCAGTTCCTATCAATGGCAGCCTCTCCATCCTCTTAGGATACTGCCTAAGTCTGGGTGGACTACTCAGGCCTCACAAAATTGGAATCCAGCACTGATAAGGACAGGAAGAACATTTCCCTTACAACAGGGAAGAAAGCCAGGGAGGTCAGCTTACAGGGCAGCCCCTGTCAGAGAGAAGGCCTATTCAAAGTACCAGGACAAAAATAGGTCGTCTTTTGGCTCGGCACAAACTAGGACATCCTGGGTGATGCTTTCAATGGACAAACAAAAGGGTACCTCTGTGGAGTTTAACTTGACCTGGTCATCTGGGAGATGAGATCTTTCGCCTTGCTTGAACTGCTGGAGTTCACACAAAGACTTTCTGTGCCTAAAGCACACACCAAAGGAATTATTACCAAAAAAATAAGAATTAAAGCATCAACAACAGCCAAAGAAGGTCTTAGTAAACCTTAAACTGTAGCTAACAAAGTCATCAAGCAGGTTTTTAAATCGCTCGTCAAAAGGACTAAGTCAGGAAAATGTGACCATATTCTTACATTGAAACAAGTTACATGTTAGTATAAAGCTACATCTGTCCCACAACACAGCAAGAAAGATACTCCTTTGGGGTTGTGTGTGTAAAAGGGTTTTGCTGTTGCTGCTATTGTTTCAATATCCTTGAACCAAATCTTAATAAGAAAGCCCACCTCGGGACTGGAGAGGTGGCTCAGCAGTTAAAAGCTCTGGCTGTTCTTGCAGATGACCCAGGTTCAATTCCCAGCACCAGAGTGGTGGCTCACAAGCATTGGCAACTCCAGTTCCAAGGCACCTGACTTCCTTTCCTAGTTCCCATGGACACTGCACACACATGGTACAAAGATGTACACACAGGAAAAAATACCCAGGTACACAAAATTGCAAAATAAGAAGGAGGAGGAGGAGGAGGAGGAGGAGGAGGAGGAGGAGGAGGAGGAGGAGGAGGAGGAGAAGGAGAAGGAGAAGGAGAAGGAGAAGGAGAAGGAGAAGGAGAAGGAGAAGGAGAAGGAGAAGGAGAAGGAGAAGGAGAAGAAGAAGAAGAAGAAGAAGAAGAAGAAGAAGAAGAAGAAGAAGAAGAAGAAGAAGAAAGCAAGCAAGCCCAATACATAAAATCAGAATAAAAGGATTTTCATTATTAAAAATACCGCATACAATCCAATTATCCTAGAGGGATTCCACACTATAAAACTAATTAATGAGAATAATGGTTGCTTTAATTTACCCCATAATTTCAAGCTGAACATTGCAGATAATAATTGCTTCATATTTTACCCTTTCTTTCTGCTTTGGCTACAGAGAATTGAAAATTTCCCAATACAGGCAAGCAGTTGTAAAGAGTAACCATGCTCACTTCTCAGCCCACCGCACCAAGAGACTCTCAATTCACCACAGATGATAACAACAAGCATAAGTTAAGCCTAGAGGCAAAAAGGCAGCCAACAGAAGTTGATGCCTGGGGGTTTTTAGAATGGTAACATTTATATTTTATTACAGTTTATATAATAGTTTATAAAAGATCACTTTAAAGCCATAGAAACATCTGCCATCTTGGCTACCTGTTGGTCTCCTTGTTGTGAATCCCCATGGGGATGTCACCAATAGGGTGATCCTACACCAGTTCCTGCAACACCCTGATGACTGTCATCAGCCAACACTACCTGTCTTCTGTCATCCTCTATCCATGTTTCTCTGGAGCTCACTCACGCCCTGTCCTGAAGACGCTGTTCAAGGACTGTCACCAGCCACCCAAGTCTCCATCTCTAAGACTGGATCTTTGCTTTCTGTTGACAAGCTTGACTAACATCAGTGTGTCATCTGGTGGTACTCTCTTGACCATAGACTAGGGCCCGGGCCGTGTGCTGATTTGTCTGCTCGAATCTTTGACTATCAGCTAAAGTCCTCCGGAGCGCTCTCTCTTTTTTTTCTAGTCAAAGACCAGGAATTGGTTGATCTCCTTTCTTGAAGCCGATCACTCAAGGAAGCAGCACATTTCTTAAAAGTTCAGCCTATAAGCACCCACCTCCTCCCGGGGTGAGGCGTCGTTTCTCTACCTCATCGGCCTTAGCGATGCTTGTCATGGACATCTTGATGGGGTGAGAATACAGCATCCTCCAGACAGAAGATGAAGTGGGCAATGTTAGAACTAAGCTGCAGATGTAAGAAAAGGATGAACGAGGGCTGCTGGGATCACAAAGGGATGCAGAATTCATACATGCAATGGGCGTGGTCTCTATACAAAGGAAGTAAAGGGGCCCTGTCCTGGGAAGAACCATTAGCACACACCATGCTAACACATAGGTGTCAGGGGACACAGGAGAAGGAAATAGCTTGACAGAGCTCACGCCTGGAGTATACCTGCATGGCTGATGTTCTAACTGTACTTAATTCTCTTCAGTGCACCCTGGGAATTGAACATGCTCTGATGAATCTTGTTGATGTGTACATGAAAGAGACAGCCTCCCCCTGTCAGCCCTTGTCAATGTCATGCGGAGGAGAAGTTGCAGAGGGACTGAGACAGAACATGCGGGCCCCTGGTTTGTTTCCTAGGGCTCTCCGGCTCGGCTGTGGCTTCTGTTTCGGCATTGATAGAAAGCGCTTTTCTCCCATGCCTGAATCATCTCTGTTCCCCCACTCTTCCTAGTCAGGGGTTCCTATCTGCGACCAGGTGAGTCTCAGGAGCTTCAGTCAACTGTGAGCTGGGAAGATGTCCATAGCCAAATTGCCCCTGCTGACCAAACATGGCCCCACTGGGCAGAACACAGCACCACAGAGCACTGGGTACCAATTCCTAAATGGCCTTGAGTGGTCTATTTAACCTGTGTTCACATGTAGAAAAAGGCCTCAGGATCCTATCTGTCCGTCTGTCTGTCTGTCTATAATCTATCTGTAATTTGTTTTGCTTTTTATTTCTTGTATGTATGGGTGTTTTGCCTGCACCTGTGTCTGTGTACCACGTGTATGCAGCTCTCACAGAAGCCTCAAGAGGGCACTGGATCCCCTGTGACTTGAACCACCCTGTGGATGCTAGGAAACAAACCTGGGTTCTCTGCAGGGACAGCTGGTGCTCTTAACTCGCAGCCCTCTCCCCAGGCCCCCACAAGATCCTGTGGCTTAGCATGGTTGTTAGGATTTAAAGAGAGAACTGTGGACATTAGCTGGCATATCCAAGAAACAGAAAAATGTCGGGGCTGCTGCTGCTGTACTCCACACAGACAGATGACCAGGCAAGGTATCATCCGCAATGCACAGGGCTGAACGTTGCTGGGAACGGAAGTGTGCTGTGTTTTCCCACTGACACCTGGCTGCCTCCGATGGGTCTGGAGTGCCATCACAGTGACTCGGAGAACAGCTGACTAGAAGCTCGCGGGTGCCATAATTCTCAAGTGATGTTTCCATAAGTTTTCTTCTTAAAAGCTACAACTCACCCCCTGCTTCCTTGGAAGGGTCCTACTATGTGTCTGGTATGGCTAAGCAGGAAGCTGCTTTTCCTAGTGAACGGCCTGGAGCACTTTTGGATGAAAAGGTGAGAAAAAGGGAGACACAGAAAACAAGAGCGGAAAATGTAAATGTAAACAAAAGTAGCCAGCAATCAGGTAGCTCCTGAAAACACAGCCCGTGGTTAGATAGCTTCCGGAAATGGTCAAAAGGGTTATAAATTCAGGCAGAGCACCATGAGACTCACAATCATGTCACTGGAGTGTGGCCTGTAGGTAGAAGAAAAGATCAGGTGCATGCTCTTGGGCCTGTCAATCATATGATGGACGTGAAGGGCTTAGTGGCTGTGACATAATTAAATATGTGTGATTTTTGAGATTCTCTCTCTCTCTCTCTCTCTCTCTCTCTCTCTCTCTCTCTCTCTCTCTGTGTGTGTGTGTGTGTGTGTGTGTGTGTGTGTGTGTAGATCAGAAGGCAACTTGTGAAAGTTGGTTCTCTTCTTCCACCATGTGGATTCTGGGGATAGAACTTGGGTTGTCAAGCTTGGCAGCAAGCACCCTCTAACTTCTGTGCCACCTTGCTATCCTGGAAACATGTGAGATTATCCTAATTCAACATAAAATATAAATAATAGATGTAATGGTGTGTGCTGAGAGGACCAGCACATAGGAAGCAGGGGCAGGCACAAAAGCAAGTTTAAACTAGCCTTGGCTTCATTGTGAGTTTGAGGCCAGCCTGGTCTCCATAGTAAGTTCCAAGCTAACTTGAGCTACCTGCATGCCCTGTCTCAGAAAAGAGAAGACCAAACAAAATGAATGAGCTAAAACCAGGAGATACACCCCATCAACGTAGGTGACGACACATTTGTCACCAGAACTCATACCACAAAGAATTTAACTGTATCTGGAGCAGGTCAGTATGGGGCTGGAGAGATCGTGTAGCAATGAATACTGTTAACTGCTTTAGTTAAGGACCTCAGTTTGGTTCTCAGCATCTGCATCAGGGGGCTCCCAACCACTTCAGTTCCCAGGGATCTGATGCCCTCTTCTGGCTTCTATGGGCACTGCAATCATGCATCTATCTCCCCATACAGACAAACGCAGATACTCATAATTCAGAATAAATCTTTAACTTTTATAGGAGTGTTAGATTCCACTCTCAAAGGACAGGTGCATGATATTAAACAACAGCAGCGTCTGTTCCCATGACTTTTAAAAGCTTTTAGTCTCTAAGTCCGGGAGTCAAAAGCTGGGCACTTATTTTCAGGGCTGTCTCTATCAGAGAGATGTCCACATCTGTAATAAACAGCACACCTGTCTACTCCCATCCTTTCCAAATCCTCTAAGAAGATCTGACAGGAGTTGAGGACATCTCTCTGGGTCCTGTACTAACTAGAAACGTCCACCTGACAGGCAAACATCTGGATGTGTCACAAGAGATCTTGTAGATCTTACAACCTTAGCTGCTTTCTGTGCCTGCCTCTTCTGCTTCATCACCGTCACCTGCTTCCAGCTCTAGCCAACATCCTAGAGCTCCCATCCTGAAGCATTGATCCTCCCCCCGCCCCCACACTAATTAATGATACATGACGGTATTTCATGCTGTTTCCAGAAAGCTTTCTCAGTCTTTCTCGACTAGCAACTATATTGCTTCCACTTTATGGATTCCAACCTTAATTAACCAGAGAGACCTCACTCCAAGAGCCTGAATTGCCTCCCTGAGTATGCCACTCCTTCGGAAATCTACCCGTGTCTCTTAGACACACCTGCTATCCATCTCTGTAGAGCTCCTTGGGCTTGTCTTTCTGAAATGGACCACAGCTCCAAGGCAAGCACTTCTGATTCAGAGTCGAGGGTTTGAGGCCTGAGCCAGAGAGAGCTGAAAGCATAGCTCAGACATCAACAGTGGATGGCTTCATCCTAACACACCACCCAACACAGAACACCGCAATTCCTCCCTGCAGACCCGGCATGAAAGTCCCGGCCCCGGGGCTTAGCTGCACACTTCCTCTGCAAATACAAGGGTTTATCTAAAAGAGCCAACCCACGGAACATCTAAGCTGCTAATACAGAAGTAATCGCTTGTCTCTAGGAGCGAACCCTTGGGAAGGAGCGGCTTGCCTCCCAGAGGCAGAGACAATGATTCAGCAAGCTAAAGCTGTCAGAAAGGCAGTATTTAAGACAGCAGGCAACCCTGAAACCCAGAGGGGAAAAGAAAAACAACTTTTCGTGGCCCCTCTCTATGCAGTTTAAGACATAAGAAGGTGAGTATGGGGATGCCCTAACGGAAAAACAAAACAAAGTCAAACTGTCAAACACATCTAGAAAAGGTAAGGCCGTCAGGATTGCTCTTCAATAACAGTGAGCACCAAACTCCATTCTGTCCCAGGAGAAGGTGACCAATGCAAGTGATTTCTCAGAATTAAAAGTGACACTTTGGAGGAGCCCAGGCCCGCTGCTCAAAGCACAAGCTGATCCAGGCATCCCCATTCCATTAGAGGCATCCTTTTATCTTCCCGAGTCTCCTGACTATCTCTTCCAGAAGTGACATGTTGTCCCTACTTGGGATTGAAGTTAGACAGGCTGTGTTTCCAGGGCTTTTTGAAGGGTGCTATTTAGAATTTATCCAGCTGTTAGAGTCTACTGTGTGGAGTGTCTAGCGAATGTGCTGGGAGAAAGACTCACCCTCCTGACTGAGAGAGAGAGACCCACATCAGACATCAGTGCTGTCGCTGTGACTGAGGTACCCTGACGCAAGGAACTTAAGGAAGAAAGGGATCACATTGTCACAATTCAGTGGTGTCACCCCTCACGAACAGGAAAGCCACTGCAGCAGAAACTTGAGGAGGCTGGCCACACCGCATCCATATCAGAAAGCAGAAAGCTACAGCTGCTGGTGCTCAGCTGGCCTTTCCCTTTTGATTTGGTCCAGGACTCCAGCCCACAAGATGCTGCTGCCCATAGATAAGAGTTAGGTGGGTCTTCTAGATGATTCTCTCAGAGCCATGCCCAGGGGCTTGTCTCCTAACCACCATAGCACTACATGGCCCACGTCACATGTAAACCCTAAGACTTCCATAGAGGCTCACATAGTCCATATGATGACATCATCCACACAGCACAGGCAGAATGGCGAGGCTTAAAGTATGGATAGCCGTAGAAATGTCCGCTAACTTGTATGAAACTATTTATATGCATCTTATAGGGTAACACTATAATAAGTGTGGCTTTAAAATCTGCATCATTCCATGGAGGATTTAATAGGGGATCTTTACGGTTGTTTCACAGGTAAATACTCTCTCCAAGTCCACAGAGGAAAGCGCTGGAGTCTACTCAACTCAGGGCTCCTGGTAGCCACTGGGCAAAGCAGGCATGAGCCTGAGGCACAGGGTCCAGAATCTACAAAGCTGGTCTATGCTTAAGAGAGTATGATTCTCCCCTGAATGGTCCCAAGGTTTGAGAGCCAGCTTCACCCTACAGTGACGGCATTTCTCTGTGAATGGCTGGATACATCTGAATACACTGCCTTCAGATGAAGACCCTGGATTTTGATCTCTTCTCACTTCTGGAGTGAACATCCTTTCCAAAACACGAGGTCTGAAGGCAGCCACCCCCGCAAAACCTAAGCATCATCAGCGACCCCCTTACTTCACACTGCACTTTGTTACCCTGCCAGCCCCCAACTAAAATAATATTTCCAATAATGCTTTACTGTTATCAAAACAGTCACCTAAACACATCTGGGTGAGGATGGTATTTTGGGCACGCAGGCTGATTGCTGGGGGATAAGGAGGTACACACATCTGCTCCAGAGCAGTCTGTGTGGTTCTAATGACAGCATTCACCACGGAGACAGGGGGGGGGGCGATATTCAAGACTGCCAGACAAAAGAGACAGAAGGGGTGGATGAGGTGAGGGGGAGCTCTTCCGTCAGATGCTGCCATGGTGCTGGCATGTCATTGGTCCAAATGCCACCCATGGGCTTCAGGGATGACAGACAGCCTGCCAAGGCAGACATATAAACATGACAGAGGTAGGGGCTCTGACCAAGTGTCTGAAGTAAATTCTATCCAACTCAGACACAATTTTGTTATGCTTCCCAGTCTGAATATATACCCTGTCCCACCAGCATCCCATCAAAATCCACGGCAGGACTGTCCTCCAGGAAGGCCATCTGTGACTCTGGGACAGGTTAATAACAAGCTAAGTCTAACGACTGCCAGCTGTGAGCAGGGTAAGCATTGGGCGTGACTCCCTTGTAGGCTGGGATGGGGCAAGGTTGAGAATCACACAATCGAATAGAAATTCACACGTCTGACTCCCGGCAGAGGAGAGGGAATGGGGGTGAAAATTACCTCTTCTCACACAATTCCCGTTTGTCTGATCACCAAGAAAACAGCATATAAAGAGAAACTGCTCATGTGGCCCATGTGTGCTCATGCTGCTCATGGGGGCAAGAATGTGGTCTGAGGAAGGTGTCGAAGAAAGAGGGGGCTCACGGCAATATTTAACAAGGGTATCATGGGAGAGATTAAGGACCAGTGCATCCCACAGTTGGAAGGCCAGGATACACTTTTTCAGGTTATTCTATTGACACTTCAACACAAACACACACACACACACACACACACACACACACCAAAACAAACTAGCGTAAAAGACAAGGCTGATCTTTACAGCTTGGTGCATATATAGACTACAAAGACGCCTCCCTCTGTCAATCAAACTCCCCTCAAGAAGGCCATGGCTTCTCTTGGGAAGGTTGGTGATATTTTGACTCACGGGAGAAAATCACAGTTACCATTTGGTAGAAACCCCTGAGGGTTTTTCTCTGAAAAACTGTGAATATACCCTCTGCAAGCTAAACACTGCTCCCTCGCTGGGACATCTGCTACTGTCTGTCCACACTCTCTAGGGAGCCACCACTTCTTAGAGACCTGGAATCACTTGTAATTTTAGTCATAGTCTTCCTGAATTTCTATTTCCCCATGCAGTACCCTAAAAAGGAAAATATAGCTTCGTTGCTGCTATTGCTTGTTTTGGGGTGCAGCCTAGGGTCTCACCTAGGCCAGGTAAACCATCTACCACCGAGCCTTCTCAGCCCATACCTGGCAGCCGGTTTCTGATCAGGTTTATAATCGATCTACAAAACAAAATCAGTGGGGTTTCTGCCTCAGATGCACAGTGAAACCCCTTGAGGGGAGATTTTTTATTTTTCAACATACCAAGCCTGGGCTTCTGCCCCCAGAGACTCCGATTTAATTGGCTGGCATGATGCCTAGGTACGGACATTTTCCAAAGGCCCCCCAGGCACCTACCAGCTGATGATAATATAGAAACTGAGCCAAAAAAAGGTCTGTTCTGTCCTAGGGCCTTGGGTCTACAGCCAAGCCCCTTTCTCCAGAACTTGCTTGATTCTCCAGTCCTTACACTGTTCCTTGTGCAGCTGCCATTCCCTGTCTTACCTTTCCAACCTTGTTAAGGTAAGTCTTGCCAGCGCACAGCTATCTGCGCAGATTTGAGGGACTGTGGGAGCCCGAGGCACCGAGTCGCTTCTCACATGCATGCTGGGTCATAGGTCCTCATGCTTTATGCCTGGGCTCTCTCCCTAGCCTCACAGAGCCAATTTTATACCTGTGACACAAATGCAGAATCTGGATCCTAAACTTAAAAACACAATGCTGATAACAACAGTTGCTCTGCCTGTTCCAGCTTAGTCTGGATCTAGAATCCACCAAGCCAGGCAATATGCCTGTCTGGCTTTCCAAGGCAAACTTGCCAAAGCTCTATTTTGTTTTCTGACTGCGTTTCTATGGTGAAAGTAGATTCTTGTGCATTTTTAAAAAATTTACCACTAAGACCCCATATGAGGACTTTTACTAATGAGTTATACAATTCCAGGAAGTATCTGAAAGAATCTTACCCCTGGGTATACCCAGGGAACAGACCCTGAATTCCTGAACCCCGTGTAGGCTGTGTAAATTCTTATGGGTATCGCACAACAAAGCCCCACTTAGAGCTTCGAGCTGCTTGAAACAAGGGATGTATTTATACATTCACATTTGGTGATGAGCACAAGTCAATATACCCCCATTAGTCACACTTCACTGTGGCTATAGTGCAAGAAACTGCTGTGCAAGAAACTGCTTCACAAGAAGAAGGAGACTCTCCATTTCCATTCAAGAGAAGGAAGTGTCTCCAGCACAGAAGTATGGTGAGATGGAGGCAGGGATGAAGGGAGGCAGGGAGGCAGGGAAGCAGGGAGGCTGGAAGGTTGGGATGCAGGGAGGCTGGGAGGCAGGGAGGCTGGGAGGCTGGGAGGCTGAGAGGCTGAGAACCTTGGCCACCCAAGCCAAACACTCCTTCAATCTTTCCTTTGTCAGAAGAGAGTGGAAACAAAACAAAACAAAACCCTGAAGTCATTCCCTGGAATTTTATGACTTGATGGTAAAACTTGACAAAATGTTTTAATAATGGAGGCACTCCTGAGGGAAATCAAAACAAGAGAGGACTTAGAAGAGTGGACCAGGGGCCATCTGGAAGATCTGGGAAGCTCAGTTGTTCTGCTGTCTCTAATGGACTCAACAACTGGGGAGAGCTGAAGCTATCCCGGAGTTCTCATCCAGCAATTATGTTACAGAGGCATTACCTGACTATTCGATAGCGGAGATGGGAGGTATTAAAACCGAGGGCTCTTTCTCCTCCATCACATCACAGGCCACACCCTGCAGCCTTTGGTTTTCCTGAGCACTTCTGTAATTACACCGTAAAGGGGTCTCTTTATACGGAAGGCATAAAGCTGAGTAGACCAAGCTTGAACTGCTTGAAGGATGACCCAGAGACCACAGCAGTTGTCTTCATGAACACAGGCTAGGCCCCAAGCTTCCAATTTCCAGATATGCACGTGTTCTTCGTTTATAAAGATTAGGTCGAAATGTAACTGTGTGTCTTTTGCATTCAATAACATAGCTCAGGATACCCAACTGATGCCATGACTTCTGCATTCACTAACATAGCCCAGGACACCCAACAGATGCCATGACATGTCTCAGGTGGTCAGATGCACCCTGACTATACTCAAAAACTCGAAAGTCCATTTAAGAACGGGTGTGATCTTCCCATCATGCTCACCCGAAAGCACCGAGCCATCAACTTGACTGAATGGATGACTTCTTGACCTCAACTTCACATGCCAAGGACAAGTGTAGTGACTGAAAACCCATGGATACATGCAGACATTTTCCTTGAGTCAGCAGAGACTAGGGAGGGGGTGAGCAACAGAGGCATGATGCATTTCCTGTTCCTATGGAAACCGAGACGTGTGATGCACAATACACAGAGTTTAAGTGAATTTTAAAATGAATGTTACACAGAAGTTTCAACCGTGCTGTACTTGGGGAGCAACAGAAATTCAGTACTCACTGGGAATTTACAAAAAAATCCGAGAGAGGGGGTGGGAGAGATGCCTCTCGGTCCAGAGAGCTTCTTGTTCTTCCAAAGGACCTGGGTTCTGTTCCCGGCATCAGGTGGCTCACAGCTGCCTGTTCTGCCATCTGTGGGCACCCACACACATGTTGTATGACACACATGCACACAAACATGAATAAGAAGGGGGGAGCCCACGTAATAGAGATGGGGTGGGGTCAGGAAGAGTACTTTTGTGGGAACAGGGGTTAATCTACAGATACAAAGTCTTCCGCGGCCTACTAATGCCACGGGGGAGGGCCAATCAGCCTTTCCTTCTATTACTTATGTCCCTCAGCAGAGGATGAAGCCAAGGAGAGCCAGTGATGGAGAAAGGTGGTCAGTGTCCACCCAAAAGCTAGCCTGTGAGAGATGGGAACAGTGGATATAAATGGGAAAAAAAAAACCCAAAACCTTTCTCAGCTTCATATGCACAACATCAGGGATGAATCCAGGGCGTGTGAAGGCTGATCACGGGGTCTACTGGTTCCTGCTTTGGCCTAGACTATTTAAAAACAAACAAAAAAATCTTTTAAAATACATAACCTACCTGAATAAGAATCCCTGTGTGTTATAGGTAGCAGGGCATCTGGTATAAATGTAAAAATCTGTAAGTATGTAATTATGGTTTAAAGACTACATGTTTACCTTGGGGTGGGGAAGCCTCTCTCCTCTCTCCCTTTGTCCTCTGCCCCTGACTCCTTTCTCTGATGTTTTTTCTACTTGTAGAAAAAAATATATATACCGATATGAAATCAGACTCTATTTCTGACAGTAGGGTATATGAGAGGGCCACACACACTTTATATAACTAAAACTACCTCAAAAAGAAACCTTTTCTGGTATGGTCAGGCCCCAAGCTCCCTGTCTTGCCTTTTGAAAGTATATGTTACTCAGGAGCTGCCACTGAAGTCGACTTAAGAAAAATTTTCAAATAAATAAATAAATAAATAAATAAACCCTCCCAAAACTAGAGGCAGATTGAAAATAGCAGGTCTGGAGAGATGGCTCAGCGTTTAAGACGTTGCTCTCCCAGAGAACCCCGGTTTAATTCCCAGCAACCAACATGGCAGCTCACAACTGTCTGTAACTCCAGTGACAGGGCATCCATGCCCCCTCACACAGACATACATGCAGGCAAAAGACTAATGCACATTAAAAATAATAAATCATTAAAAAAATTTAAAAAGGAGCAAAACACAGCATAGTCACCCATGTGTCAGATGCCAAGGGAAAGTGACACCAGGTGACCCCAACCTCAATCATGTTTCTATGAGAGCAAATGGCCACCTACCAACAGAATCCTCGGGGAAAGATAAACATGTGACCAACTGCAGCAGGCCAAGCTGTGCTGCATGGCCACTTTATATAAATCCAAGCTGAAAATATTAACCAATGTAACCATGGTTACTGGTTAGAGATAAGAGCTTCTATTTCTTTCTTTCTTTTTCTTTCTTCTTTTCTTCCTTTCTTTTTTTTTGTTTTTTGTTTTTTGTTTTGTGTGTGTGTGTGTGTGTGTGTGTGTGTGTGTGTATGTGTCTGTGTTCATAAAATCTGGCTTTGGTTTGTCACATCAGCTCTTTAAACCTGTTCTAGCCTTCTTCCAGAATCAAGAAGATGCCTCGAATTTCACCCATTTAAGACAAAAGTGAGTTTATTTCTGTACTATGCACATTTTTTTCCCTCCTATCCCAAGGGAATGCATTTGGACAAATCCCTCTGGGAAAGAGACTGCAGGAATCATTTCCATACGAAGCCCTCACAGTCAGCAGATCAGCAGATGAAGCCTGTTGTCAAGGATTTTTTTTTTTCTCTCAGAAGACGAACTCTTACCAAGTGACAAACACTCCCAGTTACATGCTAAGAACATCTTCAGTCCTCCCAGATTCTAGCCATCCACCATCAGAATGCCCTGACCCATCTTCTCTCCGCCTCCCCAACTGGCTCCTGGCATGATTTACTTTCGCTAAGATTTGGTTCCATAGCAACCAGGAAGGCAACGAGCCTGCAGTTCAGCTCACCAATGACATTTTTTAAAGTTAGAGTTTTAAAACACCAAGACTACCTCTCCACATGACGGCAGACAAGAAAGCCAAAAGGGAAACAAGGAAACAAAGCTAAAAAAAAAAAAAAAAAAACCCATACAACAGGATGCAAACAGTTTCCTGTGTGGGCTTGTAGTTTCAATCCGAAGCTATGGAATGAAACGATGCTTGGATCTCTGCTGTGGGTGTCTCTATTAGGCTCTCAGAATCAACTGGCTTAATAACGTCCTTTTAAAAAGAGGATTTTACCAGCTGGGTGGTGATGACTCACACCTTTAATCCCAGCACTTGGGAGGCAGAGGCAGACTGATCTATGTGAGTTCGAGACCAGCCTGGTCTACAAAGCCAGTTCCAGGACAGCCAGGACTGTTACACAGAGAAACCCTGCCTCAAAACCCAAACCAAACCAACCAAACAAACAAACAAACAAACAGAAAGGACATCACCTGAACCTCTGAATTTGGACTCTAGAATGATCTTAGTCATGCAAAAGCGAGGGAGGGAAACGGGGTTTGTAGAAGAGAGGGATAGCTCTGAGACCCCACAATGCTGAGATTAGTGACGGTCAAGACACCCTGATGATGTGACTTACGTTCTTATGGGCTTGATGGCAACACAATTCGCCTGGGCGTCACTAAATCCCTACTGGAAATAAGAAGTTTGACGGATTGCATTTGGAGAATGATTAACAGTCAGAAATACAAAGAAACTGTCCCAGATAAAACAGAGTTTCATTTTGAACTTCAATCTCCTACCCATGGCTATCCTGCTATTACTCACTATACCACTCACTGCAAAAAAGTATGTACACATTCTTGCTAAATGCTTCTCATGAAGCTTACAGAGGTGACTTCCAAACTGGCAGCAAGAGTATTGAATTGACAGCCAAGCACTAAGATACAAGTCACCTTGATAGCAAAACTAGTATTTTGTGGAACCTATCAGCCCGTTACTCAGTGAACCCTCTGGGGATGCAGCAGGGATAGCAGACAGCAAGAACAGGAGTTATAGCTGAATTCAAATCAACAATTTAAAGGAATGTGTGTGTGTGTGTGTGTGTGTGTGTGTGTGTGTGTGTGTGTGTGAGATGGTTTGTATATGCTCCACCCAGGGAGTGGCACGATTAGAAGTCATGACTTCATTGGAGTAGGTGTGTCACTGTGGGTGTGGGCTTTAAGACCCTCATCCTGGCTGCCTGGAAGTCAGTATTCTGCTAGCAGCCTTCAGATGAAGCTGTAGAACTCTCAACTTCTCCTGCATCATGTCTGCCTAGATGCTGCCATGCTCCCACCTTGATGATAATGGACTGAACCTCTGAACCTGTAAGCCAGCCCCAATTAAATGTCCTTTATAAGAGTTGCCTTGGTCATGGTGTCTGTTCACAGCAGTAAAACTCTAACTAAGACAGTGTGTGTGTGTGTGTGTGTGTGTGTGTGTGTGTGTGTGTGTGTGTATAGACATGTGCAAGCACACACACATACAAGCCATGAAGGGCCATTACCAGCAATAAAAACACTCAGACACTGAGTTTAGCTCAAATGTGGCCATCTAATATAAAAAAAAATTTTTTTAAAATCTATGTAGAATGCCCTTAAAAAGCCCAAGAGTTCCTCACACAAAAATTATCAAAATGAATCAAGTCAGTAAAGACAGTGGGGGTGATCTTTTGGAAAGACCATACAGGGAAAACTGTATCTTCCTGTTTTGTTTGTTTATTTCCTTCAATGTACAGAGAATAAGATGAAGGCAGAGGCTGGCAGTAAACTGACAGAAGCTTCCAAGGAAGGAAACCCCAGAACAAGACAAAGGCAGGTGGCCATGCGTGGGTCAGAAATTGATTACAAACACGTAATCAGCTGTCATTACTCACTCAAAGGAATGTACTTTAATGAGACATGAAATTCCAGTGGTGATTTAGGGAAAAGTGCCAGGGAGGAATGGATATTCTAGCAGGGAAAATGTGTACCGTTGCTGTGCAGTGCCACATGTTGGTGACACGTGGGAGACACTTGAGGAGGGAGTTGCTAACACAAGCCACTCCTAGCAAGCCCACTTGAGCCTGTCTTTCGTCTGGTCCACCGGGGTCCTGCAGGTGATAATGAGGTCCAGACTGCAGACTTCAGAAATCTGTTGTTTCTGATTCTAGCTGTGTTCATGAGAATCCTTTCATCAATGCTGAAAAAGAGCTATAGGTTTCTCAGTATAGATGGGAAGGTTTTATGTCACAGTAGAAATGAGAATGGAAGAGCTGGAGAGATGGCTCAGTAGTTAAGAGCACTGGTTGCTTGCTCTTCCAGAGGTCCTGAGTTCAATCCCCAGCAACCACTTGGTGGCTCACAACCATCTGTAAGGGGATCTAATGCCTTCTTCTGGTGTGTCTGAAGATAGCTACAATGTACTCATGTAAATGAAATAAATCTTTTAGAAAGAAAGAAAGAAAGAAAGAAAGAAAGAAAGAGAGACGGAGGGAAGGAGGGAGGGAGGGAGGGAGAGAGAGAGAGAGAGAGAGAGAGAGAGAGAGAGAGAGAGAGAAAGGAAGAAAGAGAGAGAGAGATGTGAGAACTGAACAGAGTGCCTAATGAGACATCATGAAGTTGCCATTGTAACTCTGTCCCAAAGCTGACAGCAATGGAGGAATGCTAGCATTTCCGTTAGGCTACTACAAAGACTGTTCAGCCTCTCTCTCTCTCTCTCTCTCTCTCTCTCTCTCTCTCTCTCTCTCTCCTCTCTCTCTCCCTCCCTCTCTCTCTCATGTTCTCAGCTGGCCTCTTCTCTTTTTCTCTCCTCTCTCTTTCTGTTCTTCTCTGTCCCCCTCCCCCTCTGCTTCTACCTCCCCTTCAAGGTCCCAAATAAATTCCCTTTTATATTAAAAAAAAAAGCTGACAGCTAAGTTTTCAATTCACTTGAGATGGAATTAATTATGATTATCTCATCAAGCATATACAGGTCACTTTTTAAAACAATTTTTTTCCGCCCTTCTGGTCTGCACCAGCACCAGGTCACCTTGGGCTCAGAGTCAGCGGACATCCCCAAGGTCCCGAGAGGACTCTCCACTAGCTCTTCCAACCACCAGCCCTGTTTCAGGCCTTCATCTTCTGCCAGGAGGCAGGTCCGAATGCCAGATATCTGTGCACTTTCCCTGCAAGAGGAAAGCTTGCCTGCAGAGAGTGCTCAGACCACTGAGACTCAGGAGAGAGTCTCCCAGGTGTGTTGACAGAGGCTAACAGAATCACGGGAGGAACAAGCTCTAACCAGAGACAACTATAACAACTAGCTCCAGAGATTACCAGATGGCGAAAGGCAAACGTAAGAATCCTACTAACAGAAATCAAGACCACTCACCATCATCAGAATCCAGCACTCCCACCTCACCCAGTCCTGGTCACCCCAACACACCCGAAAACCTAGACCCGGATTTAAAAGCATATCTCATGACAATGGTAGAGGACATTAAGAAGGACTTTAATAACTCACTTAAAGAAATACAGGAGAACACTGCTAAATAGTTTCAAGTCCTTAAAGAAAAACAGGAAAGCACATCCAAACAGGTGATGGAAATGAACAAAACCATACTAGACCTAAAAAGGGAAGTAGACACAATAAAGAAAACCCAAAGTGAGGCAACACTGGAGATAGAAACCCTAGGAAAGAAATCTGGAACCATAGATGCCAGCAATAGCAACAGAATACGAGAGATGGAAGAGAGACTCTCAGGTGCAGAAGATTCCATAGAGAACATCAGCACAACAATCAAAGAAAATGCAAAATGCAAAAAGATCCTAACTCAAAACATCCAGGAAATCCAGGACACAATGAGAAGACCAAACCTACAAATAATAGGAGTAGATGAGAATGAAGATTTTCAACTTAAAGGGCCAGCAAATATCTTCAACAAAAGTATAGAAGAAAACTTCCCAAACCTAAAGAAAGAGATGCCCATGAACATACAAGAAGCCTACAGAACTCCAAATAGACTGGACCAGAAAAGAAATTCCTCCCAACACATAATAATCAGAACAACAAATACACTCAATAAAGATAGAATATTAAAAGCAGTAAGGGAAAAAGGTCAAGTAACATATAAAGGCAGGCTGATCAGAATTACACCAGATTTTTCACCAGAGACTATGAAAGCCAGAAGAGCCTGGACAGATGTTATAGAGACACTAAGAGAACACAAATGCCAGCCCAGGATACTATACCCAGCCAAACTTTCAATTACCATAGATGGAGAAATCAAAGTATTCCAGAACAAAACCAAATTCACACATTATCTTTCCATGAATTCAACCCTTCAAAGGATAATAACAGAAAAAAACCAATACAAGGACGGAAACCACGCCCTAGAAAAAGCAAGAAAGTAATCCTTCAACAAACCTAAAAGAAGACAGCCACAAGAACAGAATGCCAACTCTAACAATAAAAATAATAGGAAGCAACAATTACTTTTCCTTAATATCAATGGACTCAATTCTCTAATAAAAAGACATAGACTAACAGACTGGCTACACAAACAGGACCCAACATTTTCCTGCTTACAGGAAACCCATCTCAGGGAAAAAGACAGACATACCTCTGAATGAAAGGCTGGAAAACAATTTTCCAAGCAAATGGTCTGAAGAAACAAGCTGGGGTAGCCATTCTAATATCGAATAAAATCGACTTCCAACCCAAAGTTATTAAAAAAGACAAGGAGGGACACTTCATACTCATCAAAGGTAAAAATCCTCCAAGAACTCTCAATTCTGAATATCTATGATCCAAATGCAAGGGCAGCCACATTCATTAAAGAAACTTTAGTAAAGCTCAAAGCACACATTGCACCTCACACAATAATAGTGGGAGACTTCAACACACCACTTTCATCAATGGACAGATCATGGAAAGAGAAACTAAACAGGGACACAGTGAAACTAACAGAAGTTATGAAACAAATGGATTTAACAGATATCTACAGAACATTTTATCCTAAAACAAAAGGATATACCTTCTTCTCAGCACCTCATGGTACCTTCTCCAAAATTGACCACATAATAGGTCACAAAACAGGCCTCAACAGATTCAAAAATATTGAAATTGTCCCATGCATCCTATCAGATCACTATGGACTAAGGCTGATCTTCAATATCAACATAAATAATAGAAAGCCAAAATTCACGTGGAAACTGAACAATACTCTTCTCAATGAAACCTTTGTCAAGGAAGGAATAAAGAAAGAAATTAAAGACTTTTAGAGTTTAATTAAAATGAAGCCACAACATACCCAAATTTATGGGACACAATGAAAGCATTTCTAAGAGGAAAACTCATAGCTCTGAGTGCCTCCAAAAAGAAACTAGAGAGAGCACACACTAGCAGCTTGACAACACACCTAAAAGCGCTAGAACAAAAGGAAGCAAAATCACCCAAGAGTAGTAGACCTCAGGAAATAATCAAACTCAGGGGTGAAATCAACCAAGTGGAAATGAGAAGAACTATTCAAAGAATCAACGAAACGAGGAGATGGTTCTTTGAGAAAATCAACAAGATAGATAAACCCTTAGCCAGACTCACTAGAGGGCACAGGGACAGCATCCTAATTAACAAAATCAGAAATGAAAAGGGAGACATAACAACAGATCCTGAAGGAATCCAAAACACCATCAGATCCTTCTACAAAAGGCTACACTCAACAAAACTGGAAAACCTCAATGAAATGGACAAATTTCTAGACAGATACCAGATACCAAATTAAATCAGGATCAGGTTAATGATCTAAACAATCCTATATCCCCTAAAGAAATAGAAGCAGTCATTAATAGTCTCCCAACCGAAAAAAGCCCAGGACCAGATGGGATTAGTGCAGAGTTCTATCAGACCTTCAAAGAAGATCTAATTCCAGTTCTTCACAAACTATTCCACAAAATAGAAGCAGAGGGTACTACCCAATTCATTCTATGAAGCCACAATTACCCTGATACCTAAAACCACAGAAAGACCCAACAAAGATAGAGAACTTCAGACCAATTTCCCTTATGAATATCGATGCAAAAATCCTCAATAAAATTCTTGCTAACCGAATCCAAGAACACATCAAAACAATCATTCATCCTGACCAAATAGGTTTCATTCCAAGGATGCATGGATGGTTTAATATACAGAAATCCATCAACGTAATCCACTATATAAACAAACTCAAAGACAAAAACCACATGATCATCTCGTTAGATGCAGAAAAAGCATTTGACAAAATCCAACACCCATTCATGATAAAAGTCTTGGAAAGATCAGGAATTCAAAGCCCATACCTAAACATGATAAAAGCAATCTACAGCAAACCAGCAGCCAACATCAAAGTAAATGGTGAGAAGCTGAAAGCAATCCCACTGTAATCAGGGACTAGACAAGGCTGTCCACTCTCTCCATACCTATTCAACATTGTACTTGAAGTCCTATCCAGAGCAATTCGACAACAAAAGGAGATCAAGGGGATACAAATTGGAAAGGAAGAAGTCAAAATATCACTTTTTGCAGATGATATGATAGTATATATAAGTGACCCTAAAAATTCCACCAGAGAACTCCTAAACCTGATAAACAGCTTCAATGAAGTAGTTGGATATAAAATTAACTCCAACAAGTCAATTGCATTTCTCTACACAAAGGATAAACAGGCTGAGAAAGAAATTAGGGAAACAACACCCTTCTCAATAGTCACAAATAATATAAAATACCTTGTCCTGACTCTAACTAAGGAAGTGAAAGATCTGTATGATAAGAACTTCAAGTCTCTGAAGAAAGAAATTAAAGAAGATCTCAGAAGATGGAAAGATCTCCCATGCTCATGGATTGTCAAGATCAATATAGTAAAAATGGCTATCTTGCCAAAAGCAATGTACAGATTCAATGCAATACTCATCAAAATTCCAACTCAATTCTTCAACGAATTAGAAAGGGCAATCTGCAAATTCATCTGGAATAACAAAAAACCTAGGATAGCAAAAACTCTTCTCAAGGATAAAAGAAACTCTGGTGGAATCACCATGCCTGACCTAAAGTTGTACTACAGGGCAATTGTGATAAAAACTGCATGGTACTGGTATAACGACAGACAAGTAAACCAATGGAATAGAATTGAAGACCCAGAAATGAACCCACACACCTATGGTCACTTGATCTTTGACAAGGGAGCTAAAACCATCCAGTGGAAAAAAGACAGCATTTTCAACAAATGGTGCTGGCACAACTGGCGGTTAACATGTAGAAGATGGCGAATTGATCCATTCCTATCTCCTTGTAGTAAGGTTAAACCTAAGTGGATCAAGGAACTCCACATAAAACCAGAGACAGTGAAACTTATAGAGGAGAAAGTGGGGAAAAGCCTAGAAGATATGGGCTCAGGGGAAAAATTCTTGACTAGAGCAGCAATGATTTGTGCTGTAAGATCGAGAATGGACAAATGGGACCTCATAAAATTTCAAAGCTTCTGTAAGGCAAACGACACTGTCAATAAGACAAAAAGGCCACCAACAGATTGGGAAAGGATCTTTACCTATCCTAAATCAGATAGGGGACTAATATCCAATATATATAAAGAACTCAAGAAGGTGGAGTCCAGAAAATCAAATAACCCCATTAAAAAATGGGGCTCAGAGCTAAACAAAGAATTCTCACCTGAGGTATACTGAATGGCTGAGAAGCACCTGAAAAAATGTTCAGCATCCTTAATCATCAGGGAAATGCAAATCAAAACAACCCTGAGATTCCACCTCACACCAGTCAGAATGGCTAAGATCAAAAATTCAGGTGACAGCAGATACTGGCGAGGATGTGGAGAAAGAGGAACAACTCCTCCATTATTGGTGGGATTGCAAGCTTGTACAACCACTCTGGATATCAGTCTGGCATTTCCTCAGAAAATTGGACATAGTACTACTAGAGGATCCCGCAATACCTCTCCTGGGCATATATCCAGAAGATGTTCCAACCGGTAAGAAGGACACATGCTCCACTATGTTCATATCAACCTTATTTATAATAGCCAGAAGCTGGAAAGAACCCAGATGCCCCTCAACAGAGGAATGGATACAGAACATGTGGTACATTTACGCAATGGAGTACTACTCAGCTATTAAAAAGAATGAATTTATGAAATTCCTAGGCAAATGGATGGACCTGGATGGCATCATCCTAAGTGAGGTAACCCAATCACAAAAGAACTCACATGATATATACTCACTGATAAGTGGATATTAGCCCAGAAACTTAGAATACCCAAGATATAAGGTACAATTTGCAAAACACATGAAACTCAAGAAGAACGAATACCAAAGTGTGGACACTTTGCCCCTTCTTAGAATTGGGAACAAAACACCCATGGAAGGAGTTACAGAGACAAAGTTTGGAGCTGAGACGAAAGGATGGACCATCTAGAGACTGCCATATCCGGGGATCCATCCCATAATCAGCCTCCAAATGCTGACACCATTGCATACACTAGCCAGATTTTGCTGAAAGGACCCTGATATAGCTGTCTCTTGTGAGACTATGCCTGGGCCTAGCAAACACAGAAGTAGATGCTCACAGTCAGCTATTGGATGGATCACAGGGCCCCCAATGGAGGAGGTAGAGAAAGCACCCAAGGAGCTAAAGGGATCTGCAACCCTATAGGTAGAACAACAATATGAATTAACCAGTACCCGGGAGCTCTTGTCTCTAGCTGCATATGTATTAGAAGATGACCTAGTCGACCATCAGTGGAAAGAGAGGCCCATTGGTTGTGCAAACTTTACATGCCTCAGTACAGGGGAACGCCAGGGCCAAGAAGTGGGAGTGGGGGAGGAGGGTATGGGGGACTTTTGGGATAGCACTGGAAATGTAAATGAAGAAAATACCTAATTAAAAAAAAGTTTTCTTTTTCAAGACAGGGTTTCTTTGTGTAGCCCTGGCTATCCTGGACTTCGCTCTACAGACCAGGCTGGCCCTGAAATCAGAGATTCACCTGTCTCTGTCTCCTGAGTACTGGGAGTAAAGGTGTGTGGCACTGCTGTCCTGCTTACAGGTCATCTTTTTAATGGCACAAGAAAAATCACATCTGAGAGTGAGGAAAGGCAGTCTATAGATATACATCCCTGTTTCTTTAATCTGCCTTCACAAATAGTTCTGGTAGTCATAAAGATAAAGGGGGTAAATGGTTCTGTGAGCTAATCTCTTCCACCATTGAACCCTTTTTCCTAAGTGAGGCAAAGCAGATATACCTTTAAGCTGATCATATGTAATACAACCTCCAAGTCTGCTCACATATCAGCTTGTAAATTTGCTTCGTAGATTACATCAACAGCAATGTTGTCAAGCATCCAAGCCACTGGCTTCTGAGATGCTGTCCCTTGGATATTCATATATTACTACGAAGTTTTCCTTTAAAGGTTAAAGTGACCTTACTCACCTAAGCAACAGAAGGTGCTGTTTGCCAAAAATGTACAGGCAGTCATTTCCTGCAACACGCTGGTCTCTGTTATGTCTAGCCCCAGGGGTGAAGCTTTATAGAATCTTCCTGAAGGGCAGGCACAAGGGAACAGTGAGCCTGGTCCTAGCAATGACGTCATTAGACCTGAACCCTTGTCCTAGCAGTACTGTCATCAGACCCGTCACCATGGCAATACCCAGACCTCTGGTACTGCATCTGCTGCCTGGCGTAGGAGCAACATTCCCTGGATCCCATTGGCTACACACAAAAGTTGCATCCTTGAATGTCTTGTCTCTCACAAAGGCCACGATGTAGTTCTAGCTTAAGTTTAAAATACACTGTGTGGTGTCCCAGGACCTGCAGGACCTTAGAGTTTCCTCAGAGGTTGGGATTAACAAACACCCACCCTTCTGAGACATTCCAGCAAACAAGCTCATCCCAGAAGCAAGAGTGGACACTGTGAAATCCTAGCATTTTCCAGAAGCAAGAGTCAGGCTACAGTCTTGGCACCGACTCCCTTCCCTGTTCTTCATGCTGAGCTCGCCTCCCACTCCCCATATTGTCTCTGGTTATGAAAACCAAGCCTTCTGCCATCTGCGTGTGCTCCTCCATTCCCAACTCCAACCCAGAAGCCTTAGACAGACTTTGAACTCTACCCTACCTAAAGATGCTGGGCCCCAGGCTCTTGCACCACTACCTGTTCCAAACCCTTCCTTCACAGCAGGTGACACTGGTATCCAGAAGACTTATAGTGCCTGAAACCAGTGAGGTGCCTCCCATCAGAACTTGGGTTTCCTGAAACCCTCAAAATGTAATGAAAGCACATCTTCTAATTCTGAAAAATAAAGCTACCAGCATAATGATGTGTGTATGTGCGCAGGGATAAAGGTCCTTACCACATCTGCACATGCACTCAGATTTGATCCACATATCTGCACTTCCCTTTGCCAACACCCATTTTCTCTAGTAAAGTCAAAAATAAAAAGGAGAAAGAAAAAGAAAGGAAGGAAGGAAGGAAGGAAGGAAGGAAGGAAGAAAGAAAGAAAGAAAGAAAGAAAGAAAGAAAGAAAGAAAGAAAGAAAGAAAGAAAGAAAGGAAAGAAAGGGAGGGAAGGGAAGAAAGAAAGAGAGAGGGAGGGAGGGAGGGGGAGGGAGAGAGAGAGAGAGAGAGAGAGAGAGAGAGAGAGAGAGAGAGAGAGAGAGAGAGAGGAAAGAAAGGGAACCATGAAGAACAAAACAAACAAACAAAAAAAGAACAATCAAACAAAAAAACGCAGCCTGTCAAAGGAAGGACCCGGCTCACACAGCATACTCAGTGATACCTACAGCTGACCTCAGCTTGCCAGCATCATCAGCCTATTTAATTCCTCTGGCAACTTAAAAAAGTTTCTCCTCGAGTCTTCTAAATAAATGAGCTGAAAGTTGGTAAGACTGTTTATCTTGCTAGTTCTGAAAACCAGTAAGTGGTTGTGTTGGTCTGCTCAACTTGACACTAACATCACCTGGGAAAATGGACCAAACAGGAAAATGCCTCTATCAGATTGACAGGTGTGCAAGCAAGCCTGTGTGCCAGTTCCTAGATTAATGATTTCTGTGGGAGGGCCCAGCCACGGTGGGTGGTCCCACCCAGGGAGGGGACAGGTGGTCCTGGATTGTATCAGAGCAGCCTGAGTAGGCTGTGAGTAACATTGTTCTTCTTTGGTCTCTGCATCAGCTTCTGCCGCCTGCTTCCCTGCTTGAGTTCCTGTCCTAGCTTCCCTCAATGATGAACTTTGACGTGGAAGTTTTAAGATAAATAAACTCTTATAGTTTCTAACAGAAACTAGCCATTTGAATGGTGGTTGAGCTGGTAGTTAAAGGGAGTTCTGGTTGAAACCAGGCTTTGTGGCACCAGAAAAATGCTCTGTCTCTCCCATCCAAGGATGAGCTTGTAGAGAGCAGGGTGTGCCTCTGCCTCTACTGGCTTCCTTTCTCTTCACAATCATTCCTTCAAAGGCTGGATAAAAGAATGGAGCAGAACACTGATTTGGTTGGCTCTGTTGGCTCTTTTATCTCACCCGCACAAGTTTCTTAGTTATCTTCTGACTTTACAGCCATCTAAAAATAACACAGAGCTGACTTTGGAGGTCTACACTCCCCGATGGCATGATGCTTTGGAGATCTAGGTAGTGTTTCCTGACCTCCTCCTTTAGCCCTCAAGACCTTCTAGGTACCTCTCACTAGAGATCCAGGCAAGTGAAACCTGTTTATGCTCATCTATCCTAGTGACCAAGACCTCAGGGAAAGATGAAAAGAGAATTCATCATTATATATGCCAAAGCTCATCATTATTATATATCAAGTAAGACTTTTCAAAGGCATCTACAGCAGGTGAAGGAAGAAGAGAACTAAGCAAAACAAAACATCCGAGAGGGTTGAGAAGATGTTTTGTCACAGAAAGACTTGCAAACCAGAGGTCGCAATGCCAGCAATGACTTCTCAGGTTAATTAATAGAAGACAGAGCCAAGCGAGCATATATACATTATTCAGACTGAACTCCGGCTCTCATAACTGGGGGAATTCAGGTGAGCAGGGAATTAGACAGAGCTGAAAGATTTTTTTTTTTTGATTAAATAATGGGAACTCTTGGAGCTTATGGTCCTGAGTCCTCATCTCTCTGATATACATGCTCGAGTACTTGTGAGTACTAGGATGGGTGGGGTCTGCAGTAGGATGGGTGGGATCTGTCCTCACATACTTTATAGGAAGTGACAAGTAAAAAGATTAAATGAGTGACAGACAGCACAAACTGGGTGTGGTCCTAGCAGCATAGACGATATGGGACATTGGTTTGTTATCCAAGGTGAATACAATTAAATGTCAGAAGGACTGTGCAGGTCAACTCTCCACACATAGAATTTAAGTAGCATTCAACAGTTGCAGCATGTTTTACAGAGCTAAGAATTCTAGTTTCTGGTTGAATTAGGACTTTAAAAAAAATCTCATTTGTATTTAGGCACCAACTTGGAGAAAACCCACTCTGTCTGCTAGGCCCCTTACTTCCATATCATGTTAAATATGGATTTTAAAGCTAAACGCAGTAACATGCACTAATCCCCCCTTTTCTTTTTTCAGTGTGTGCTGAGGATTGAACTAGAGTCTCCCATGTCCTCACATGCGTATCTGTGAATGCACCTTTTTATATTCCTAAACATGACATTTTCTATAACTGTGTCATTGCTGATTTAAGTAAATCTTGTGATAGATCTCATAAAAGATCAAAGGAACTTAATAATTGTCACAGGATTTATAATAGAAATCACACCGGACTCCACAAAGAACAAGGAAGTCACCGCCGGAATGGTCTGAAGTGAACTTCCAACTGTCCAAGTCTGGCACGGAAGGTGGAAGTCCCGACCTTCAACACTGGATTCTATCTCGTGCCACCTGAGGTTCTGTGGTCCTAAAGCAGCCGACGCTAAAACCTGTTGCTCCCCATATTGACACCTGTTCCGGAACCCAGTGCTGACCACAGAATATGACACCTCCAGTCTTAGGACGGACGGTTCCGGGTCTCGGCAAGTCTGACTGACGGATCAGTGAAGAGAAGTCTATTTCTGGTCTTTCTCATCGGATGTGAAGGAAGCTATGCAACCAGGCAGGGAATTTCAGAGTCATGCCCAGTCATGTGGAAGGGACTGTCCTCGGGACAGAGTTTAACAATGTGGTCAGGCTAGTTATGGAATCCTGGGGCCAGCAACCTGGGACACAGATTCCCTAAGGGAAAAGGAAGGAGGCAGTACTCTTCTCTGCGGGGATTATCAGAGCAGAGTCTCTGGGGTAGGTTCAGTGTCCACAGCTTAGAGTTCTCACTGTCCTTGAAATGATTCCCTGCCCTAATTTATAATTAGCCAAGTGAGCCTGGGGCTTCCCGAGTCACCATATATTCCAGCTTTCAGACAGCGTACTCAGTATGTTTGCTGAGCACTAATGACAATCTGAAAATGTGGACACAAATGGTACATGGGGGGACAGGCTTGTGTGCACAGCTATGATTGTTAAAGTAGTCCACTTGGGACCCAGGCTTCCGTGAGATAAAGATGAGAAGGAGAATAACAAGACTGAAAAATGAAGGAGGAAGGAAGGGTATGAACCATGGAACTGGAACGAGGATCCAGTAGAATCAGAACCTATTTAGAAACCAAAGGACTCAAAGAATGAGTTTCCCTGTCTCATGAACCCATGACCAGTAGCATCAGCTGGCAGGAGGATTAGCCAAGCCCTCCTGGGTCCCTTCCAACTGGAGTTCCCTGCAGAGCCAAGGAAGTGAAGACCAGACCAGACAATTCCTTCATTCCAGGCTTGCCTAACCAGTACAAAGAATGGTCCACACTGGTGCCTGGTGATGCTAACTCAAACGCTAAGCCTCAGATGAGATATGTGGCTAGTCGCAGAACAAGGGTGTGGTCAGACTCTCTGATATAAACTCATTCAAGCTGAAAACTTAGATGATATTCAAGTCCACCTACAGTCAATAGTCTAGTCTCTAAAATGTCCAGCCTGGTGTCGGCAGCCTGTGTTTTAATCCCAGTGTTTGAGAGGGGGATCTCCAAGTTCAAGGCTGGCCTACAGTACAGAGCAAGTTCCAGGACAGCCAGGGATACACAGAAAAGACCATGTTTCAACTCCCCACCCCACGCCAAAAGGAAAAGTCACTCAAAGACACTAGTGTGGGGAAGGGAATTAAGGGGAGAGATTAAAGTTGACAGGAGTATGAGGGAGATGGGGGGAGAAAATAATATATATATGTGTGTGTGTGTATATGAAATTCTCAAAGAATAAATTTAATTTAAAAAACTCTGTTCCACAGACTCTTATGATAAGAAGTAATATAATAATATATTGTAAAAGAAATTAATTTTAAAACTGCTTACTTATATTTTCATGGAGACACCAGGACATACACACTCCCAAAATTTCTGTAACATATGAGTCAAACTTTCAAAAGACTGTCTAAAATTACAGTTTGATTATCTTTTAAAAGACAACCTACAGATGTTAAAGCCTTTGTCACCCAATCCTGGGGAGTCTCGGGATCACATTCAGGTCACCAGGCTGGGTGCTAAGGGCCTTTAAACTGGCTCTACTGGCTCACTTGCCTTCAAATGATGCCTTAATTCCTAGATGTTGTGGACACTGGTCTATGTCACTGTGTGCGGCTTAAAAAGGGGGACCCTTCTGAGATGGTGTCCTCAGGTCATGTTGTCATTGTGCCAGCAACGAAGCTCAGGTGCTACCATTGTGTAGACAGCACAGTCCTCTGTGCTCCTGTTGTAGAAATGTTTAATCCCAGTCCTGGGGAGTTTCTACCCTGCCTTTGACCAGAAAAAAAAGACACACAGAAGCCTTAAATAGCACAAGAGGTGGACAGATGTCTACCCTCTGTGCTATTAGAATCCACTTTCCTATGAATAACCCTGAGTTATTACTATGCTCGAGCTGGGCTGCTCTTAACTCCCATTGGCCGGCCCTCAGGGCCACTTTTTCATGACTCACCTAACCCATGGCGCTTCTCCTCCTTCACTTTCTTCTCCTCCTCATGGTTCCTCTCTGACCCTCAAGCCCGAGAACCCTAAACCCCACCTATATCTCTTCTGCCCAGCTATTATCTGTGAGCAGCTTTATTCACCAATCAGAAATAACCTGGGGGCAGAGTCGCATAGCATCACTTGGGTCTACCTGGAGATTCTCTCTGTCCAGGAAAACCAGGTCTTGGAGGACCAGTATTAGCATTAGAATACAAGCAGCATCAGGCCAACCCACTATACAGTCCCACATGGTACATGTCAACGTGTACTCGGTATTCAGCTAACCAAAACACCATGCGGCACATGCCTGTACTTTGAGTGTCATAGACTAAATAAGAACTAGTAAAACACCATGCTGGTGTTGCTCAAGGCTGACTTTTAAAATGGCCACTGGTATTACTTCCCAATGATAGCACCTGGGGACAAAAGAAACTAAAGTAACTACTGGGACTGGAGAGGCGGCTCAGCCGTTAAAGGTGCTGGCCTCTTCTGGAGGACCCCAGGGTAGTTCCCAGCATACACTGGGCAGCTCACAGCGACCTTTAACCCCAGTGCTGGGGAATCCCACATGCTCTTCTGGCCTCCGTTGGTACCTACACATACATACATGAATGTATCCACACACATACATATGATGTAAATCAAAAACAAATAAATGCTTGTATCTTGAAAAGATGGGACATAGAAAAGGTATTGGGAAATCTACACTCGAAGGTCTTTTTAATAAAAAAAAAAATGCATGAACAAAAATTCTGAAAATTTCTCTGACTAGCTGTAGACAAACAAACCAACAAAAAAACTAAGCCAAGACAAAACAAAAAAGCTCTTGGAAGGAGTGGTTATGTCTGCAGAGACTGATGGATGGATTAGAATCTCAGGACTGTGGGGAGACTGGAGTTTTAGAGGTTCAGAAACTAAGTATCTGGGGCTAGCTTTAGCCTTCTGGAACAGTCATTCCTTGCCCCACTCACCTCAAGATAATAAAATAAAGACGTCTTAGAAGACAGTAACTTAGCAGAACACAAGCTTCCATCAATCCAAGAACCTGGAGCATCGTCAAATTTCATCTTGAGCCTATACAGTAATCAACTCCCTCTCCTCCCCTGACCCCATGCCTCCCTCAAAGTATCAAAGTACTATACTTGCCTCTCTGGTGTAATCACCAGTATGTTAAACTTGCCTTGATTTATGACTTTCTTTGTTCTGTAAAACCATATATATATATGTGTGTGTGTGTGTGTGTGTGTGTATATATATATATATATATATATATATATATATATATATATATATATATATATATATACACACACACATATATATATATATATATATATATATATATATATATATATATATGTGTGTGTGTGTGTGTGTCCCCATATGCATATATACATGTACACACACACACACACACACACAAACACACCTGTGAAACTGTTCCATGTTGGGCCATGGAATATGGGGTAATCGAAATCTGTGTTCCCCCAGCCATGGTCACTCCAAATGGCTCCAGAATAAACTGTTTCTTATTCCCTTCAAGATGAGAGCTGTGGTTTTTCACATTGACAGGTAGCAACTGAGCTTTATCGATCCTGACCTACTCAGAATATCTAGTATCTCACACATTCTCTATAGTCATCCTATTTATGTTATTGGACCAAGCCAAGAAACAGAGAAGTTACTTATGAGACAAATAAGAAAAATGAGGACAATACCATGCTGAGGAACAGCCATCTGATTAAAAACACAGTGGCTCATTTTACCAGTGTGTCCCAGAAGCAGAGGGCCAACCTAATTCTGAGAGAGAAGTCGTCCCAGGAAACCGAGGAGATGTAAAGTTAGGAGCAACTGGGACCAGAGCTAGGGCACATGCGCTGACGGTAGAACTCAGTATCGGTTCATGCAGGATTCACAGACTACCTGGTACACTGCTTCTTCCTAGATGCTGCCTGAGGAATGCCAACTCTCCGGAAATGGGCGCTCACAAACGCAGCTTTAAGGAACACCCCACAGACTTCTGACGCTTTTCATTCCTGAATCTGGAATTCCTGGGCACCGGATAGAAACAATGAAACAATTCTCCCACAAACAGAAATCAATCTCAGGGCTTTTCCTGGATACCCAAAGTAAGGTCCAGGAGAAAGAGGAAGGGCAGAGAATGTGGGAGACAGACACCATCTGGATTCCCCTTCCCTATCAGATAGTTGGCTTGCTAGAGGTAATTCAATATAACACTTAAAGCAAGGTTTCCCCCTCGCATCAAAGTATCAATGTTCAAGCTAGACATGGTGAAGCAGGCCTGTAAGCCCCAACACTCAAGAGGCTGAGACTCACGGACTTCAGCCTGGGCTACAGGGTAAGATACCATCTCAAGAAAGAGGCAAACAAGTATAAACCCTTGGGCACATTGACAAGTGTCTGGGAAGAATAGCAAGAAGAGCCACATAGCACAGGTGAAGTGGACACATGAAAGATCCCGAGGGGAAAAAGCTGGGCACAATGGCGCACTCCTTTGATCCCAGCGCTCAGTAGGCAGAGTTAGGTGATCTCTGGGTTAGATCGGCCTGGGCTATATAGTAAGAAGATCCTATCTCAAAACAAAACAAAACTAAGACGTGTTTTGGTTTTGTTAACAGGCTTATGCCAAAAATAAACATATCATACATCTTGCCCACAGCAGGCAATACATGAGTTCTAGTATGTGTTAGGGACATGAAACACTCATCACAATTAATTGTAAACTACTTCATCACCCACAAAGTCTCATTCCCATTAGCAATGCTGATCACTCCCAGCTGATCACCAACCCTCGTGTGTCTCTGCTTACTTGTGAGCCTAGTTTGTTTCTCTTAGCGTGATATTTTTTGAGGTTGATTACTTCTGAGTATGTCCCTGCCCCATCCCTTTTCCTTACTGCAGAGTATACTTGTCAATCATGATTTAAAAGGACTATCAAAACCAACACCTCTTCCAGTACAGGAGGCTGTCAAGTCATTTAATAGGACAATGGATCTCCTTTGATATGATTTGACTTTGATGATTTTTGCTTATATCATAAGACTCCAAACAGAAGTGAATACCATGTGTTTTTTTTTCTACTTACGAAATAAATTTTAAAAATATATATTTCCAAGCAAAATCTGAGTACTTTATAAACATCTACTTTAGAAATGAATGGCAACTTCAACAATGGCCAGACTCCAGAACCCCAAGAAATTTATAATACTTAGTGGATAAACAACATAACCAAAGGTAACAGAGCTGGAGTCCAAACCAAAAAACCTAAGTGTGCAGTTGGTTACCCCACCCGAAACACCCAAGAATGGACCCAAAGTGTCTTACAGTCAATTTACGGATAAGCTCTGGTGCCCTATGTAAGACACACACCTTGGAAAGACCCAAGGTGGCCCTGACAGGATGCTTCTTAGGAGTCTCACGTCCCCCCTCTCTAGTCCTCCCCCCCCCCAGCCCACCCCCCTCTGGCAAGGTCACTTCCGGAGGCTTCCCTGGCTCAGCACTAGCTGGAAGCAGCAGACCCACTGACTTTGCTAGCCTGCTCTGTCATACCATACGAGGCTAGGCTATCCTCACAGCAAGCATCAGAGCACCATACCAGCGGTTCTCAGAGTCTCGTCTAGATCAGCATCCATTAAGAACTTGTTGGCACTGTCTCAGGGTTTTCCCCAGTCCTACTCAACCAGAAACTCTGGGATGAAGGCCAGAAAATCTGTTTGAACATGGATCACTCTTTGGATGCAGGAAGCAGCTTGGCTATCGCAGCTGTACAACTTCCTCTGGGCTTCTAAACCTCCTCCACTCTCACCTTGGGCTGGCTTCCTGGCTTCCAGCTTCTGGTAAAAGTTCCAGCCAGGGGGCTTGTTCTCCCTCTGAACACAGTCACCAGCCCTCCCTCACTGCCACCTCCATACCCTGCTGGCTCCCTGCCTGGCTGAAGCTGCTGCCTCATTCACTGATCCACCCTTACCGCTGCCCTGTCAAGTACTCTAGCCTTACTGAGTCACCTTCTCCTATTCTGTATTTTCCATCTCTTCTCATTAACTAGCCTATAAACCAGGGGTTCACAACCCCTTTTAGGGGATCAAATGACCTTTTCACAAGGGTCACCGCCTAAGATCATCAGAAAACACAGATACTTACATTACAATTACTAAAAATAGCAAAGTTACAGTTATGAAGTAGCAATGAAAATAATTTATTGATTGGGAGGGGGCGGCCACCACAACATGAGGAACTGTATTAATGTATTAGGAAGGTTGAGAACCACTGTTATAGACTGCTATATTTCCATCCTTAAAAAAAAATGTCTACTATAGAGACATCTGCACAACTGTTTGCAGCTGTTCTGTTCAAAGTAAGGAAATGCGATCAGCCTGTTGTACACGGAAGATGAATGAATAATACAAATGAGATACTCAGACACAATGGAATTTTACTCAGCCATAAAAAAAAATCTGAATTTTAAGACTTGCTGAAAAATTAATGGAATGGGAAGATATATTAAATGAGACAACCCAAGCTCACAAAGACAAACACTGCACTACAATTATTCTTTCAGACCTATATACTCTAACTCCCAATTTTTATAAATACGTATTTTATGAGACTGAGTGTGTGGAGGAGCCAGAGAGGTGGAGAGGGTACCAGAAAAGGGGTTGGGGAGGAGGGTATAATGTGTGTGATGTAAAAGTGGGTACACTCGGGGTAGAAGGGTACTCATGGGTGTGGGGAGCAAGGAGAAGAGCAAGGGGAGGGGAGACTGCCAATCAAAACTTATGAAAACACCAGAAGGAAACCCATTACCTTGTGAATGGATTTTTAAAATTTTTTAAGTTTAAAATTTTTAAAAAAGAAAAATAGGAGGTGAAGATATGGCTTGGCAGTTAAGATGTCAAGAGCACTTGGCGCTCTTGCAGAGGACCTGAGTTCAGTTCCCCGCCTCCACTTGGTAGCTTATTACCATTCACAACTCCAGTTCTAGGGATCCAATATCCTCTTCCGGTCCTTCCAGGCATCAGGCACATAGGTAGCTCCCATATACACAGGTAAAATGAGTATAAGTGAAAAGATGACTCTTTTATAAAGATTCCTCTTGGCCTCCACATTCTATGACAGCTAACATCATCTTGTTAAAAAACATAAACAAAGACAAAAACTGAGACCTATCTATCTTTCTTATTTTTTTTTTATAACTGAGATCTGACTGACATAAAATAAAAAACAGATTCTAAGTGGTCCAGTTAGGGGTAGTCAAAACATCCTGGAAATGTCATGTCGTACAGAAGCGCCACCAGCATTCACTGCAATACCTGTCTGCTTCCTTCCAAGAGTCAGTCTCACCTCACACAATCAGCTCTTCTCCCATCTGACCAACAATGAATCAACAATCAATGAACCCTATTCTACAGCTTCAAGAACGCAGTTATCTGGTATTCTATGCTGTCTGACACTTTAACTCAATGGAACATGTTTGGCATTGATTTATTAATGTATTAATGAATTTGTGATTTTTCCCTGCCTTATTTGCTGAGTCGTACTCCCTGATCAGCCTGGACAGTGTTTATTCATTCATTTGCTAATGGATATTTGGATGAGTTTCCATTTTTTAAGTATGATGACTAAGGACATAATAAACATTTGAGGCGGGTGTCATTTTGTAAACTGACACATTTGATTTAAAAACGGGTAGGAGGAAGAAAAGAAGAAGGGGGAGAAGGAGGAGAAGAAGATGACGATGACGACAAGGATGAAGAAGAAGAAGAAGAAGAAGAAGAAGAAGAAGAAGAAGAAGAAGAAGAAGAAGAAGAAGAAGAAGAAGATGATGATGAAGAACAAAAAGAAGAACAACAACAAGAACAACAAAAAGAAGAACAAGGACAAGTAGAATAAAGAGAAGAAGTAGAAAAAAGAGAAGAAGAAGAAAGAGAAGGAGGAGACCAAGAAGAAGAACAAGAACAAGAAGAACAACAAGAAGAACAAGAACAACAAAAAGAAGAACAAGGACAAGGAGAAGTAGAATAAAGAGAAGATGTAGAAGAAAGAGGAGGAGGAGGAGAAGAACAACAATAACAAGAAGAAGGAAGAACATGAAGAATAAGAAGAACATGAAGAACAAGAACAACAAAAAGAAGGACAAAGACAAGAAGTAGAAGAAAGAAAGAGAAGGAGAAGGCAGACAAAGAGACACAGAGAGAATCAACCTGAGTAGGTAGTTGCTTGTTCCTTCCTCTTACTCATTAAGTTTGAGAGCCTCTTCCCTAATCCTAACCCTAACCCAGATACCTGACTGTTCAATAAACACTTTTCTATGAATGTGAAGCTTAACTGCATGAAAACCTTTAAGAGAAACGCACAACACACCACCTTATCTGTAAACATGCCAATCAATTGCTGTTTTCATTCTCTCTCCTCACAAAACCAAAGCCTGTGCCTACTGTGTTTCCCACGGGAATCGGAGAGATGGCAGGGTTGTCCTCCAGCAACTATAGGCTCACAGAACTCACACACAGGGTGCATACAACAGGTGGCTAAGCACAGAATCCAGGAGCCTATATGCATGGGCCTAAGCCCAGCTTCATTATGACCTTCCAGGACTTGGTTCCGGTGTCTCAACTTCCTCACATAGGAATACTTCAGTGCCCACATGCCTTGGTGCACTGTATGTCTCACCATGCATATGACGCTGCCTATCCCCAGAGGCTAGGGAGCATTAACATGCCAATTCCTCAAGCTGAGCACAGTTCTCTGGAGGAGAGAGTAGGGACATCTTGAGATCCTCGTCATGATAGTGTTGTGACACAGTAACCCTGATGGTATGGACTTGGTGGGGAACCACATTGCATGTCTGGAGCAAAGACAGAAGGGAAAGCTCACCAAAATATACATTTCAAAGATGACTGGGGAAAGACCAGAGAGACCTTATAAGTGCTTCACAAAGTGCTTTAGAAGTCCAAAGCAACACCTCCGTATCCACGTCCTCTAAAGTTGGTTCGGTATTCAGGCTCATGCCCATAATATTGTGGACTTTTCCAGCTCAGTGTGGTCCATGCTAGAAGGGCCACCATCACCAGGGAATGTTCTGGAAAACTGACTCCCAAGCTTCACACAGAGCTGCATGCTGGGAAGACAACAACGGTGCTTTGGCAAAGACGTGAGTTGGAGATGCAGCTTCTGCTTCCTTCCTTTCGCCTGCTGGGATGGGTGCGCTAAGGTAGTTTGGGATGCCCGTCTCTCACTGCCAGGCCTCTGAATTCCGGTGCCCGCAAAGCTTCCCAGCATGCACCTGGGCTCCTGCTGAGGCCACCGACTGGCTGTCAAGTTCAAGCCCAATAACGTTTATTATGGAGTCTTCCATTCAGTTGTAATACTTAAGACGACTCAGATAGGAAACTCTTATAATCTTACTAAAAATTCCAGCATAAAGGATTGGAGGGAGTTTTGTTTTTTGTTTTGTTTTGTTTCTTTTCTTTTCTTTTTTCCAGAAGAAAACACACCTGCAATTATATAATTACACCATGAAGTAGAGCAGAGAGTGCTCAAAGAGTCGAGCCTCCAGCATGGAGGCAGCCGTTACTTGTAAGTTCCAAGGAAACCCCCCAAAGGCTTGTCTTTAATAATTAACTTGCAAATCCCTCTTCCAAAGAGCATTTCATAGGTGCACTTATCGCTGCTGTCATCAAATTAAGGACAATTCCCCGGCGTGCCTAGGTTTCTTTCCTCTATTCTTTTTGGCCCTCTAATTTCAAGAACGGCAACGCTGCCTGCCGCTAATTTATATTTCCAGGGTCAGCAATGACTAGCTTGCTGGGGCATCTGAAAGAATGCAGAATAGCTTTTTGCTTCTACTGCTGATGTTACAGGGGAGGGAGGGACAGGACAGCAGCGCCAGCCTGCAGCCCGGAACTCCACTTGCTGTAGACCCTTGTCGCCAATGGAGCCCAAGGGATTCCAGGGAGCTATCTGCCAGCTCAGACAGGTACCAGAGCATATAATATGGCACGGCTTGAGTATGACGCCCCCTAGCGCTCGATTGCTGTAGTTTTATCTATATTGGAACCCAATGAGGAATAGGTCAGGCTGTGGGGGTGGAGCCCAAAGGATCAAATACTGGCGGCTTTTTTAGAACACGGGGGAAAGAGAACCGAATACACAGATACACACAGTCCCTAACTCTTGCCTTGTGAAGTCTTGAAGGACATCAGAGGTTCGGCTAGTAGAAAGGCATCACCAGGTGTTGAGTGTTGATCTCATATCTCAAGAACCAGGGGTCAGGCTGGAGAGATGGCTCAGCGGTTAGGAGCACTGCCTGCTCTTCCAGAGGTCCTGAGTTCAATTCCCAGCAACCACATGGTGGTTCACAACCAACTGAATGAAATCCTATGCCCTCTTCTAGTGTGTCTGAAAACAGCTACAGTGCACTCATATACATAAAATGAATAAATAAATCTTTAAAAAAAAAAGAACAAGGGGACAAAATAAATCTTTTCTTTATAAAACATCTTGCCTCATGTATTTCACTATGGTACTAATGAATGGACTAACAGAGGACATAGGGAAATTTTCCTTTTCCTTGTATTAAGCTTACATAATCAGACTGTAAAATTCAAGGAAGCAGAATTTTGAATGAAGCCCCTTCTTGTTACTTGGAGCAATTGCTTGGGTCCATGCAACTGAAGAGAACTAAAAAAAAGAATAAAAAAAGAAAAAAAAAAGAAGCGAATAAAAAAACACGTTAAGACAAGAAAAAAATTAAATGCATTCTTCCCATTGCTTTATAAGTTCTTTTAATATTTTCCTCATAATTGGAATCCTGTAACATATTCCATCTCTGGGGATATCCAATCTGCTCACTACTCTGCAGAATGAGTACAAGAAGGAAATCCTTTATATTAACAGTAGCTTTCCCTTTTATTATCATGGCTCAATTTATTCAACTTTAATTACTTTGAAGGCAGGAGCACCTTCTGTCCAAGATAAGTGACACATTTGAGTCCCACTTGGTATTCCTTCCTCATGCAGCCTCTGATTCAAAAATTATTAGCTCGTCCTAATTTACAAAGTAGAAGGTCACGAGGCACGCCAGGTGGGAAAGAGCCTTAGCTCAGAAGTAGTTTAAAGGCAGACGGTGGAGAGGGCCAGAGCCTCCTCATCTCAACCACTTTTACACTTTAACTGGCTAGTTTTGTGTATCAACTTGACACAGGCTGTGGTTATCACAGAGAAAGGAGCCTCAGTTGAGGAAATGCTTCCATGAGATCCAGCTGTGAGGTATTTTCTCAATTAGTGGTCAAGGTGGGAGGGCCCATTGTGAGAGGTGCCATCCCTGGGCTGGTGGTCCTGGGTTCTATAAGAAGGCAAGCTGAACAAGTCAGGGGAAGCAAGCCAGGAAGCAGCACCCCTCCACAGCTTCTACATCCACTCCTGTGACCAAGTTCCTACCCTGTGTGAGTTCCTGTCCTGACTTCGTTTGGAAGTGTAAGCTAAATAAACCATTTCTTCCCCAACTTGCTTCTTGGTCATGATGTTTTGTGCAGGAATAGTAACCCTGACTAAGACAACTATGGTATCTTTGTCTTTTTAGAGTTCACCAGAATTTAGACCAACACTGCTGTTTAGACCTGAAGGGCATGGTCCAGGAAGAATTTGTTTTGTTTGATTTTGTTTTGTTTTTATACAACACAGCCTGAAAAATCAAAACAAAAAAAACCCTAATAATAATGATAACAGTAATAGTAATAATAACACTACCCAAGTAGTTATAATAAAGATATGTTTGACACCAATCCTCCCAATAGCAACGTCAAAACCTGTACCTGTGGTTTTGTACACAGAAAGTACTTAACTATATCAAAAGACCCTTAGCTCCCAAAGCCATCAGTAGAAAACCTATAGGCTATAGTTCTCTTCCGAGTTGAACGAGAACACAAGAAGGTACAAAGCAAAATGCTGGATGCCTCTCTGCCTGGCCGTGTCACTATGCTGCTGTCCTCGTGGTGACAGTGCCACACACGGCCCCACTCAGCCATTCTCATAGAGAATAAGAAGGGTCTTTTGGCCACAGACCAAAGGAGTTCATTTGATTTGCCCAGTGGCCGTCTACATTAAGCCGGTCCGCTCCACAACCATAACAAACTACCTAGAGGATTTTCTTGTCCAAAGTTTGAAATATAAGGGATTAAAATTAATCCCGAGCACTGCGTCCATCACACAAGCACAATATGCTCAGGGAAACAAAACAATCTCTATAAATCGCCCGTGAATGCTCACCCCTGCCTCTCTGAGAAACACCACGCTTTCAGCATCTCTCAAAGAAAGAAAATATTTTTAGAATCCCGCCCTCCCACCCCCCACTCCCGGCGTTGTGGCTTCCCCTGTGGGCGCATCCATTATCACCGTCAGACTCCTGACAATCCACCCACGGTCTCTGTCTCCACATCGCTTCTGAGCCTCTCTTCTCCTGGTGCTTTGTCCTAAATTGCTACCTTCCGTTTGCAGCTCTCCATCCAAGGACCTTTACTCCTCTCTGTCCTTAAATCAGAGGGCAGATGGGACTTTGCCCATCGGATCACAACACTTCACACCCTGAGAGGCAGGTGCAGGAAAGAGGCTTGCAACCCAGCAGGAAGCCCTCAGCTTGATTCCTGAGCACTTCGTGTAAAAAGTTGGGTGTGGCCACTTTATTTTTTCTTATTAATTTTTTTCTTTAATTTCTTAAAACCAAACAAACCCTGCAACCCAAGGGGACTGTTTTCTTTATGATGTGCACGTCTCGACAGGGCTCAACGCTGAGCACTACTGGCACTTAAGAAAAGAATGCCTTGAAGTGAAATTGCATATTTGCCGTCCATCATTTAAAAAAAAATGTGTGGTGTGTATGTACATATGTGTGCAAGGGTATCTGCCCACACATGCATGTATGGAAGCCGAGGACAGTGTGGTGTGTCCTGCTCTGTCATTTACCACCTTACTTCCCTGAGACAGCATCTCTCACTGAGCCTGGAGCTCAGCAGGCAGCCAACAGGCCTCAGAGAGTCTCCAGTCTCTGCCTATTAAACAGCACAGCAGCCCCTGGAGGAGCCACGCACAGCTTTTTTTCTTTTTTGGTTTCTTGAGACAGGGTTTTTTCGTGTCACCCTGGCTGTCCTGGAACTCATTCTGTAGACCAGGCTGGCCTCGAACTCAGAAATCCACCTGCCTCTGCCTCCTGAGTGCTGGGATTAAAGGCGTGAGCCACCACTGCCTAGTTTATGCCCCGCTTTTTAAGCAAGTGCTCAGGAATCATACTGAGGTCTTTATGCTTGGGTTGCAAGCCCTCTTTTCTACGGAGTCCTCTTTCCAGCCTCAGTTAAAATTTTTGGGTAAAAACTCAAAGCCCTGTTTCTGTTAGGTAGACCACCATCCATACACTAACCTTGGAATGTCACCGAAACCCCAAGCAGTGAAATCTTTGTACAATTACCTGGTTTGTGTGTGTGTTGGGGGGGTATTGGGGTGGGAGGCAGGCTAAGCAGTTCACAGAGTAACCTCGGTGATAGACTTCAATGACTATAAATTTGTCACAGTAGGTGGCTCGATTGATTTCAGCCACTTTCAGGCCTTAACCAGTGTGTAAAGTGACAGGTCTTTCTGGCTCTGTTCCTTTCTGATTGTCACAGAGTCCCTGTTAACACTGTCTTCCAGGACACTGCAGGGCAGAATACACAGAATGAGCCATGTCTACGCCTTCAGAGGGTCCAGGAGCCTAGATGTAATCTTCCAAATTAATTGGGTGGGTGAGCAAGAGGAGTTTGGGAAGGGGTGGGAGGAAGAATATGATCACATAAATTTTATGAGATTTCTTGGAAAAAAAAGATTGTTATAAAGCATGAGAATTTAAAATGAAACTGATGTTTAGACATTTCTTTTTGCTATCTTTGAGAAATGTTTACGTGGACTGATGGTTCTCTGTCACCAAGATAGTCCATGGCAGTGTTCATGAGACCAGGGAGCCTGACTTTATCCCAAGGTGCTGTGACATCAGAGACGGAACGGAAACAGCAGCCATCTTGGCCTGGGTCATCAGTCAACAATTTAACACGACACTGAATGATGTCTGTGGTAACCTCCTTAGCTGGTTTGTGGTCACAGAGTTTTGAAAAGTAAGTAGCCCGTGCCTAAGTCATCCCTATCCCCATATTCACCCACAAATCGGGTCTGATACCAAGTTTGCCTAAGTTGTTCATCTCATTTGCAAGTTAAACTTCTCTTTGAAGAGGGTGACATATTCAGGAGGCGTCAATCACATATATTAACCTCAAGTTAGGTTTCTGGGTTTAAGAAGAGCGAGCCAGCTGAGCATGACAAAGAAGCAAGAGTTTCCATCTCTGGGTGGATGAGGAGGGAACGGGAAACAGGAAATGAACATTCCAGATACCTTATGCAGAAAAAAAAAATCGCATATATGTAATATGGTTCCAAGACTTCGCAGATGCTCTGCACAGCCCAGGCCTTATCCTACATAAGCACATGCCAAGGGACACAGGAACACACCAATTCAACAAGAGAGGCTCCTTCCAAGCAACGATGCTCCAAGCTTTGTAGAAACCTCCACACTAAAGCAACTGGGATGTTTCTGTAAGACTGTTTCTATTTCTTCTGTGAGGGCTTCATGCACATACACAACAAATTCTTTTTATCAGAGTTCCTCCCAAGCCCTGCCAAATCCATCCTTATTCTTCCCCTCTCCCACACCCCTCTTACTTGAGTAGCTTTTATTTTGTTAATAACCCACTGAGTCTGATCAGTGTTGCCAGTGTACACATGGGTGTGGGCCATCCACTAGTGGCCAACACACTGAGGACCATATCCCTGAAGAGAAAAACCCAACAACCTGACTCTTCCTGGCCAGTAGCCATCAACTGCCAACAGCAACTTAGCTGGGGTGGGACCTCCTAAATCCCTTTTCCATCCATGCTGGAATATTGGTTGCCATGGCAACCTTGGAAGCTGGAATGTTGGTCACCTTGGTCTTTCCCAGGCAACCTTAGCTGCTGTGGTCCTGCCTTGTCCAGAAGACAGCCAATCACAGCACTTCTTCATGGCCTCTTGTTCTTACAATGAATCGTTCAATTCTTAAGTCAGGTGCCACAGCCTGCATCTCTACACTGAGGTCCAGAACATCCTCTAAGAAGAGCTGATGGTCTGACCTCGACATCACAACACTACGCTTCTCAACCACACAGCCACGTGTGTTGTTCTCCTTCCAGATGAGTTCTGCCTACCTTGGACAATGCAAATAATTTTAAATGTCTGCCTCTCAAGGCCTTGTGCCTTAAATCATCAAACTCATTGACACACCCGATGGCACCAAAGAAAGGCATCATCAGACACAAGGAGGCCGAGGCATCAGAGTGTTCTTTCCCAACAAGTGAATCTTCTCTGTACCCAAAATGACACATTCCTGAGAGCACTTGGTGCTGAGGAGGGCTGGGTGGAGAGGCCAGAGGGATGGGACTGGAGGGAGAGGTGAAGCATGAGGGGCAGCTAAGGCAGGACAGAGAAGGTGAGGCTGAGATGTCAAGTGCTTTGTTCTAACAATGTAGGGCAAGGGACTCCCTTCTTCTTAAAGGGACACGCTCCCCTGACACAGGGAAGACCATGGTGCCATTTCCTTGTGTAAAGGGCAACACTTAGAAAATGAAAGTCTGTTTTTTTTTAAGATTTATTTATTTATTTTATGTATAAGAGTAAACTGTCACTCTCTTCAGACACACCAGAAGAGGGCATTGGATCCCATTACAGAGTGTTGTGCCCCACCATGTGGTTGCTGGAAATTGAACTCAGGACCTCTGGAAGCACAGTCAGTGCTCTTAACCACTGAGCCATCTCTTTAGCCCTAAACTCCGTTCTTTATTTATTTCATTTTCTTCTTGCTGCTACAGCTTGAAGTCAAAGCCTTGAGCACAGTAGGGAGAGCATTCTATCCACCGAGACACACTTTTAAATCCTAAACTCAGTCCTTTAAATGAGGGCAGAATAATTCCCCAAATGTCTATGGAATATTCCAGCATTCATCAACATAATTAACATATGTATACTTTAAACTTTTGGCCGGCTGGATGATTCTTAGCTCAAGTGACAAAGCGCTCTGGGCCATCAAGGGTGAGCCAGGGCTTTGGGGACAGTTCACATAGCCACACACAGAACAGAAACTCAGAGCAAGGATACAGACACTGACTCTTGCCCATAACAGACTGTATCAGCAAACAGGAGTTAGTGGCAATCCCTCTGACTAGATATGTCCTAAGAACATTATAGTGGTGATACAGTGGACTCCAGAGCCACACAGATCACATTCTGGATCTTTCCTCTTCTGGCAGGCTGACTCTTGCTTATCAGTTTCTCTGTGAATAAACAGAAAATGGCAATGACTTCATGATTCATTTAACTCATGGAGGTATCCATGTTGAACTGTTGGCAGGATGTGCGGCTTGGAAGATGTATATGTATGTATGTATATGTGCATATACATATACATCTATTTCAATATATATACATATATAATGAAAGCTCCTGTTTAGTGTAGCTGATTTACACAAACAATAAACAAACATGGTTGATCCTGTTATGTAAAGCTAAATGTGTGTTTAAAAAGTTGCTAGTCATGGCAGTAACGTGCCTATGGTCGCAGCGTTTGGAATTCTGCAGCAGGAGGATCGTCACACATTTAAGGCCAACCTAGGCTACATACCAAGACCTTGTTTTAAAAAGCAAAACAAAACAATTTTTAGAGGACGTTGGCATAAAAAGCCATTTGCTAAATTACATAATCATAATCAGCCCAAACAATGAACACAAAATGGAATGTAATTTAATGAATGTCATAATCCGCCAGAACTCCTTAATGATGCTCTTAATAAAAGGAAGTGACAGTTGCTGCCATCCACAATGCACAGAGGAGATGACACTTACAACAAAGGAGATGTCATCTCCCAAGGGTCACAACTGTAGGTGTCTTCCCACGAGATGGCCTGCCTCACTTACCCTCCTACGGCAGTGGTTCTCACCCTTCCTTATGCTGCAACCCTTTAATACAGTCATGCTGAGGTGACCCCAGAACCATAACATTATTTTCATTGCTACTTCATAAGTACAATTCTGCTACTGTTATGAATCATAATATAAAAATTTCTGTGTTTTCCAATGGTTCTAGGTGACATCTGTGAAAGGGTCATTCGACCCCTCCCCAATCGGTTGTCGCCCACAGGTTAAGAACCCCTATTCTGAGGCTTCAGTAGGTCAGAGTCTGTTGCCATTACCACTGCACGGATCGGGGAGACTGGGGCCTCTTAGAAAGGTAATCGAATTTCCCACCATCACACATGGAAGCAAAGCAATTTTCCTGTACCTGATTTCCACCTTAAGCAGTAGATCTCAACCTGTGGGTCATGACCCCATTGGCAAACCTCTATCTTCAAAAATACTTACACTATAATTCATAACAATAGTCAAAAATAATCAAATGATTGCGGGGGAGGGGGTGTCAGCACGACATGAGGAATTTGTATAGAAGGGATGCAACATTGGGGAGCTTGAGAACACTGGCCTAAAGCCTGCTCTCCTGACTTCCACATGATCCTGCATGGAACGTATACTCACAATTCACACACGGTTTTACTAATACACACACACAGTCTTTGCATCTTTACTCCTTCTCTCAGTTAGGGTTTTACTGTTGTGAACAGACACCATGACCAAGGCAAGTCTTATAAGGATAACATTTAATTGGGGCTGCCTAAAAGGTTCATAGGTTCAGTTCATTATCATCAAGGCCAGAACATGGCAGCATCCAGGCAGGATTGGTGCAGGAGGAGCTGAGAGTTCTACATCTTCACCTGCAGGCTGCTAGCAGAATACTGGCTTCCAGGCAGCTAAGATAAGGGTCTTAAAGCCCACACCCACAATGACACACATACTCCAAAAAGGCCACACCCACTTGAACAGGGCTATACCTTCTAAGTACTACATCCTGAGCCAAGCATATAAAAACCATCACATCTCTAACTTCTTTTTCATCCGAGGGAGCTCCAATTGGAAACAATCATAGTTCTACTGACAGTGACCTTGGCAATAAGCCTGTTAGACCTCCCATGCTTCCCTAACCTCCTTCATCCCTCACATCAATTAAATCAAGACTACTTGTTCCCAGGGTGGCTAGAGCCCCAGGCATCTTCTCTAGAGTTGCCATCTTCCTAAGGCAAGGTGCCCACTGACATGGCCAGCTTGGTTAGGTGACAGAGTTTAAAGTACCAATTACAAATGCACACACATACATGTCTGAAAGCAGAGATGGGCTACTTGAAAGGAAGAAGGGGACCAGAGAGGGAGGGAGAGGGATAACAATAGGGAACTAGAGAAGCGGGTGTGACCAAGTCACATTGAAATACATGTCTGAAAACATCATAATAAGATATTCAACTTTATATACTAACTAAAAAGTTAATTAAAAGAAGAAATATGGGGGGTGGGTGGGTAGGGGAGTGGGGGTGGGTGGGTATGGGGGACTTTTGGTATAGCATTGGAAATGTAAATGAGCTAAATACCTAATAAAAATGGAAGAAAAAAAAAAGAAGAAATATGAAAAGCAGTCCTATAGGCACTATAGATTTCTTTGCTGTAAATCAGAGATGGAGTCGTAACTCCTGAACAAAATAATAAATGAACCATTTTGAAATAGTCACCCTGCAACTTGACCACTCCGGAGCCAGTTGCACACACGTATGCACATACACGTGCATGGGAGTGATGTGTGAGGAACAAGGAAAACATGCTGCATTGTCCTTCCTTTTAAACACTGCAGCACCCTTACTGCACTTTAACACACACTTCCAAGAGAGCCCGTCAAGATGCTAAAGCTTGCTGCTTGCAGAGGACCCATCTGGGTTTAGTTTCTAGGGTCCACAAACACCTGGAACAGCAGCTCCAGGGGATCTGATGCCCTCCCTGGTTTCCAAGGACACAGCATGCATGCCATGTACATAGAGACAAGTAGACACACACACACACACATAAAAATAATTTTAAATTTTTAAAAGAACTATTCTAACAGTGAGGACTTAAAACCCCAGCACTTAAAAGTAGGTGACACATTGAGTTGACTTCTAAAAACACAAGGGGACATGACAGATACAAGAGATTAAGCAGTCCATACTAACATATAAGCGTGTGGTCTACTTTACTCAAAGTAAAGTATCTATTATTTGTTTATCCAAAATCTTTTTAAAATGAGCATCTGATATAGAGGTGACAGGGGAAGCCCTAGTGGTCTGTCTGGAGTAGATCCTCCTATGACAGGAGTTACCTGCTCATACTAAGACAGGCTGAGGGCAGCTTGCGGAGAGAGCAGATTTGATTCAATGGGTTTCTGACAGATTACGTTAACTGTTTGACAGCATCTGGCTTGAAGAGTGGCCAGAGAGAGACTGAGGGTCCCCTCCACTTCTGGTATGGTATGTGTCAAGTAATTCGAGTCAATGCCGTGTTCTGAAGATTTAACTATAGTGGATGTGTAATGGGCAACCAAAGGGATTTTGGAAGTAATTACTTTTGACTCTCCTCCCAAGTAGCCCATTTGAAGAGTGGATTGAAGTTAGTAAACACATGTGTTTGGGATCCTAAGAGCATCTGTCAGAGCCTCATGTACAAAGCACAGCTGAGGCTTCTAAAATAGTACCACCCATCCTTTAGACCCGGCCTCTGGGCTGCAGGAGTGTAACAGAGGAAGGAAATTAAGGAGCCAGCATAAAGAAAGTAGCAAAATGGAGAATGGCCATCCTATAGGATACTGGGACAAGATTTATCCATAGGCCAGGAAAGCATAGGAAGGAATTAAGAGCTGAAATTGCCCTGAACGTCAGTCTGAAAAGACACAAACAAATGCTGTTGTTACAAACTGACACTGATTCAAAGGTCAGGGCATTGTGAACTAATTAAAGAAAGAAAGGAGAGTATAGCTAAGTGTCGGTGAGGACGGAGGGAGAATGCTCGGTCTTCCATGGTATTACTGAGTTATGTAAGGACACATCCCTTTCCAGACACACAGAGCAAATCCTGGAGAAGCAAATACCATTAGAGCTGACACTTACTTACAAATACTTCAATCTCCTTTCTCCCAGCGATAGCCATTATGGCTGAATGCTGATAATTGTTCAATCACAGCTGATGGAATTAATTAGGCAACTTTCTCCTCTACACCGTGTGGTGTGATAAAACTATGATAAATGTACAGAAAATAACCTTGACTTCTGAGTACACAAAGAAAGCACAACCCAGCCGGGGCTGGAGAGAGAGAGATCGGTGGCTAAAAGCACTTGCTGCCTTTCAGAGGACAGGAGTTCAATTCTCAGAACCCAGGGTGTGTTGCTCACAACCACCTATAATTCAAGCTCAAGGGCATTCAAGGTGCTCTTCTGGTCTCCACGGTACCGGCATTCAAAGTTGTGCACATACACATGCGCGCACACACACACATACACACGCTAAAAGTAAATCAATAAATCTTTTTAAAAGACAATAACCCTGGGCCTGGAGCGATGACTCTGCAGCTAAAAGCACTGACTGCTCTTCTAGAGGTCCTGGGTTCAATTCTCAGCAACCACATGGTGGCTCAAAACCATCTGTAATGGGATCTGATGCCCTCTTCTGGTGTGTCTGACAGCTACAGTGTACTCATATACATAAATAAAAATTTTTTAAAAAGACAATACCCCAGATGGCACACTGAAAATACACTCAGGGTGTTCCAGGGAGTCCTGGGCAAAGCACCCCCAGAACTAACATGCTTTGTCTGAGAATCCATCAGACAGAAAAGTGGCTGGATTACCATCCAATGCTTCTAGGACATAAAAGGAAAACTGGGAACCACGACATCTAAACGGGGAGTGTCACAGTTATCTTTAAAAGCTCTTCGGAGGTTTCTAGAACACTTGCTCTCCCCTCCACGATCAAAAGCTCCAGGCTTCTCTATGTCAATGCTGCAGACTCAACTTTGCTTCTCACCGGAATTAAATATACATGACCGAGTCAATCCAAGTAAAAGCCGTGGCATTAGCAAAGGATGCTACGATGCTTGCTGGTTCGAAGCACGGCACTCAGGTTGATGTCTCCAACAAAGAAATCAGTAACACCAAATACACCATTTAGGAGTTCGCAGTAAGGAGATCTGAAGGGCTCATGGGTGGGTCTGAACTTCACACTGAATCCCATCAATAGGCCACTTTGAATGCCTAGACCTTTGTCCAAGTTCTTCAAAGACTATTCCCCTCGGCAGAAAAGGTCTCATGGAAATAATTAATGAGAAAAGGTTTTTTTTTAATATAAAATATTTGAAAGTAATAACCACGGGCAATGAACATGTTCACTTACACTTGTATCTAGTGCTTAGGAATGAAGGATATAAAAGCTGGAGGAGCTGTGGAACAGTCATTATTATTATTATTATTATTATTATTATTGCTATCTCTAAGATAACAAACAGCTTGGCAATAAAGAGCTCAAAGAACCAGGTTGGCTGGAGAGATGGCTCATCGGTTAAGAGCACGGACTGCTCTTTCCAGAGATCCTGAGTTCAATTCCCAGCAACCACATGGTGTCTCACAACTATGTAATGGGATCTGATGCCTTCTTCTAGTGTGTCTGAAAAGGGTGATTGTGTACTCATATACATAAAGTAAATAAACAAATAAATAAAATGTTAAAGAAAAAAAAAAAAGAACCAGATAAAACAACATCACTTTGAGATAGGTTATCACCTGGAATGTTCAGCCATGAGCATCACCAGAAATAAAGTCACTAAATTCCTAAAGGTCAGGAGAGTGTCTATACAAACTTCCCTTAGAGGTGAAGTCGTCAGGGACAAGAAACCAGCATGTATGTCCACCTGAAAATACGTATCTCAATAAGTTCTTCTGAGCAGGATATTCTCCAACAGTGCATGCCAACTATGAAAACACCACCGGAACTTAAACTTACCTTCTGGACTTATTGAGAGTGAAGGATTCTAAACTTAAACAGCCAACCAACAGATTGGACTCCAAGCCGCATTCTTTGTTGCTGTTTAAGTGTTTGCTTTAATGGCTGGTAACTAGCAAGAGCCGAGGTAAAGGCTTGAAGTGTCACACTTGTAACATATTTTAAACCTCTTAGGTTTTAAAGTCTTTGACAAAGGCTGTGCATGTCAACAGTGACCTCAGTAGGAACTCCTATTCCCATCGAAGGAATACCTGTGATTTCCTTCTAAATAGGGGGGGGGGGGGAAACATATGAACATGGACATGAACGTGACTCCACTTGCTTGCAGCCAAGTCATGAGCTCCTTAAGCTGAGAAGACGCTATCCCTGCAGGGTGACACCATGTTCTGCTCCAAACAAGTCAGATGCTACAGGAAACACTCCACAACACAGATGCGTCTCTAAACCACCAGTTGGACAAAGAAACTCCAGCTTTTGATACAATGTGTCCTGCGCAACAAATCTCACTTCTGCTTTCAGCCAATCGGTTGAGTGAGAGATACTCATTAAACCAAAGCAACTGAGCCACCAGTTTGAAAGCTCCAATAGGGAAAACGGGAAAGGAAAACTTACCATCTCTCTGAGCACACACACACACACACACACTGACAGCACCATATCACTTGTACAGCAAAACTCATTCAACTGCCTCGACGAACCTTTGGACCACACCATGGCCACACGAGCAAGAGCCAGACAGGAAGAGAGTGAGCACTGCCGGATGTCAGGTACACTTACCTGTAAAAGAAAAAGAGAGAAAAAAAGATTTTATATTCTGTAATCATGGAGGCCAAATTATCTCCTTGGCTCTCTCTACTAATGAGCTCTGACTTAAACTTTATCACAAGGTCAAGGGACAAACCCAAATCGTGTGGATTTTTTTTGTTGGCGAAGTCCCCTCCCCCCCATGTACATACTATGGTTGTTTTGACAGGGTCAAAAATGCAAAAATGGGAGAGATTATGGCGAGTTTGGTGATGAGCAATTGTTCTTCAGTTTATTGGTGAACAGACACAACAATAGAGAGGGAAAACAAATCTTGACAACATTTCCCTGAACAGTGTTTAATGACGGTCACTGGATCAGCTGTGGCTCTTCCTTCATGGGACAGAATGGTGCTAGTGACTGCTGGAAGTTTGCCAGCCATCTCCTAGGCAACGGGCAGGGAGAAGAGCCATAAATAGAATCAAACACCATCCTCCTCGTTTGCTACCCCGAAGTGCTTTCCCTTATCCAGTTCAGACATGCATCCTCAAAGGAGGGGCTCAGCAGGGACACTGTCCTTGACCTGAAGCCCAGCGTGCTGAGAAGACACCCTTAGTGGAAGAGAAAGATGCAAACAGAAGCCAGCCATTACGGAATGCCCGCCTACCCGTGCATCTAAATCCCTGACAGCCAGTGTCTGAGTTTCTCTCATGTGCCAAGCCCCAAAGAGTTTTTTACATACGTACATCCCTGAGGATCTGAAGCAACTTTAGGGTATGAGCTAGAGTTACCCTCATTTTCTCTAAAGGAGGAAGAAGCTAAACTCTCTCAGAGCCACGTGACCACAGGTGATAACCATAGAATAAAAATATAAAGTCTCCTTGAGTCAGCAACAACTCAGGTTTCAGATCCAAGAGTCAGGATATCAACTTCCTTCCTGAGAGTCACTCAATTCAATGCAACATTTCACTGAAAGTCCAAGGAAGGGTGGTCAATTGGATATTTCAGAAAAATATCAATATAACAATCCCGTGATTGTACAGCTATGAGGGCACCAGCCCCTCCGAATAAACTACTAGATGTGCTCTGACAGACCACAACTGGCAAGAATCAGATGATATGTTCTTATAGGAACTCTGGAAACTCGCCTCTTACAAAAGTCTCTATGAGTTTCTCGGAGTTAATATTTGGTATATAAAACAATACATAAGTCTATAAGTTCACATAACAAAATCTGTTACCGTCAACAGCATCCCCACATTCCCGTGTGAAGGCAAGGTGACTGCTCCTCTCAGCGGCCATCTTTTCGGACACTCCTGGAACTCTCTTTGAGGTCCACCTCCACCTGTCATACCAGTTTCTTAACAGTAACGTTACTCTACAGGAAATTTAAGATGTATTCATTTCATGTGAGTGTATGTGTGTGTGGGGGGGGGTTGGGGTATGTTGTGTGTACATTATGTGCACGTGGGTGCATGAAGAGGGCAGAAGAAGGTGTCTGTTCCTCTGAAAATGGATTTTAGATGATTGTGAGCCACCCAGTAAGTGCTAAAACTTTAATAGGATCCTCTTCAAGAACAGCAAGTGCCCTCACTTAGGCATCTCTCCAGTGCATTATGGGAATGCACTGATCCAAACATTGCTACTAGGTGGGACCAGTCACATCTCTTGCAACAAAAGAGCTCATTGTTTTCTAAGTCAAACCCTCCCCCTTAAGCAGTACTTGCAGTATTTGGATAGGAGTTTGCTGTATCATTATGGCCAGCCTTTCACATACACATAGCCCTTTCCAGAGTAAAAACTTACATGGGCTAAATAGTCCTTTGCTGTTTCTGGGACATGTGTGTTCTATAGTTGGTAGTTTTCCTGCCTCACTGTTGGGGAAACTCATACATGACTGATATAACAACTGGTTACCTGCCCTGTCCACCGTTAAGTACAGTATTAAGCATTTCACAAGTGTCAGATGGCCTCACATTAGGAAAGATGCTTTTTAAGAGGTATTATGGTCTCCATTTCCCAATAAGGATACAGGAATATACTGTGAGAAAGCTGATTTCTCTGAGGCAGTTAATCGAGACTCTGGGCCAGGTCTCCAAATCAAGACATTTTCAGGCAATCTGCTGCTGACTACAAGGAGGAGATGTGCCTCCTGGTGAAAAACCCTCATTTAAAAGGCCCAGTCACCCGCTTGTTAAGATTTCATATTTTATATCCTGTCTTAGCTCGAATCACTATTGCTATGTCAAAACACCATGACCAAAAGCAATTCGGGGAGGAAAGGGTTGATTCCACTCACACTGTTCTGTATAATGACTCATCATCAAAGGCAGGGAGGACAGGAACTCAAGCAGGACAGGAACCTGCAGACCAGAGCTGATGCAGAGGCCATGGAGGGGTGCTGCTTACTGGCTTGCTCCCCATGGCTTGCCCAATCTGTTTTCTTATAGAACCTGCCCACAATGGTCTGAGCCCTCCCCACTCAATCACTAACTAAGAAAATGCTCTACAGGCTTGCCTACAGCGTGACCTTACGGAGGCAATTTCTTGATTAAGGTTCCCTCCTCTTGGGTGATTTTTAGCTTGTATCATGTTGACATAGGCGTATCCAGTACCTGTTCTTTCTGAAGTCACTGGCTTTTCCTGTTATCACTTGAAAACTGGCGAGGAATGAAGCGAGTGTATTCAAGAGTATCGCAGTTAGGTTTCTATTGCTGTGACGAAACCCCACAACGTGGTGAGGAAAAGGTTTATTTCAGCTTACACTTCCACATCACAGTCTTATCACTGAAGGAAAGGCAAGCCAGGAATTCAAGGCAGGACCCTGAAGATGGATAACAAGGCAGAGGCTATGGAGGAGTGCTGCTTACTGGCATGCTCCCCATGGCTCGCTCAGTCTGCTTTCTCATAGAACCCAGCACCACCTTTCATAGGGGATGGTTCCGCCCACAGTGAGCTGGACCCTTCCAGATCAATCATTATGTGAAAACTGGCCCCAGGAAATTCTGACAAGCCATTTTCTTAAGTGAGATTCTCTTCACTAAAAGGACTCTTGCATGTTTCAAGTTAACATAAAACACAAAACATTGTGACCCAACATAATGAGGAATTTCCAAGTACAAATAATCAGTTTGAACCTGATTTTTTTTTCACTTCTCTGCCCCTCAAGAAAGTATTGGCCAACAGGAATATGTCTGGAGCATGTTGTTACTGTGGCTCTAACTCTTAGATAAGAGAGAATTAAGAAGGAGCTATGGCAAGAGAAGGAAGCAAAGCTTAGAATTAGAACAAAAAGCTACTCCCAGCCTGTTTTAAATGAATTCCACAAGATTAGAGGGCAATCGACTGTTACAGAAAATCAACAGTCACCTAAAGTCTGTGTTTAGTCTGGCCCAGAAAGTCCATTCTAGTGTTGCATAGCAAATGCTAGAGATGAATACTAGCAAATGCTAGAAATGAATACTCAGTGCATATTTAAGAGTATTTTTAATATGCAAGCAGTTCAGGTCTCTGCCTCCGATTTTCCAAACCTTTGCAGAAAGCTGTGCATGACTACTGACCTCAGCACACACACTCACTCACAGGCAAGACACAGGAAACACTGAAGACATCCTATAAGGCACTAGGGTGATAAATGCCGCCTTTCTCCTCTGTCCAGTATTCCATCCCTCCTCCTGCTTTGCCCTCATCGAACTTCAGCAGGAAACATGGCTGAGTTCTTTTTCACGGGAAGGTATTTTGTTCCTTGAGTGGCACAGAGTGTAGTCTCCTTTCTGAAAAGATCCGCACGCCCGTGATCGAACGGAAAACTGAGAGACATAAAGATCTGAACTTCAAAAGGACCACATCAAAAAAGAAAGAAAGAGACGAGGGGTTGGGGGTATAGATGGGGGGGGGGGAGATGAATGCATCTGCCTTTGTCTATTTTTGCCCCTGCATCAACTCATGAAAAATATTTTTTGTAGTCAAGAATAAACAATTCTAAAATAAAACATTCATCCAATTAGTGAAGAATGTTAAATGTTAAAGCTACCACCAAGTGCTAGAATGGTACACTGTCTATGCCAGGGGCAATTCTCACACTGAGCTAGAAAGAGAAAGATTATTCTACAGAAGAGCATTCTTCATCCTAAATCAATTATTCATTGAGAATCAAGGAAACGGCTTCTTGCTACTACCTACGATGCTATCAATAATTGCTTGGCTTTGGGCATTCCTAGTCTTTTAATTTAATGGGTGGACAGAGATGCTTTCTGTCAATCTGAACATCCCTCCGTGAGAAAGCAACATGTTACTTCATTACTAACTCTCCTTAATAAACACTTACGGGGCTTCAGAAACTGAGTTTTGTGCCATATTTTGGATAAGGAATATGCTAATGAATACAGGGCATTAAAAACCAAACAGTTAATGTACTGGAAGATGGCTTGGCTGTTCTTCTAGAGGACCTGGGTTTGATTCCCAGCACCCACAAGGCAGCTCACAACTATTTGTAACTCCACAGGCATCAGGTACACACACAGTGCACAGACATAGAGGTAGGCAGAATGTTATACTCCATAAACACATACATGCATGCATGCATACATACATACAGACATACACACACACACACATGCACACACACACACACACACACAAACTAACAAACAAAGCAATGATAACGGGGAACTCCTGGTGAACCCAGACAACTTACCTAAGGAAAAATAAAACAGAGACGATGAGGAGAGAGCATCATGTTTCCCTAACTTTTTTGCTAAAGATTTTTGAGGTGCACAAGGCTTGACCTGCACGTATGTCTGTGCAACACAGGTGTGCAGTGTCCACAATATCAAAAGAAGGCACGGGATTCCCCGGTACTGCAGTTCCAGAGAGTTGCGAGCAGCCATGTGAGCTGTATACATAATAAATCCTTTAAAAAAGATATCAAAATGAAACCTATGCCAGCTTAAAAATTTCTCAAACGATTTTACGAAAACACAGAAAATTTAAGTAGAACATATACGAATTGTATCCTTGGTTGGTGACCCTAAGACAACTCTGAAATAATGACTGATAAATGCTTTAAAGAGACAAAAATACTTTTCTATTACACATTATCCCTATATTGGGCCTAGAGCTACTTGGGTTTAGTAAGGAAGATAGAGCTATACAATTCATACATTAGCAAAGTTCTGACCAGGAGCCTATAATAGATAATAAATTATGTTATGTACTTTAGGGTACTAAGGGTACGATGTTTCCAGAAAGCAGCTGACATCACAGGCCAAGCCAGGACAGAACATTTTAAATCAACTTAGCAGGCACTGCCTAGTCGTACTGTCTTAGCATTAAAAAGCCCTGCAGGGGAATTGGCCGTAGACATTGCCTGGCAGATTCAGGCCTACACATTAAGCACGGCCTGGCGTGGCTTGGAGTGAACAATCTCCAGGCAAAGCAAAGACTTGACAGGAAAAGACCGTTCCAGAGCAAGAGGCCAGTCATACAGGGCTCAGGCCCACCAGAGGAGAGTAACGTTTTCCAAGTACAGTTGTCAGGTGAAGCCAGCATAGCAGCTAATTAGTGCATTGTGATTTGAGCCTCTGATGTCATTATTATACGTACTTGTGTCTTGGTGCTCAGGATTACATGAGGCTGTGTGTCCTCAAAGATGACCCTAGTAGGTCTTTAAAAATCACTTGTCAAGCTGGGCAGTGGTGGCTCACACCTTTGACACAGCATTCCAGAGGCAGAGGTTGCCAGAGCTCTTGTGAGTTCAAGGCCAGCCTGGTCTACAGAGTGAGTCCCAGGACAGCCAGAGCTATATAGAGAAACTCTGTCTTGAAAAACAACAACAACAACAAAAATCACCTGTCAATCCCTATATAAATGTGTGTGTGTGTGTGTGTGTGTGTGTGTGTGTGTACAATCACTCTTTTCAGACACACTAGAAGAAGGAACCAGATCCCATTACATGGTTGTGAGACACCATGTGGTTGCTGGGAATTGAACTCAGGACCTCTGGAAGAGTAGTCAGTGCTCTTAACCACTGAGCCAGCTCTCCAGCCCAATGCCAATTTTAACCCAAAGGGAATGGCCATGGGACCCTCTACCTGGCTGTTCAAAAGTCAAATCAGCTAAACAGAGAAGGCTAGAGACAACGCACCAGGCAAACATACAGTATCAAGGTGTTGTAACACAATAAAAACCAGGTGTCCAACTGGTATGGACCATGTACTAGGCACTGTGATAAAAAATCAATCAGGCCCTCTTAGGAACCAACAGGCTCCTGGATTACCGCAATAGGCAAGTAGACGTCAGAGCCAAGGTGGTCTGTGCTCAGGACAATTTATAATGGCAAGAGTGATTGCACTGATGAAGAGCTGCTGCTGAGACAATGAAGAGCACCTGCCTAAACCAGCCAAAGGGGTGGAGAGAGACAGGGAGATAAGAGATGAGGGGCACCCTGGATAGGGAAGAGGAAGGGACTCAGAGAGAAAGAGAAACAGACACAAAGACAGACACACAGACACACAGACAGACCTGGACAGAGTAACCCAGAGAAGGGGAAAGAACCAAGAGAGTAGAACTGAGAGAAAGGAGGAGGACCTAGTTGAAGGAAGACTTGACTTGCCAGTCACCTCACTAACACAGTGGTCCAGGGACTGAGTTCCACAGCCATGAAGACACAGATCACAACACTGGGTGTGTTAATTCACCAACAGAGAGTCTGAAATGGAATGAAAAAGCCCAGTTCTCACCCATTTTCCATGCGGGTGAGATGCAGGCCTTAGGAGGCAGGCACTGCTCTGTGAACTGTTAGCATCCTCCCTGTCCCACTGACAGCTCTAACAGGAGGGCAGAGCCAAGGAGCAAGGGGAAAGCCATGAGCTGGCTCTCCAGCATTGGCTCCCCTCCTGGCTCTACCTGGCAAGTCCTACTTCAATTATTAGTCTGAATGATGTGCCCAGGGGCTCTTGTTTGGGTCAGCCTTCTCCACACTCCTCTCTGCCCCAGCAGCTAGAGCATTCCAAGTCTGCAGGCTCAGCTGGTGCTACAGAGGCATCAGGAGGAACTTCCCCTGTAGGCTAATGGGGTCTGTGAAGAGGAGAGACCTCGGTAACCACAGAGCCCCCTGGAAGAGCCACAGAAGCTCTGAATCCCGATTCTAAGTTACAACCTAAAGGTGACCATGGGAATGGCACCTGATCCATTCCTAACTTTCACTTTGTCGCCTGTAACCCGCGTGTTCGGAAATGTAAAAGGAGACCATCCAGAATGAGTTCCCCAAAGACCCTTTATATATACAAAAAATTGGGGGTACCATCATTATTTGTTACCTACCCAGGGAACTTGGTTAATTGATTTATTTTTTAAACATTACAGTAACAGAAGTAATAGGCACTAACTGTTTACCTTTCTTTTTTTTTTTTTTTTTTTTTTTGCAAAAACAGTTTTCTCGCCTACAGAATGAAGATAGACCTCATCTCCTACAATTATTGCAGGCCTTACAGAATGTTCCAACCCAAAGCCCGTTGTCAACTGAAATATTGAGTCCAATGTAAAATAAAACCGAGATGGGAGCTATGCAATGCACTGGGTAGATGAACTGCCAGGAGTGTGTCTCATCAGGGGACCCCTCACCTACAACTGATGGCTTAACTAGGCAAGTCCCTGGAACCATGGAACCAGGGAACCAAAATGTAGAGATCTGGTTCTTAGCAGATGAGAAGTGCTCCCGGCCAGAACCAAGGCTCTGGGGAGACAGGGAAGAACTACAATCCTAGCAAAGAGGCTAGCAGGGTTGCTTGCTTGCCTTGTGGCAATTTTGACTAAACGAAGATGAGCTCGGTGCGCTCTAGAACATTTGTGGAGTGTTTGGAAGGCACGAGGCAGATTTTAGAAGAATTAGCTCATGGTCAGGAAAACCACATCCTGTAAGTATCTTCCAGCCACTGAAGGCCTATAGATAGAGCAAAGGAGAAACTATACTAAAAGAACTGATAACATCTCAGCGGCAGAAATGTAGCCTTTATTAGCATTTTGTCTAGGCTCCGCCCCTCAGTTACTTGGCAACAGCCAGGTGTGGCTGCCTCATTATAAAAAGGGCCACTTGCCCCCTCCTCACTCTCTTGCTTTCTTGCTCTAGCTCTGTCCTCTTTCCCATTACTCTCTCTCCATTCCCCTTCCCCCTGTCTCTCCATGTACTCATGGCTGGCCAGCCTCTGCTGCGCTCTCTCTCTCTCTCTCTCTCTCCTACCCTCTCAATTCCCTTTCCCATGCCCTGAAAAAACTCTATTCTATTCTATTCTATTCTATTCTATTCTATTCTATTCTATTCGTGTGGCTGGTCCCTCAGTGGGAAGGGATGCCTCAGCATAGTCCAGCGGAGACACTCCCTTCCCCAACACCTGACTACACATCCACCAAACACATTCTTTCTCTCCTTATTTTTATAAAACACAACAGCCTGTCTCAGAATTCGCATGGCCGTGTTCTCTTAGAAGACCCAAGAAACTGAGCCAAGAGCCCTCAGCCTTTATCCTACCTTCCCAGTTCCTAAGAGGTCAATGAGTGATTGGTCACAGCTTGGCACCGTAACCACTGTTTTAGATACTGGGGGGCCAGCGACCAGCAGTGAAGGGATGGGCTGTGACAAGGATGATGATGACAAAGTTCAAGGACATACATACAAAAGTGCCACAGTGATACCTATCTCTGTTCACCCACACCACTCATTAAGAACTGACTGCTCTTCCAGAGGTCCTGAGTTCAATTCCCAGCAACCACATCTCACAGCCATCTGCAATGGGATCTGAAGCTCTCTTCTGGTGTGTCTGAAGGCAGCTACTGTGTGGAGATAGCGACAGTGTACTCACATACATAAAATAAATAAATTTTTTAAAATGTTAAAAAGAGGGGCTGGAGAGATGGCTCAGTGGTTAATAGCACTAGTCAGTGCTCTTCCAGAGGTCATGAGTTCAATTCCCAGCAACCACATGGTGGCTCACAACCATCTGTAATGGGATCAACTGCCCTCTTCTGGTGTGTCTGAAGAGAGCAACAGTGTACTCACATAAAAGTAAATAAATTAAAAAAAAATGTTAAAAAAACAAAAAACAGTTAACTGAAGGCTGAGTTTTTCCCTAAAAAGAACTTGTGTTTCACTGTTTGATTTTTATCAGACTTGTGCATGGGATCCTAAAGGTTAATGGGTGATAATGTCGGCGACATCAGAGCTTAGCATCCATCACAACCCATGCACAAGAATGAGATTGCGTCATTTCCAAAGAGCCACATGCAGAGGAAGGTTTCTCAGTCCAGATATCTTCAAGCAACCTAGTCAGTTCACTGGCAGCTAACGAGTTTCTCATTTCTCTTCCTCTCCACCTTTTTTGTGTTTGTTTATTTTCTTTCCATCCAGGTCATAACATCTACTAAAAAAAAAAAAAGGCATGGCTTGTCTGGATTTTAAGGCTTCCCAGAGCATCTATTATGATGTTCCTGCCTGTTGGCATTCAGATCAGATTGATTTACTGACTACCTGTCTTTCGGAAGAATGTGTACTAGGACCCTTTGGCAGACAGTCCAAAGCAAAGAGAGGTTCCAGGCGATACAGCCAAGCACCCATGATACCTGTTGGGTTCTCTGGATTTTTACTTCACCCCACAGTGATTATCACTTTCCCAACTTACAGTGTTTACTTGATTGATTTTTAGAAATCTGATTCCCAGGCCCAGCCTAACACTGGATTATGGACACTAGATTTTAGCAATCAAGATTTTTTTTTTCTATTTTGAGAGAGAGACAGAGACGGAGAGAGACAGAGAGATCTATTTTGCAAAGAAAAGTGGTTCTAAGTTTGGCTGAGCACAGCCAAGTCAAGGTCAGTATCTGACTGCAGACAGTTAATTCATGCACGCGTATGTTCTAGCAAGTTCCCAACGTGCTTGATTCATGTTTGCTTGTAACTGTAATGTGCAAACCACACAGGACCCCCCCCCCCACAGGTGAGACCAGAGCCATCCAGATGTGGTTTCGAGCTCAGATAACTAGCAGTGTGGAATAAAAACACCCAAGCCATTTTAACCCTTTACATTTCCAACCTCATCTCTGCTTTTGTCTGATGTCAAGCAGGGCCAAACCCGGAATGGCTGTTTCTTTTGTCCTCTTATTGATTAAATCGGTTAACAGGCTTTCTTCGGCAAACGGACTTTTCTTGAACTTAAAGACAGAGGATCATTGCCTTAAGGATCATTGCCAAAAATTTCACTTTTCCTACATCCTTCCCAAACTCCCTACCTTTGTGGTGGACAGTGACAGATGGTACCGCCCCCTGTAGTTCCCAATGGGGACAGTAGCAGGAATAATGTGTACATGGGGTGGGGGGAGGAGAACAGGTCACCTTGCTGTTATTTTATAATCTAAGCATTGCTTTGCCAAGGTGTGTCTTCCTTCCTCCCTCCCTTTCTTTCCCTCCCTCTCTCTTCCTCTCTCCCCTTTCTCTCTCTCTCTCTCTCTCTCTCTCTCTCTCTCTCTCTCTCTCTCTCTCTCTCTCTCTCTCTCTCTCTCTCTTTCTTTCTTCCCCTTTCCACTTTGAACAGAATCTGATTAATCACAGTGCCAGAAAATGTCAGCTCCGTGGGGACCTGGAGAGTGTGTGTAGTTTTCTGAAATAAAACACATGGCTGAAATCGACGCCATTCCTGCAGCTGAGCCCAGCTGAAGGCCATTGTCCTTATCTGGTTATCTGGAGCCGACGTGTGCCTCAGCCCACCAGCTCCCCCCACTTTACCAGGTGTTTCCAATTTTATGCTCTGTTGAAAGCCCATAACTGGGGTTGCTTCCTGCTGACACAGGGCCAAATAATGGCTTAGACACAAAAGGACTGCTAAAGCCTTCTACTGAGACATTTTCTATGAGCGGTGCGTGCTTTGGGGCCAGATTTCTGCATAGGTCACTTGGCCTCTTATGGTCCATCCCCTATGCTAAATTCAAAAATGTCAACTTGTGCCCCATGTCCCACAACCGCTGTTTGTTCGAAACTGTGACACTAGCTTTCCCTTTCACCTTTGACCCCAGCTTTGGCTATGCACCCACCGTCTGGCTTTGAGCCATTTGCACTTATGCCCTGAACTGCTTGCTATGTTCTGTGTAACACAAGGCTCACTGAGTCCTCGCCTGTGCTGACTGGTCCCTGATCCCAGCTGCTGCCTGCTTCTTCTCATCTGCCTAAGGAAGACTGAAGATGGATTTTTCAACCCTCCTAAGGCTTCACCGTGATGATATGACTCAATAGAAAACTCTGTAGATAGCAGGGCGAGCATCCTTGCATGGACATACATATAGCTAGCATGTCTCCAAGAACCTATGGAAGGATGAGGAGACCTACATAGGAAGATAAGTGTTAACACATAGCAACCTGGAAGATGGAAACAAACGCATGGATCTGAAGCCTCTTCTATAAGGAACGGGGAGGTTGGCCATTGAACCCCCATGAAGAATAAAGTGTTATTTGGCTCTCCATTTTCTGTAACTTATGTTAAAAATGGAAATGCAAGCCACTAAGGGAACTAGATAGGTGAACTTGAAATTCCACTGAAATGACCCTCATGCTTTTCTGCTCAAAGTTCTAAGTGGTTTTTGTTTGGTTTGGTTGGTTTTGGTTTTTTTGTGTTTTTGTTTTTGCGACGTTTTCTGGTGTGAACATAAGTAGGTTTGTACAAAGGGGCTTTCTTTGTAAACAACAGCATTCATGAACAAAGGGGAATATGCCTGTGGCATGCCTGTTTCTGTTGATGAAACAGAAGGATGTGGTCACACGAGCATTCCATAAGTCGCCATCACTTTAAAAAGTTGTCTGGTTAAATGAGGCTCTTTCATCAGGTGGCAGTGGTGCACAGCTTTAAACCCAGCACTAGGGAGGCAGAGACGGGTGGATTTCTGAGTTCGAAGCCAGCCCAGTCTACATGAGGAAGTTTCAGGACAGTCAGGGCTACACCGAGAAACCCTGTCTTGGAAAACAAAGAAGCAAGCAAACAAAAAATAAACAAATAAAAAGATCCTTTCTCGCTTGTGTGTTACATGGGTACGTGCATGCCTGCATATATGTAGGCACACATGTATATACACCCACTAAGGGGCAGAGGTTCATGTAGGTGTCTTCCTTGATTTCTCTCCACCTTATTCATAGAGACGGAACTCCATCATTCAACCCAGGGGTCGATAATTTGGCTACTCTAGCTACCAGGCTTGCTTCTGGGATATTCTGTCTCCCCATAAACTCCAGGGTTACAGATGAGCCTCCACACTCCACACCCACACGACAATTCCATGGCTGCTCAGGAACTATATTCTTCACACATGTATGAACAGTCAGCACTTTAACCTCTGAGCCAGCTCCCCAGCCCCTAAAAGAGATTCTTACTAAAGAAACTGGAGACTTAATAAATGGTGGACATCCACAAGTACTGGGTATCTTATCTGCACACAAACCCCGGACCATTCTAAGGTCAATATGGACAAACTCTCCTTGGACCGCATTAGAAGGCAGCTGCGGAAGGCTCGTGTTCAGCAGATGATGAAAGCCCTTCTCCTCCCAGGTTTCTCTTCCTCCAGTGCCATTGCTAGTTCTCATCTTGGCTGGAAAACCTAAACGGTAACACATTTCAGAAAAGAAGACTCTTCTGGGCTAAAATAAGAGAACCAAGTCTGCAAGGAAGGGCTTTGGGATGTCGGCACACCACTCTAGGTCAGTCTGGTTACTAGGTAAATTGGAGCAAACCCACAATGCATTGGTACCGTGGAGCTGGCAACGGAGCAAATAGCATGAGGGGAGTGGGGTGTGGGAGGGGAAAGGAACCATAAACATGGCTGGCTGAATAAAGTCTTATGCTTGTGGCTGAAAAAAGGAGTTATTGGCAATTAATTGTTGGATGCTAGGAAAAGAGCTATCACTTACTTTTCTCTGGGAATGGAGTGCCCGATGAGTTGATCACAAGACAATGGAAGGTTGCAATAATATTTGAACACCAAATACTGACCTTGATTTGGTGGCACATGGTGGGACTGGAAATACAAAATTGGGAGTGAAGGGAAGAGGGAAATAACTTAGAAAGAATTGAGGGTGGGAGTCTGAATATGATACTCATTGCATGAAATTCTTGGACCTGATGTAAATAGATGGATGGATGGATGGATGGATGGATGGATGGATGGATGGATAGAGTTTAGTTATGGTTTGAAAGTGAAATGTCAGGTCTGGAAAGATGGCTCAGTGGTTAAGACCACTGACTATTCTTCCAGAGGTCCTGAGTTCAATTCCCAGCACCCCCATGGCCACTAACGACTGTCAGTTCTGAAGGGATCCATTTGTCCCCTTCTGGCCTCCATGGGTACTGCATGCACAAAATGAAAATAAGTAACGTAGTACAATTTTTAAAAAATAGTGCAATGTCCTCCACATGTCCAGGTTTAAACACTTGGAGTCTCTCTACCTGGTGGGCCCCACCAGTCTCTGAGGAGCCACTGGTAGGGCCTGGGGTCAGAGTGGGGTGGTTTCCCCAGTGGTGTAGCCACTGAAAAGTTTCTCATGATCCAGCAGAAAACTTCTCACCTACATTCATGCAAGCACGTGTGGGAGATGGGCACAGAAAGACATGGAAGTGGGAGGGTGTTGGCTTGGCAGGAAGAGGAAGGAGGGGTGAGACAGGGTATGAGGATAAAAATGACTAAAATTCATTACATACATGTATGAAGCTGTCAATGAACACATGAATTAATAAGTTGATACTCAGTATTAAAATACAACTTATATACTTTATTTTCCCTGTAGTAATCTGGTCTAACATTAATTCCTTTGACAAAGCCTCTACCCTTGCATGAGAAATTATGGACAGCATTGGCTGTCTAAGTTAATGTATATTTACATATGCAACTAGAAAACTCCTTGTTTGGTCAAAAAAAAAAAAAAAAAACTGAGACGACTCTGTTATCATTGCCAACAATCATCCTGAAACAAGACAGATTTTAAAAACATTCTTCTCCATCAGAAACCACATAAAATTTTCAACTGAGATTCTCAATATTAATAACCCCAGCTATGAGTTAGAAAAATCTCAGAAAAACCAATGGACGTTCTTCTCTGAGCTGAAAAAAAAAAAAGCACTATGGGAAATTGCTGCACAAACTCTTCCAGTCAGAGAGAAAACCTACTGGGGTAGAGTGAACCTGCTTTTAGTGTGTGTGTGTGTGTGTGTGTGTGTGTGTGTGTGCTTGTACATGTGTGCACATGTGTGCATGTGTGTGTATGTATGCATGTGTGTGTATGCACATGAATAATACTATGTGGTTAACTCTTACATGGATTCTGGGAGGTTTGAACTCAGACTCTTGTGTTTGCATGATCAGTGCTTTTACCCGCTGAGCCATCAACACACATGCCAGAAAGAAGACAGACAATACATGTAACCCTACTACATGCCCCAAGCTAACGCCATTACCAAAGATGTTAGAACCTGGCTCTGTCCTTTGTAATTGTCGTACCTCTGAGATAAAGATATACCCAGGCTTTGTCAAACAGTTACCACAAAAGGAGTTTTCACTACTAGACCACAGACTTTGGTTCTTGATGTTTAAGCCATGACTCTGGACAGAAATTTAACTGTCCTACCACCTGGAAAAAAAAATACAACGCCCACATCACAGGAGGTGTGGTGGAGCCCAGAGAAGCTGAGCTGGGGGCACATTCTGTGAGTTCAGTTATTCTCTTCAGACAGGAGATCTCTATCTCTGCATCAAGGGGAACTAGGCCAGACTGCCTGGTGTTGGGTCAAGGGAAACAGGCCAAATGAATTAAACTCCTTCTGGTACTATATAAAGAAAGGATATTTGAATCTGGAAAGTTGAGGAAATAAAATGTCATGTGAGCTGGCCCAAACCGTATAGAATCTACCAGAAATGCTATTACAGGACAATATGTGACGAAAGGCATTCTCTATCCTCTTGTTTATGTAAAGTACCCTTAGTGAACAGTTCTGAGGAAATCGAATATCCTCTCCCACACACAGTGGCAGAAAAATTAGAGGGGCTTTGAATTTATTTCCCTCAGTCTACAATGGGCATATTTCATTTGTTCTTGTCACAGTTCTGTCACATGTGGCCCTGATGAAGGACTTCTTCACATTGCCAGTACATTAGAACCAGAGGCAACCTGAAAAGACAGCACCCATTCCAACGCAGGCGACAAAAACAGACTCCCTGACACTCTCCCTCTGTACATCGGGTCCCTTTGGTTGTGTGCTTCATCAGGCATTCTTTGGATTCTGCGGTGACTCATGAAAATGTCAGGGGCGATTACTCCAGATTGCTGTGACAAAACAGTTCTGTCTAACACGCTCCCCCACGCAAGAGCCGCAAACAAGAAGGCATTGTGGGAAGAAGGGCGGACTCTGTGAAGAGGCTGAGAGACGTTTACCCAGCTTCATCACAACGCCAGTTAATATCAGCAATAGTGGACGTCCCAGAAAGCCATTTTAATGGTGGGAAAGAACTGAGCTCCACATGAGAGAGAGAGAGAGACCACTATGAGAAAGGCTCTTTCTTTTTGAAAAGCATATTTATGGTAGACATGGCAATTGGAAGTGTCCTCTGCCCTCCACACCACAAATTTCTCCCTAGAGATTACCTTTAACAATTCCAGTATTAGCCAGAGTGGTGGTGGTGCACATCTTTAATCCCAGCACTTGGGAGGCAGAGACAGTTTCTGAGTTCGAGGCTAGCCTGGTCTACAGTGTGAGTTCCAGGACAGCCAGGGCTATACAGAGAAACCCTGTCTCAAAAAACAAAACAAAACAAAAAAACAAAATAAAACAAAAAAGAAACAATTCCACTGTTATCCCTCAAATTATTTTTTGACCAAAGGTATTCATGTTCTTGATGGTTCTGTTATTATTATCCATTCTTTAGATAGGGTCTCACGTGGTAGGCCAGGTCGACCTGGATCTCAACTATGAAAGGGAATTTGTAGTGATCCTCCTGCATTCAAACTTGCAAGGGCTAGGATTATAAACCTGAGTTACCATGCCTGGTTAGCATTTGTGATGCATTTGTGTATGTATGTACGTAATATACATATGATATGTGTGATAACATAAGCAAGTATATCATATATAATACTTGTATATACACACACAGGTATATGCATATGTAGTCCTGTCCATATGTCTTTCATGTAAGTACATCGGTACAGAGGCTGCTGATATAACGTGACTGCTAAAGCAGTTGTCTTTACAAAGAAGAGTAGAAAACAAATGCTAATTACCTTATAAATCTATGCCTGTCTGCTCCAACTGAAAGCTGGAACTACCTGTTTCATGTCCTCAATTGACCGAATTAAAAATACGGTTTTAAATGCCAGGGTAGATTGAGTCCAGGGTCCCTTGGTCACTTGGATGCTAAAGTGAAAGCCCAGAATCCCACCCACGTGCTTCAGACCATTGTTTCCAGAACCATGATGTCCAATCACATGTTCATTTTTGTATACTCTGAAAGCACCTCCGTTCCTAACCAAAATGATACAAAACCTGCTAACAGCGAACAGCAGCTGAGAGGCTTAGACAAGCAGGAATCTGTCAGCCTGGGCGCTGTGTGCAGGAGGCAGCTTTGTGCTTTAGAGACCTGTACAAATCGCCCCAAAGTCAGCAACAAGGCAGATTTGGCTGGCAGTGTAAGAGAACACCGACTCAGAGACTGGATTACCGAACCAAGCAAAGAACGCACTGACCAGAAGGCCTGGCCCCAGGCCACCCCAGACAGCACCCAGGAACCCCCCAAACAGCCATGAAGAACAGTGTGAAAGGTCTGGCTTGTCACAATGATGTCAATCCCACCCTCCTCTGATGACACAGAAACATACAAAGGGCACTCCCAAGTGAAGAATGCAAAATGGCAGATCAAAAGGGGGGGCGGGTACTAGGTCTTACACACACACACACACACACACACACACACACACACACACACACACACCAGTCTGTTTTCCAATCTCACAATGCAAACAACTAGGTTGCGAGGTACTTATCCCATGGAATTTGAATCGTATCCACTGGCTTGCATGGAGATGAAACTGTCACCTCAGAAGACTTACACAACAGCAAGCTTATGCTATAGAGTAAAAAGTCGCATGTGTCTCACTTGGCCTGACCTATTGCCACATTACACGGGATGATTCATTTTAATGGGGTGATGATGTCCCACAAAGAAGTTCAGTAATCCCCCCTGGCCTCTGCGGGTGCATGTCTCCAGTGCCTCTCCTAGCTTTCTCTTCACAGGCTGCGCCCCGATTGTCTCCAGATCTTTCTAATTGTCCACAAAGTTAAGGCATCGGCTGGGAACCATGGCTCTTCACTGACTGAGCGTCAGTTACGGAAGTAAGTGGCTAGGACAGCTCAGAGACTACTGTTTACACAGTAACATTACCACCAACACCTCTTACAAATGCTCACCCAATAGGGACCTGGTAAGTGAGCGTCATGATCAGTCAGCCACCTGTTAAAGGCAGGATGACATGCACACTGTGATCAGAGGACATTTCACAGCCATGTCATGCCATGCACAGACAGCATCTGAGAACCACAAGGCAGGGAATGCAGAAAAGGTAGGGTGTTAGGGGTAGGGGGGCGGTGGACAACAGGATTACAGAAAACACATCCCAAGGCCCTGGAAACAGCACTGCACAGAGACCAGATTGGCAATGCTGTCACTAGGCCTGGTGATACTTTTCCTAAGCAGAGGCTTTCAGAAAGCTCTGGGACATCAGATCACAAAATGTTCCCAAACGTAGTCACAAGTGTGTGGCAGAGAGCTGGATGTATTACCTCCCCAGGTGCTCACAGTGGGTGAGGCTGCTGCTCGCCAACACATCCATCCCTGCAGCACCCAAACACGTCCACGGATGCCCGTTCGACGTAGCTTCTTTCAGAAGAGTAAAAGTGATGTTAAATGAACTGCTAATGAGCTGTGTATGCATACGCACACGCACACGCACACACACACACACACACCCCAGATTGTGTAAAAAAACAGATAGCACTGAGTCCATTCTGCTCCTATCAGAAGCAAAAACTGTGAATTGCAAACACAAGCAGACTGCTGTACATTCCGATGATGTCATCTTCCATTTCCTTTTCTTCTCCCTTTTAAACGGGGTCTTGTATATCCCAGGTTGGCCTTGTGCAGTGTAGGATCATCCTGAACTTCTAATCCTCCGGCCTTTACCTCCCCTGTGCTAGGATAGAGGCTGTTTATATGGTGTTAGGACCTGAGCCCAGGTCTTCACATAATCTTCATTTTAAGCCTGGAGGGGGGGGGGAATGGGACACGACATGTGGAACACATCGGTTGAAAGTTTCTAACTAATCACATATTTGCCAGTCTTGGTCTCCATTAGATATTGGCACATTTTGGTGTTATCCACAGACAAACGCTGGCCTCGTTCCTTTCCAAACACACACATCTAGAAAAGTATCAGACATTTCTGAAGTTCTTGCTTAACAGCCTCAGAATTCACCCTTCGCTTCAGGAGCTAATATTTTTGGATAGGGAGTGGGTGGACGCGTGGGATGGAGGGAATTCTCGAAAGGAGGTAAATTGAAGCTGGCATTTAAAAGGAATTGGGATTCCCCCCCATCCCACCTCCTGCCTCTGAAGAGAGATGAGAACAAGACTGGCATCTTATGAAAGCCCCCCACGTGTCTGACCCTTGGGACCTGCCACCCACACCAAGACAGAAACCAGTTTTGATGTCCAGACTGTGGTCTCTGCACAGTAGAGTGTTCAGTGCCGATGATTTAACGGGAGATAATGGGATCTGTTGTGTTTTATTAAAAAGAAGGAACCAGGATATGTTTGTAGAGGCGCTGTATGATGAGGTAGAAGGGGGCGCCTCTGCAGGCTCATGCTGAGGCATCCCTTCACCTGAGGTACCAGCTATATGATGGATGTGGTATGGAATAGAGCTTATTTAGGGCATGTGGAGGGGAGTTAAGAGAGTAGAGGCAGAGAAAGGCAGAGGGGGCAGGGAGAGGAGTGGGAGAGAGGGGGTGGGGAGGGGAGGGGAGGGGAGGGGAGGGGAGGGGAGGGGAGAGGAGAGGAGAGGAGAGGAGAGGAGAGGAGAGGAGAGGAGAGGAGAGGAGAGGAGAGGAGAGGAGAGGAGAGGAGAGGAGAGAGGAGAGGAGAGGAGAGGTAGGCCAGGAACTCATGGAGAGAGGCGGGAGAGGAATGGGGATAGAAGGGACAGAGAGGGTAAGCGAATAAAAGAGTAAGAGGGTCAGAAAGTAAGGGAGTGAGAAGGGGGTGAGTAGCCCCTTTTATAGTATGTCAGGCACACCTGGCTGTTGCCAGGTAACGGTGGGGTGGGGTGGATCCTAGAAGGAATGCTAACAAGATCTGCCTGTTTAAACTGGTCCACGAAAGGAGGCTCCCGAATAGGACATCTGTGTCTCATACATTGTGGCCATTGGGATGATGGTGGGAACCAAAGGATGGGGAGGAGGGCTCTGGGTAGGTTTCTCTGGAGATGGGACCTCTGGTGAGAGATCCTTAGCACCGGGCAGCTGTCAATGCCTTCCTGAGGAAATCAATTCTTGACCCCATTGTTTTTAGTGCAGGATAAAATTGTCATGAGCTGGGCTGGCTTATGTCTAGAGGATAATCGTTTTACATCTTCCTCAAATATTTTATTTATTTTGCATGTAAGGCCATGTGGTCAAAGGTGGACGTGTATGAGAATCAGAGCCTCAATACAATCCCCCTAGTGATGACGTTTGTGAGAGAACTAGAGATTTTAGGGTTTCCTCAAACTGGGAGGGGGGTCCTTTAACCACACAATTCCCTCCTCATACACAAACGAATAATAACACAATCTGGGTGCAGCAGAGCAGACAGAAGCTCTGGGGCGGGTGAAGAGGGGAGGGGCCTTGCCAATCATTGCACACTGGGCCAAATGCGTTCCCAGCTCAGCAAAACTACAAAGTCCTTTGGAACGCTCGGTGTGTGTGTGTGTGTGTGTGTGTGTGTGTGTCTGTGTGTGTCTGTGTGTGTGTGTTTTAGTTGATTCAGTGCTGTGCAAAAAATGTTAGCACTCAAGGAAAAAGGTGATCTACCGTAATGGAGGGCAGTGCGTTAAATCCACACCAGCCTAAACCTCCGCAGGTATATATGTTTCCATTCCTCAGAGCTTGCTAGTGCTACCTGAGAGACTGGTGTTTTTTTATGTAAATAAAAACCATTAGTATATGTAAAAAACAAAACAAAACAAAACAAAAAAAACCCTGCAATTACACAAATCACAGCCACGAGCCAACCATATCAGTTAATGACAGCTTTCTGTCTTGTATATGGGAAAAGGCTTGTGTTTGAGGTGGTACCTTGTGACAAAAAAAAAAAAAAAAAAAAAATAGCAGAGAGACTCCTCCCTAGCCTTCCAGTGGGAACCATACAAAGCAGTCTGGTGGATGGTGGGGGAAATCTCAAGCAGCCTCCTGCTGCGAAGCCTGCTTAGCTACTCAAAACCAAACCCAATCTTATCACAGCAGGTCGGTCTTCAAGCGGCGGCTGAGAACTAGCTGGGCTCAGCAGCCTGGGCTCCAGGACTACTCCCCAGAGATGTGGTTCATTAAGCTATTGAGCAGGTCTTCATAGGCTAGTAGATGTTAACCAGAAGTTTGCGGAAGGTTTAAAAGGCATCAATTCTTTATTGAGCTCACGTTTCCAGATACTCCCCAAGTTGTTGTCTGAACCACGGGATTTAGCCCAGATTGCTGTCATTCTAGGCTCCGCCCCACAGTTACCTGGCAACAGCCCGGTGTGCCTGACTCGCTGTAAAAGGGGCTGCTTGCCGCCTTCTCCCTCTCTTCTCTTTCTCCCTCCTCTTGCCCTCTTCTTCCTCTGTCTCTTTTCTTCCTATTTCCTCCCCCCGTTCTCTTCAAGTGCCCATGCCGGCCTTCTCTCTCTCTCTCTCTCTCTCTCTCTCTCTCTCTCTCTCTCTCTCTCTCTCTCTCTCTCTCTCTCTCTCTCTCCCTGCCTATCTGTCTCAACTCCCCTCCCCATGTCCTAAATAAGCTCTATCCTATCCTATACTTTCATGTGGCTGGTCCCTCAGGGGGAAGGGATGCCTCAGCATGGGGCCACAGAGGCACTCCCTTCCCTCACACCTTACTGCACCTGCACCAAACATATCCCTGGCCTTTCTTTTCTTTTTATATAAACACAACATCTCTGTCTCTGTCTCTCTCATGATACGATTTCAAGTATCCTAGACTTTATAGGTAGCAAAGGGTGACTTTGAACTTCTGATCTGCTGATCAGTACCTTTGCAGTTCTGAGAGTAGAAGGGCTTGTGCCCCACCCCACCCCACCCCACCCCACCCCACCCCGAGCCTGGCTTATACAGTGTGGGGACTGAGCAGAGGGCTTCATAAAGGCTTGCAAGCATTTTCTTAAATGAGCCACACCCCCTTCTTGGTTCCCTTCCCCCAAATCACCTCTCCCTCCTCAAGGAAAAGGTAAAACTGTAGGTCTGCCCCAGTCCCTTCTTTGTTCACCTTGATACTTGATGGATGGAAACAATATGCCAGCCATTGTAGGGTTGCCTCCGCCCATGGACCAATATTGTCCCCGAGAGGGACAATCCCTGTCTCTCCTCCACCCGAGGATGTGAGATGTAGAATAGAAAACACTCTGCCTAGCCAAGTAAAGAAAACAACAGGCAGCCAAGCAATTACAGCCTCCTCGTATTATCACTAAGTAGAGTGGAGGGCACAGTGTTAACAATGGGCTCCTGCGCTCTGTTATTCCCACCGCATGTGGCTAATCAGTATTTGCAGTTTATCCAATGGAACAGAGATGGCCCATGGGGGTAAATGGAGCTTCTGGAAGCTTCTGCAGGAAGAGATGGCTGAATCTGTTGAAACTGCCAGATCCTGAATTTCAGATAAATGTATTTATTTCTTTTGCCATTGTCGAAATAGAGACAGGAAGGAACCTGGTCTTCCCTATCCGAATTTGGCTCCTTTATCTCCTTGCTTTAATATCTGTGTTGTGTTTTATTAAAAAAAAGAAGAGCAAAAAAAAAAAAAAAAGGCCAGGGATATGTTTGGTGGAGGCACAGTATGGTGTGGGAGAAAGGGGTGCCTCTGTGGGCCCATGCTGAGGCATCCCTTCCTCCTGAGGGACCAGCCATATGAAAGAATAGTATAGAATAGTTTATTTTGGACATGGGGAGGGGAGTTGAGACAGAAATAGGCAGAGAGAGACGAGGGGAGGGGAGTAGAGGCCGGCCATGAGCACATGGTGAGGGGGGAGGGGAATAGAGAGAGAGTGGGAGAAGAAGGTAAGGGAACAAGAGCAAGAGTGAGAAGAGAAAAGAGAGAGGAGGGGGCAAGCAGTCCCGTTTATAGTGAGTCAGGCACACCTGGCTGTTGCCAGGTAACTGTGGGGCGGAGCCTAGACTAAATGCCAACAAAAAAGTGTTCTAAATGATTGCTAATAATAAAATAACAGATCGGGAGCCAGAGCGAGCTGTTCCACAGTCCCCGTACAGACACTTTATAAAACGATTTTAAGATTTAAAAATCTTTTAAACCTCAAAGGGGGGAAAAAAGCACAAATTAGTACTTTGGAAATAACGTTAGCCACTTAAATTCAAGCTCTCGAAAACAATCAGATATTCTATGCTAGGGCAACCATTGTAAATCAGGAGAGTCAAAACACTAAGTGCCTAGAATTAGCCGCTCTTGGTCCTCTCGAGGAGAGCAGATGCTCCTCTTAGAGAGTTGATCTTGTTATCCTTCTCGCCCTCCAGAATCCCCAAACTATTTCCTCCTCCTGTGAGTCTCAGTGATGGCTGTGTAATTACCAAAGCCCCACCACTAGTCGCTTTTTTTTTTTTTTTCTATTTGCTGACGGGAATTGCAGCAACTTCATTTGAAAGGTGGGTGCCGGTGAAAGCGCTTTCTGAAGCCTTGAAGATGGTTTTGCACATCTTTTTTTAAAAATCACGCGTGAAAAATTGAACAAGCATGCTGAGCCCTTGTGATGATGTAATTTCAGAAATGGCAACAAGGGCCACACACAACTCATCGCCTGCTCTTCCTGGAAGTCCTTTCAAATAAGATCCTGTATCAAAGCAATTCCCTAATTTTGATGGGAAAAAAAAAAAAAAAAAAAAAAGCCCGTATGTTCCAGAGCCATTTTAAGGAGGGAGTATTGTTTCAAAAACTTCCGGAAACACACCCTGTCTGTTCACATACAACGTCCTCTTGTCTGGGATCCTCTCGTGCCACTTAGAAAAGGTGAGCGATAGAAACAAGCAAAAAATGGCTCCTTGTGCTGCTGCAGCAACCTCCCCACCCCCCACCCCTGCTGACATGGGTGACTCTGGCAACACTTCCCACAATTGGGCCTGACTCACGCCTAATGATACATCATGCCCCCTTTTCTCTCGTCTTTGTAAGTAACTCCGCTCTCAAGGTTCTGCTGGCCAAGAAGACAGATCTGATGTCTATAAAAACTTTTAATCTGATTTATGTGAGAATAAATCATGTCCTTTGAGAGGCTCTGGCACTTTCCTAAATTAAAATAATTCCAATCAGTGCCGGCAAACTCCCTCAGTCGGCTGAAAGAAAGCCAACAGAACCATTAACCTGTCTACCCCCGTGAGCGCCAGAGAGGACTCACGCGGGTGTGCAGCTTCAAGAAAAATCACTCGGGGCGCGGGGGGCGGGGGGGGGCGGGAGGGGACAAGCAAAAAAAGAATAATAACAATTGCACATCTTGGTGGCAGGGCATATAAGAGAGAGAAATCTCAAAAAGAGAACTTTAAGTTTCACTTTCCAACTAAATATGGGTTCCTTCTGAAGGTGGGGCTATTGTTAGCATTCTGTCTAAACCCCGCCCCACAGTTACCTGGCAACAGCCAGGTATGCTCCTCCCCACAGTTACCTGGCAACAGCCAGGTAGGCCGGCCTACTATAAAAGGGGCTGCTTGCCCCCTCCCCCTCTCTTGCCTCTTGCTCTCTTTCTCCCTCTCTCCCCATTCCCTTCCCCCACTCTCTCCACGTGGTCATCGCGGGTCTCTACTTCTCTACTCTCCCCATCTCTCTGCCTTTCTCTGCCTTTACTACCCTCTTAACTCCCCTCCCCATGCCCCGAATAAACTCTATTCTATACTATACTGTGTGGCTGGTCCCTCAGGGGGGAGGGGATGCCTCAGCATGGGCCCGCTAAGCACCCCCTTCCCAACCCACACTTCACCACACCCCCATAGAACTTATCTTAATATCTCTTTATCTTTTTATAATCACAACAGTTGTCGATTTTGTATGATAAAGATGGCCATCTTCTGAAACAGAATTGCGGCTGTGAGACCTTAGATGGAAAGTGTTGTGTCAGACCATACACACGTCAGCGTGTCACACACCAACGTTTGGACACTCCACGTATTTCTAGAATTTTCCAGTGGTTCTATGATCATGATACAAAAATGCTTTCGTGCTGAGACCGACGCTTCTTCCTGCAGGGCTGAAGACCGGCATGAGAGCATTGTGTATACGAATCCCAGAGGTGCTGACAGGATTGAACCTGATTCCCACCTATTATCAAAAGTATGCCCCTGCAATGCGGAGCCATGACAGCCCAGCTCACAGATCTTTCTGAAAGCAGAACGGGACTTCACTTGTGCCAAACACAGTCGTCACTTTTTACTTTATGAAAAAAAAATATTAACTGAATGAAAAATAGAATAGAAATTTCACAACCAAGTGTGTGTGACCTTGGGGGAAAAAAAAAAGCCACCCTGACTTTGAAGCCATATTCACCTTGCAGAATAAACAGGGTGATAACTTCCTTTCTTCCTGTGTCTCTCTTGCACTGATAGACAATGGCAGAAATGATATTCAGAGAGGGCGACTCCTCATGAGTCATTCTGACAGAGAAAAAAATGTTTAGGTAAATTAAAATAACAACATGAAAATCCCAAGGTTCTAATAACTAGTAATGAGGACTCTAAATGGATAGAAAGCCATCCCGTGTGCGTGCTGTTTTGCTCTGAGTCAAACTGTGCTGGTACCTAATTTTGTCTCATGCTTTAACCTCCGTCCATCATTCATGGTCTCGTATTTTCAGTTGGGTCACATGTTCGTTGTCAGTTGTTTTTAAAAAGTCGAGTGCACATTTCAGGCTGCTGATTACATTGGGTGAGGCAAAGAGAAGGATTCGGGAGTGAGTAGCATATCAGATCATAGGACAGTCAGTCTTACTAAAATCCCAAATTAAAACAGCCCACTTGCCACCATGGGAACGTCTTGAAACAATTTTGCTTAAGCCCCAGCTATAAAATTCTTACCAGTTAGTGTGTCTCAGCTTACAGCTGGTCAACTTCCATTTACCACGGTAAATGTATCTTCTGTTGCTTCCTCGGAAGACCCCTGTGCCTGGAATATTCACCCCAGGTACCTTTTAATAGCCTACCACTTCACCAGAGCCTTTCTTTCTTTGCTCAGCTGAGAAGTTTGTTCTTTTATCTGTCATTTCCTCAGTCACTCAGCCCATAATTATACGTTCAATCGACGAGCTGCGTAATCCACCTAACATGGCGACAGCCATAAAGATACTTAACATCCCTTCATGATGGCTGTGTAGTAAATTTCTTTAAAGTCTGCAATGAAAAGCTCCCAGGGAACGGACTGTCTTCCCCTACACCCAGAAAGTAACAAAACTGTATTTACTGTTGGAGAGGTACTGTCAAAAATGTCCATCTTAGGATAAGTAAAGTCAGCTTGGGGTTAGCATGGTTGGGCTACACCCATTGAAACAGAACCTCCTTCTTAAGGCAGGGTTTCCATAGTCTAGGCTGACCTCAAGGTCACTACGCAGCCTACGATGACCTTGAACTTCAGATCCCTTTGTCTCCACTCCTGGGAGCTGGGATGACAGGTGTGGACCTTCACGGCTATTTTATATGGTACTGGGGCGGGGGGGGGGGGGGGAATCTTAAGGCTTCCTTTGTGCTAGGTGAGGGCTCTGCCAATTTGAGTCCCAGCCCAGAAACAATCATTTCTAATAGAAATATTTGATATACATTTTTAGCTTTATATTTGGAAAGAGATAGGTTGGGGCTAGAACGCTGGCATCATGCATGTGATCTACCACTGAGTCCTCCCAGTGATGATTCGACCTTTTGCTAATTTTGTACAACTCACTGGCCCAAGATGTTTTTCTTTTATGTATACCCATGCTAATCCACCCCGTGTTCCCGTTAGCAGCACGCAGATGAGCAGCAATGGAGACCTCCAGCATTTGTCCCAAGGTACTGTGTCTCCAGAGATCCCTTCCTGAAGTAGACCTACGACTGCCTCTCAAGACAAAGGAAATGAAGAGTTCACACTTGAAATGCCACAGTTACACTGACACCAGACTACAAATAGGCATCGATGAAAACTCACTATTTATCATTAGGAATTACATGTAGAAAACTGAATCCACAGGAAATGCTTTAATACAAGCAATGCTACAATACCTCTGAGTGCCTCTGATGCCCAACCCCTTTCTGTTCATTAGTACAGGGCAGCACCTTTGGATCTGAACAAAAACAACCTTGTAGGAGCCTAATAATCAATCCTTAGATCCAGGGATGGCCCTTTCGATGCCTGAGAGCTTCAGCTAGGCATTAGAATTGTAGGACAAGCAATTTAATCTTATCTCTGACTAGCTTACAAATAAATGAGACTCATGCTATGGTTATTTTATTTGGCTTCAACAATGACTGGGGGTCACTCCCCTAATTTACTCTTCTACCTGTGGGCCTGGCGACCTCTCCAGAGGTGTAGCCCAGATACTTGTTTCTCCTGGTCATGTGTTCATGGTTCCACCCCCCGCCCAGATACTTGTTGTTTCTCCTGGTCATGTGTTCATGGTTCCACCCCTCTCATGAGGGACGGCTTCCTCCTCCTTTCTCATCCCTCCTCTTTTTCCCTGGTCACTTCCCCTCCAACCAGGTCACTCCACCTACCTCCAATCCCTCCAGCTGGCTGCAATTTTATTTAGCCAATAGTTTTTAAATCAAGGAATAAGGTTGGCACAACAAAAGCTTGCAAGCATGAGAAGTCACTCGTAGGCCTAGATCTTCGGGTCTAGAATTTAGCATTACAATACATAGCAATAGACCAAGCCTCAACACAGAAGACTGGGACTCTATGGTAGCTCCATAGACAAATTCACCAATGTGTCTACTAGAGAGTCTGATAGTGACCTTGCTCACCCAATGTGGTTGCTATGGGAATTAACAAAATAGAAGATGTTTAAAAGCTAACAATGCCAGAGTTCAGGCAAGAAGAAGTAAAATACATGGTTCTGTACTAGGCGAGGTAGTCAAATATACATGTAGCCCCTAAACAGTCCCCATTAAGATAGAGGTATACAATTTCACTAGCTCCTAAATATCTTCAGGGCCAGCATCCCCAAGACACTGAGGTGCCTTCCAGGTATCTACCTGAATCTTTACTCTGTGAACTAAAAATTGTTACAGCCTCTGGGATTATGTAATGGGAGTTCTTTGATACCATAAGAATAACATTCTAATAAGAGATAAGGGTGCCCAAAGACTGGTGGACACAAGGGCCATGAAATAACACAAGCTCCCAAGGAGGGAATCACAGACACAGGCACATATGAGGGATGGGGAAGGACCTTCTCTAAGACAGTCACTTCCATCAAGGAGGGAGAAAGAAAATGCAGTGGTCACTGAGGGCTTTCCCCCTGGCTCCCTGATTACAGGGAAGCCATGGCTAGGCTGGCCAATGCAGCATTCTATTCTACAAATTGTTGAATCAGAACTTGTGTTCAAATGCTCGAAGCAGATGGTTAATTAATGATGCCCGAGGTTGGCTTGTTACTGCTGAGTGGGCTGGGACAGAAACGAGGTAAGACTGGAACAGAGAGACATACAGAAGAGGAGCCATTGGGGACATGGGGAGGGGAGGTGTCCACTGTGTGGTTCTGGTTTCTTCTGAGACATGATTCCATTTCAGACACAGGTATCTGGATCTTAGAGATGAGGCTCCTTCCTCCGCATAATGCAGTTCAATGGTTATTACCACTGGGTTAAAGCTCCAAGTCTACAAGAGGCACATCCGCAATTCGTTTATCCATGAGAATCCAAGCGACGATGGGAAAAGACATGGGATGGAGATGTGTCAGCGAGATGCAGACAATATGGTGGATGTACCACAAAACTGTGCAAAGTGCACCTCAGAGCATCCCCCAACATCATGGGGCTGAGCAGACTCACACTTAAGGGGTCACCTGATGACAGTTTACACTGTTTACTAAGATTTCCCTGCCTTGGAAAAGCCCACCCACTGTGGTGCCAGTTTGCTGAGTTCAATGTATTCGATTAATTAATATGTATACCCCAATTTCACTCTACAGAGACTACAAAAACAGAAGTGTGAATTCTTTTTCTTTAATGTGTAGGTGTGTTTGCATATATGGAGGTGGGAGGGGGCACCCACAGCTGATATTAGGAATCTTTTTCACTTTTTTGAACCTTCTTTGAGGCAGGCTCTCTCAGTCAAACCAGAGTGAGCTGACATCACTAACCTTGCTAGTCAGCTGCAAGCATCAGCAGACAATAAAATATACCTATAGTAACTTCCTGTCCCGGCCGCCATCGGAGAGCAGCAGCCATGGTCCTGCGCTACCCCATGGCCGTGGGCCTCAACAAGGGCCACAAGGTGACAAACAATGTCAGCAAGCCAAGACACAGCCGGCGCCACGGGAGCCTCACCAAGCACACCAAGTTCGTGCGGGACATGATCCGGGAGGTGTGCAGCTTCGCACCTTATAAGTGGCGCACCATGGAGTTGCTCAAAGTCTCCAAGGACAAGTGCGCACTCAGTTCGTCAAGAAGAGGGTGGGCATGCACAGCTGCGCCAAGAGAAAGCGGGAGGAGCTGAGCAACATGCTAGCAGCCATGAGGAAGGTGGCAGCCAAGAAGGATTGATGAACACTCCCCCAGTAAATGATTGTTCCTACTAAATATATAAACATATATATTTAAGTTAAAAAATAAACACATGTTGTAGATATCTATTGCCAGGTGCCAAGTAACCAACACCGGCTGTTGAGATGGGTCCATCTGTAAGGATGCTTGCTGCCATGGCAACTATCTAAGTTGGATCTTGGGGACCCACATAGTAGAAGTAGAGAAGTGTCTACTGCAAACTGTCCACATGGTACCATGATGTGTGTACGCATGTATGCGTGTGTGCACTCATATGTATACAAAAGTGATCTTAAAATTATTTTAAAAGCTAAAGAATAGATGAAGAAATATCTATATGGTCCAGATATAGAGGTTCACCCCTGGCCTGGGGAGGCAAAAGCAGGCGACCATGAATACAATGCCAACCTGGTAGATCTCTGCTCCAAATTGTTCATGGAGGAGATGTCACCATTGAGGGGTGTATAGAAGCCTTTTATATTTTCTGATTTACTGATCTCTGAGTGTTGCCATAGTGCACCAGGATGTGCTTTTTTTTTTTTCAAATCAGTGGGCCAATGAGGGCTCAATTCCTGGCTGTGCAGACCACCACCATCTATCTCATGGAGCTGGGAACAGAAGGGAAGATTAAATTTCATTTCTTCCTCTCATTTCCAGACTGTGCGCTGCAACCACCTTCTGATGGACAAAGAACCCCCATGCTTTCTCATCTTGCTCTGGTAGTTTGGGGAAAGCACCAGTGATAAATGTGCTAAAAATAACCCCCAAACACCAGGGCACCCGCTTCCCCTCAGCTCCGGGCGCTATTAATAGCTTAAGGATAACTAACAGCTCCTCACTGAACTCCTGAAAGTGGCTGGAGAGGAAGCCTCACTCTTTATTTCTTCTTCTTCTTCTTCTTCTTCTTCTTCTTCTTCTTCTTCTTCTTCTTCTTCTTCTTCTTCTTCTTCTTCTTCTTCTTCTCCTCCTCCTCCTCCTCCTCCTCCTCCTCCTCCTCCTCCTCTTCTTCTTCTTCTTCTTCTTCTTCTTCTTCTTCTTCTTCTTCTCCTTCTCCTTCTCCTTCTCCTCCTCCTCCTCCTCCTCCTCCTCCTCCTCCTCCTCCTCCTCCTCCTCCTCCTTCTTCTTCTTTTTTCTTGGATATTTTCTTTTTTTACATTTCAAATGTTAGCCCCTTTTCTGGTTTCCCTTCCTCCCGGAAACCCCCTATACCATCCCTCCTCCCCATACTTCTAGGAGGGTGTTCCTCCACCCACCCACCCACTCCCACCTCCCTGCCTTTGAATCCCCTACACCGGGCTATCTATTGAGCCTTCATAGGACCAAGGACCTCTCCTTCCATTGATGCATGACAAGGCCACCCTCTGCTACATATGCAACTGTAGCCATGTGTACTCCTTTGTTGATGGCTTAGTCCTTGGAAGCTCTGTTGGGGTCTGGTTGGTTGATATTATTGTTCTTCCTATGAGGTTGCAAACCCCTTCAGGTCCTTCAGTCCTTTTTCTAACTCCACTATTGGGGACTCTGAGCTCAGTCCAATGGTTGGCTGCGAGCATCCACCCCTGTATTTGTCAGGCTCTGGCAGGGCTTCTCAGGAGACAGCCATATCAGGCTCCTTTCAGGATGCACTTCTTGGCATCCACAATTGTGTCTGGGTTTGGTAACTGTATATGGGATGGATCCCCAGGTGGGGCAATCTTTGGCTGGCCTTTCCTTCAGTCTCTGCTCTACACTTTGTTTCCATATCTGCTCCTGTGAGTGTTTTGTTCTCTTTCTAAGAAGGACCAAAGCACCCATGCTTTGGTAGGAAGCCTCACTCTTACTAGATCAGAATAGAGTCTGCAAAGGGGGAACTGAACACCCAGGTAGGCAGACCACCCTAAAGGCTTTCACCTAAAGCTCCCTTGGGAGACAGTTCCCTTGGTAGAAAACAAGCAGACTTCAACTTGCTTTTTTTTTTTTCCCCAGAGAAAATTCCTCTATCTCATGTGGTAGGAGAGGTCTCTCACATAAATCATCCATTTTAAAACTCAAAAAAAAAAAAAATGCCTTCCTGGGGACTGCCTGTCTGCATTGCAAACTCTCAATGTGTAGACACATTTGTGGTCTAGTTAGGAAGGTGACAATGGGGAAGGAAAGATCTGTCCACACACCTCACACTTGAGAGCACCACACACTAATTACCAACTGTTTGAAGTCTCTTCTTTCCTTGCTGGTGGTTCACAAACAATACAAGAGTCTCCACCCCCAGGAACTGTCTGGCACTTTTATTTGGTCTGAGGGCCTGCCTTTTGGATACCAAAGCAGGCTTTTAACTAAACCCCCACCTTAAAGCATAGAGACACCAGCCCACAGCAAAAAACATCTCTGGGCAGACAGTTATTGTTGGAGTGTTCTGCTTTGTGTTTTTAGTAAAGAGATGAACCCTGCAGTTTTATGAAGATATTTAAGGCCTCTTGACAGGCACAGACACAAAGTAAGGGAAAAAGAAACAAGGGACTCACAAGAGAAAAAAATAGAGCCATTCTGTCTATAAAGTGAAGGATCTACCATCTTAGGGCATGAGCATTAGCATTTCTTATAGGCTCCGCCCCTCAGTTACCTGGCAACAGCCAGATGTGCCTGACTCACTATAAAGGGGGCTGCTTGCCCCCTCCTCACTCTCTTCTCTTTTCTCTTGCTCTCTTCCCCTCTTCCCACTCTGTCCTCTTTCTCCATTTCCCTCCCCCCAACTCCTCCATGTGTTCATGGCTGGCCTCTACTCCTCTGTACGCCCCCCGCCCCTGCCTTTTTCTGCCTCTACTATTTCCTCAACTCCCCTCCCCATGCCCTGAATAAACTCTATACTATACTATACTATACTATACTATACTATACTATACTATACTATACAGACCTGTGGCTGGTCCCTCAGAGGGAAGGGATGCCTAAGGGAGGCACCCCCTTCCACCTCACCATACTGTGCCTCCACCAAACATATCCCTGGCTTCCTTCTTTCTCTTTTTTATAAAACACAACACTGAGCGAGATGTGATGCACACTCCTCTATTCTGCCCAGGGGTGGCCTTGGAGCGGGGGGGGGGGGGGGGGAGCAGTCAAACAAGTGGATGACCAAAGAACTTGACCAGAAAGAAAGGTTGCTCATTCATTGCAGCCTTTGAAATCTCAGCCTTCTGAAGGTTAATACTGGGGCCTGTTTACTGACATAAGCAGGCTGAGAGCCCACCCACCAGCAGACGACATCTGACCCAATTCCATTATGTGATGGTGTTTAAAACTATAATAGCCAGGAAAATGTAGGGTAATAACCCAAAGGTTATACATACTCCCATGTGAGCACAACCCTTACAGTGGCTTTCAAGGAAACCCAATAGCCAGATGGTTTGTTTACATTGACAGTGAGAGGAGACCGTTGCATGATGGGAGGGCTGTGGGGTTGACAGGAAGGTAGGATTTTTTGAGTGTACCTATCTTTCCCCCAGATTCCCATTTCTAGGATGTATGATGGGTAATCTTGTCAACTCAGGGATCTAGAAAGAGTCTCTAGGCAGGACCCGTAAGAACGAGTTGGATATAGGAGTAGGGAAGACTATGTTCGTACATGGGTGTCAGTATTCCGTGGACTGCAGTCCTGAACTGGATGAAAAGAGAAACCGAGGTGAGCAACCGGGTTGTGTATCGAAACGACTGACTATAAATGTCACGTGAGCACGTGACTGACGCTCCCTGAGCCACGTCTTTGCCTATCATCATGGACTGTACCTTCAAACCTGTAAGCCAAAATAAATTCCCTCCTGCTGCAGCTTTGTCACGAGTTTTATAGCAGCAGCGAAAACAGTAAACAAGAAACCACCCCAAGCTACTACCTGTGCATACATCGAGTGAATGAAAATATTTGCTACAGCCCTGGATTTGCTGGTGTGCAGCGCTCAAAGACACGGGTCATCATCCTGGCTTGTGCCGCATTGAAGAGCAAAGCATCGCTGTGTAGAGTCAGAACCAAGAGAAACAGCCACGCAGCACTCGGTGGGTCAATAACTTTGGGAACAAAACCCTGTTATACTTCAGCTCTCGCTGAGACACCACCCTGAGCATTAGCAAGGGACAATCTGGCTGTGATACCATCTCATGCGAATTTAAAATAAGAACACCGTGACAATTTCTGAGGCATAAAGAAGGATGAATGGCGGTTATGAAATCTGAAATGTATTGGGTTTTGTGTTGGTGTTTTTGTCTATTTTTTGTTATTGTTTATTCTTTTATTTTGGGGGGTTGTTTTTGTTTTGTTTGTTTGGTTTTTCTTGTTTCTGTTAGAGATGGGGTCTCATACATCCCAAGATGTTATTCAACTAGCAACACGGTAAGAATAACCTTGGACTTAGAATCCTCCTGCCGCTGCCTCCTGATTGCTGAGATAATAGGCCAGCAACAGCCAGCCCAGTTTCTGAGGTGCTAGGGACTGAAGCCAGGACTTGGTGCACAGATAAGAGCTCTGCCAACTGAACCCGATCCATTGTCCACTCCTGGGGGAAGCCTGCTTTTCCTGGGACCTGGTCTAAAACACTGCATTCTATTGTCCTCCATGATTCAGACATCCTTAAGAACCCCCGCTCTGACAGGTTAGCTATTTCGTCTATTAAAAGATAACAACTTTACCTGTAATGGTGTTTCTAAATGGCAGTCACAAACATGGAAATATTACAAGGCAGCTCCCCACAACGATGACACGGAGATTTTTTTTTTTAATCCAAAACAGCGTGTGAGGATTAACAAACTATCGTGTGATCAATAAGTTCTGACTATTTATCTCGTTTCTAAGTCTATCTTGATCGGCTTCAATGTTAACGCACCGTGCTGCGTAGTTTAGGATTTATTTTTTCATTTTATTCTTTTTTTTATTAATTAGGTATTTTCTTCATTTACATTTCCAATGCTACCCCATAAGTCCCCCAACTCTCCCCCCACTTCCCCCCCCCACTCCCTCTTCTTGGCCCTGGCATTCCCCTGTACTGAGGCATATAAAGTTTGCAAGTCCAATGGGCCTCTCTTCCCAATGATGGATGACTAGGCCATCTTCTGATACATATGCAGCTAGAGACAAGAGCTCCAGGGGGTACTGCTTAGTTCATATTGTTGTTCCACCTATAGGGTTGCAGACCCCTTTAGCTCCTTGGATACTTTCTCTAGCTCCTCCATTGGGGGCCCTGTGATCCATCCAATAGCTGACTGTGAGCATAGATGTTCACGACCAGTGTTTACAGATTTCTGTGTTTGTTAATCAGAAAAATGATTAGCACACATGTACTTAATCCCTCAGAGAGTCAGCAGTAAGCATCTAACATCTGATCTGCTGCTGCACTGAGTGCAGGAAGTAGGTAATACCTGCACACTCGCCCTGTGAGTGATCTTGATCATGGTCACATCCTTTCTTTCAGTGGTCACACCCTTGATTTTAGTTCTGGTTTCCTAACAGCAGCTACATTTTCCTGATTTAGGGCTCACACTGGTAAGAAAGCAGACCCACAGTAGTATCCGTCATTGCCCATTTAAAGCTTCCTACTGGATTTTTTTTATATAGCTTCTGTTGTCATAGAGATAACTTTGCTATGTAGGTGAGGTGCTTGCTGGGAAACATGGGGAGCTGAGTTTAGATTCCCCCAAACCCACAATCAAGCCAGGCAAGAGATTCTACTGCAGTGCTGAGGGGATGGGAACAGGTAGGTATGGGGTGGGGAATGGGTTTGTGGGGTGGGGGGTGTCAGCTGCTTTAGATGGAATGGTGAGCTTCAGGCTCATATAAAGACTTTGTCTCAAAAAGGAGAGTTGAAGGCCAGTTAAGGGAAGAAGTGGCAACATCAAGCTCTGGCCTTTACACATATACACACACAGAGAGAGAGAGAGAGAGAGAGAGAGAGAGAGAGAGAGAGAGACAGAGAGAGAGACAGAGAGAGAGACAGAGAGAGAGACAGAGAGAGAGACAGAGAGACAGAGAGACAGAGACAGAGAGAGAGACAGAGAGAGACAGAGACAGAGAGAGACAGAGAGAGAGAGAGAGAGAGAGAGAGAGAGAGAGAGACTGTTCTGACTGTGACCTCTCAGTAACTCACAGCCCTGTTCCATCATCTGGCTCCTTCCTTCATGGCATGTGCCTAACCACTTACGCCTTGGTGTCTGAGATGTGAGAAGTTCAAAGTTCAAATGGAGGAAACCCCAGTGATGTCCCCTCACTGAGATTACCAGGAATAACGAGCATTTGCTTGAGTAAAGCTCCTGTGTGCCGGATAGTTCTTTTACGTCGAGTTGACATGAGCTAGAGTCATCTGAGTGCAGGAAACTCAATGAGAAAATGTTTCCATCACATCAGGCTGTAGACAAGCCTATAGGACATTTTCTTAATTAGTGACTGATGAAGGAAGGCCCAGCCCATTGTGACCAGACCCAGCCTTGGACTGGTGATCCTACATTCTATAAGAAAACAAGCTGAGCAAGTCATGAGGAGCAAGCCAGTAAGCAGCCTCCCTCCATGGCCTCTGCATCAGCTCCTGCCTCATCCCTCCTCTTCGAGTTCCTGTCCTGACTTCCTTTCACGGCGTATACGGTTGAAGTGTAAGCCGAATATACGCTTTCCTCCCCAACTTGCTTTTCGTCATGGTGTTTCATCAAACCCTAACTAATAACATGAAAGGTCTCAACACATGGCCTCTCTGATTCACAGACCCACAGCTTCCTGAAGTCAAGCCAAGCTTTGACTCTTAAATCTCCCAACAACCATGGAAGGCAAACAACAGAACCTGCTCTCCTTTCCAGATAATAACCCCCACACACAGAGGGTGAAGCAGCAAAGAGGAGACAGCGGTGGAATCCGACCCCAGGCCACCTGCACGGATCCAGGTGGCTCTTCACAATCTTCCTTCTCGGCTCCCTCCGGGAAATTTTGTGAATAGCTTTTGAATTTAACCAAACACTGGAGTTGAACACCTTGGTAAATGAAAATATGGTGAGCAGAGCAAGGGACTGCTCAATGCTGGGAGTTCAAAGTCAATCTAGGCAACATAGAGAGACCGAGTCACCGACAAACAGCTTACATATAGGAGAGTGTAAGAAGCACACAAAGCAAGCAGTCGTGTTTTAAAACTTAAAAGAATATCATAGAGTCCTGCTTTTGGAACCAGAGGCAATATGAAAGACTGAAGTCGCTAGCTTTTATTTAATTTCTAAACCAAACCAAACAAAACAGAACAAAAAGAGAGGTACCACCACCCTTTGCTATCTTTGAGTGGAAATAACCAGTTAAAATCGCAAAGCTCTACATAGAGAACGCCCAACACATTTAAAATTGCATAAGGAGTCCCATTCACCTTGAGGGAAAATTCTTCCTTTTCTTCCTGAGAGAAAGATTTCCCAAAGTCCATATTTGAAAGCATTCAGTGAAAATATGTATAACAGCTGATAAGACGTGTTTTAATCCATACAAAACTGTTTTATTTAGTCAATTAATCCGAAGCCTATTCTTGCATACCTTCCGTCAAATTCTAAATCAGATAGTTCCTGAAAGGCCCAGGTCTTTATTTATTGATCTCCTTTGCCTAAAACCCTTAGTTAAATAGGGTATGTTAAATGCCCTATTGGTTGTTACCATTTCTCTCTCCATTTCTCAAGGACAGCTCATTCTTAAAATACTACAGGATCAGTATAGTAACTCACACCTACTCTAAAGGTCTTCCTTAGATTTCGGTTATACCATAGCCGAAAGCAACTTGGAGAGGAGAGGATTTATCTGCTTGGGACTCACAGGTTGCATCACAGAGGGAAGTCAGAGCAGGAACCTGGAGGCAGGAGCTGAGGCAGAGGCCATGGCGGGGTGTTGCCTACTGGCTTGCTCTCCATGGCTTGCTCAATTTATTTTCTTATGTAACTCCAAACTGTCAGGCCAGGGTGGCACAGCACACAGTGGTCTAGGGCCTCCCACATCCATAATCAATCAAGAGAATGTTCCACAGCTGAGCCCACCAACCAGGAGGCAATTCCTCAACTGACATTACTCTCCCCAAATATATCTAGATATGTGTCGAAACAAACAACTCCAGCATACAAACATACAACAGTGTCCAATCAGGAAGCACTTCGCATTCATAAGTTCATTTCTGGTTTTGTTTTGTTTTGTTTTGTTTTGTTTTGTTTTAGACAAGGTTTCTTTGTATAGCCCTGAGTGTTCTAGAATTAGCTATGTAGAGCAGGTTGGTCTTGAACTCACAGAGATCTGCTTGCCTCTGCCTCCCAAAGTGCCTGGATTAAAGGCATGCACCCATCACCACCAGCTATAGGCTCCTTGCAGTCTTTCAGTAATCTTGATATGAACAGAACATTATTTTATCCACTACTTTTTACATGAGTTTGTGGGCATATGTGTGTGTATGTGTTGTGTGCCTGCATCACGCTCACGTGCGTGCAGGCCCCTGTGTGTGAAATTGGGGTGGGGGAGGGGGCAGGCTGTGTACTTTCATTTGTCAGGAACCCACACCTGGCTGGTCAGCAAGCCCTGGGTTTTCCTTTGTCTTTCTGCTTTGCCAGTACTGTGGTTATTCCAAATACATCACCATATCTGGCTTAAAAAAAAAAACAAAAACAAAAAAACAAAAAACAAAACATGGTCTCCAGGGAATCAAACTTGGATCCTCGAACCTTGTGAACACTTCACTGGTTAATCCATATCCCCTGTCCTTATTCCCTATTTTTATGGATAGGAAAATTGAAAATGAAAGAATGTATGCTTCTGCTCAATCCACACCTTGCTACATTGTATCAGTTGTGCACAGAGCACAGATGTGCAGCCCCTCCCTGCACAGAGCACAGATGTGCAGCCCCTCCCTGCACAGAGCACAGATGTGCAGCCCCTCCCTGCACAGAGCACAGATGTGCAGCCCCTCCCGTCCCACAAAGTCAGTACCAGAAGCACTTGCAACTCCAAAGGGGATCAGGGGAGAAAGGGGGTCTCAGTTACAAATAAGAGACATTTGCTAATCAAATGTTGTCATACGCAGGACACAGAGAAGCTAGTATTAGGGTTTACTGTTTGACTCTTATTTTACAAGACTGTCAGCACTATGTCTCCCCTCCCTTTATTTTCAAATAATGTATACATAGCTTAAAGATCACTTGTTTTGTATCCACATCAGGACAAAGCCTAATGGTATCCTTAATACTTAGAAACGTAGTTGAATTAATGCTCATAGCCATTTTAAACTCATCAATACACAACTACATTCACAATAAGATATTTTCAACTTCCCAGAATTCTCATCAATTTGGGCACTGAAATTGGATTCTATGGAGGATTAACACATTTCATATTCGGTTAAGGAGAATGGAGATTTAACACTTTCCATATCAAATCTCAGTATTGTCCTCATGCTTGACTAAGTTTAGACAGATAAATACAAAGAGAGCAGTAAAGAAAGGCATCACCAGAAGACATCCTGATAAAGAGCTGCCTGCCTGCCCTGTGACAAGCCTCCAGGTGAGCCGGGCTGCCAGTGGTAACTGCGGGTTCCGAATGGGACGCTAGGGGGCGTGTTGCTCCGGGCGGACTGCACAGGTTCCCGTGAGGAGCCGGTGACCAAGGAGGAGTAGAGGACATGGGACCTCACTTGAGAAAATAAGCAACAGCACTTACTACAAAGAAGCTTTGCTTTTGCGAATTCACGCCACGAAGTAGCAAAACTATTCAATGATCCCCCATCCCATGAGCAACACGGCCACCTACATGAGGAGCTAAGCCATGCGGGAGGCACAGCAAATCTGTCTATTCTCATCATAGGATGGCAAAAGATTATGTAAGTATACTTATCTATCACATATATTTATATCAGTTAATAAGCTGAGTTAGAGAAGATACTCAAATGGCTTTTAACCATATCGTTAAGAGGTTTCTTCCCCATTAAAGGGATGGTTAATGTGTGGAGCCCCTTCACAGATAGATATAAATGAACTCTAAAGGTTTTCAGGATACTGTGCCGTTTTGACAAAGGGATGAGGTCTGAGAGATTAAGGGACTCACAAGCTAAACACTGAGACTTCCACTCAAACAAAGAAAAGCTGGGTTGTCTGTGTGTTTGTGTGGGTATGTGAGGGAATGTGTACATGAGCGTGTGTCAGTATATGTGAGCATGCACGTGTGTGTTTGTGTTTTTCAGTGTATGTGCATGCATGTGTGCCTGTGTGTGTGCAATGAATGTGTGTGTGCACAAGTATGTGTCAGTGTATGTGAGTTTGCATGCATGTGTGTTTGTGTGCATGTGCATGCATACGTGTGCCTGTGTGTGTGAGTATGTGTGTGCATGCATGTGTGTCTGTGTGTTTGTGTGCATGTGCATGCATATGTGTGCCTGTGTGTGTGAGTATGTGTGTGCATGAGAATGTGTGTGTCAGTGTATGTGAGTGTGCATGTGTGAGTCCGTGTGTTTGTGTGTATGTGGATTCATATGAGTGCCTGTGTGTGTGCACAAGTATGTGTCAATGTATATGAGTGTTCACGTGTGTGTATTTGAGTGCATATGCATTCACGCATGTATCTGTAGGTGTGTGTGAATGCATGTATGTGCACATGTATATGTATCTATGTATGTGTGTTCATTTGTATATGTCTGTACATGTCTGTGTATGTGCAGTTATGTGTGAGTACATACATGTATGTGTTTGTGTTTTAAAGAGAAAGGATTTGAATTTCAAAAGTCTAAAACATTAAATATAGTTTATGTTTACATAGCTTTCTCTCTTTACTCTGTGACAATGTGTATTTGCCTCCAACACTAAGCAATACTCTAACATAAGAAGAAATGGGAGAAGATATCCAACACCCAGCGGATGCCTTTTTCCTCTAACAAGAAAGCAGAAATGTCACGTGTCACACATCCCTGGGTCTCAGGAATAGTGACTTGACTCTGTGGTTCTTTGACACTTTCAAAACTGGCAAATTTTTTATCTACTTTTGATTTCTTTTTACAAATTTACTAGACTGTACGGCTTTTGTATTCCTGCTTAAAATACCAACTCCACTACCCAGACACAACTCAGTGTCTGCTTAGGAGCAATGATTATGATGTCCACAGGTTAGGACAGGGTCCCCTTTGAGAAATCTCTATGCACAGAACTTAAACATTTCTGATTTGTTCAATTATATATTTTACCAATATTCTAATATGGATTCTCTTTACAGGATAAGGAGCAAAGTTCATGGTACTGGTGATGGTGGTGGTGACTGTGATGGTGATAGTGATGGTGGTGATTGTGGTGATGGTGATGATGGTGGTGATATGTATGTATGTATGTATGTATGTATGTATGTATGTGTATATGTAGGATTATTATAGCATACAGCTAAGAGTAAATACTAATAAGTTACTCATTGGAGTCATGAAAATAATAAGCCATGACTTTTAAATTTCAATTTGACAATTCAATCATTCAGTTCTGTGCCTAATCACATCTCAGACAGAGATGGCTCCAAGCATACAATTTTACATCCAACACAAAGAATTAAAAAGAAAAGGAAAGGAAAGGAAAGGAAAGGAAAGGAAAGGAAAGGAAAGGAAAGGAAAGGAAAGGAAAGGAAAGGAAAGACCCATCATGATGTCATTACGACATGAGAATAAATCTATTTGTTTTGATGGAGGAGCTGGCTTATACATAGACTTTAATCACGTGACATTTGCATACATGATTGACAGCAAAATTAAAGGGGGAATGACTGGCAGCGTTGTCCTTAGACCATCCCATCCAGGATCTTGCTCTTCCGGGTCATTAATGCTTAACTGTCAAGGCCTGCTTTGGCTCTGTTCCACCGAGACGCGGGATGACATCGCACCTCTCGATGGGATACATAGCTGGCTCCAGAATCATTTTCAGCTGTATGTAGATTCTTCTTGCAAAGGGCCCTTAGTGTGTTGTCTGATGTTCTGAGGCAGGACAGTCATGCTACTGGGAGTGACAGCTGAGTCTGTGTGCATACAAGCAGAGAGCTGTTTCTGCATCTTAAGTCAGTAAGGATGAGAATATATAGATCGTAAGATGCACTTCAGCCTTAGAAACATCAAGACATGGGGACGGGGGGGGGGGGGAAGCTCTGCTGAGAACTGAGAATATACAACTTTCATACTCACTTCTTGCTAATCTACAATTATGAATTTGTATCTTTTCATATCTCCTATCCTATAATTATAAAAATGTAAGTTAATTCTTGGTGCTCTCAACTAAGTATTTAATGAGATGGAATGCAAGACACTTTGTAAATATCCATGTCTGAGATTTCACAACTAACGAAACTACACATATGTTAGGTATCAACAAAATGCCGTTATTACAGCAATAAATATAAACACCTCTAGTTTTTAAATTCATCCATGTAATTACCATCACGCATATGGTTTTCCTGAGGGATCTTGGGCACCTTGTGAATCTGCTGTGGCATTTCAACAAACAGATTTACTCTCTGCTACCATCCAATCATGAGCTCCGAAAGTGTGACATCTTGGGTATTTTTAAGAATGTAGTCGGTTGTAATATCCTGGATATTTCATGCATATGGTCATAAAATGTAAGAATGGAATTGTTTTGCTAAATCCACTAAAGCAAGCATTTCTGTCTCCTTTGTCTTATTGTTATACCCACTGACAACTTACTGTGGTTGAAATTTAACTCTGCTACCTAATGGCAAACTTCCTCAGTCAGGAAAGGGCAAAGAGACCAGAGAAGGGCAAGCTTTGGATTCCAACAGGTAGGAGGGCTGGGCCAGCCACATAGCCACTGGCTGAGTGCAGACTTGGTCACTAGTGAAGCAACGAGGCCAGAATATCTCTCTCTCTCTCTCTCTCTCTCTCTCTCTCTCTCTCTCTCTCTCTCTCTCTCTCTCTCTCTCCTCCTTCTTCTCCTTCTCCCTCCCCCTCCTTCTCTCATAATACTTAATAATGAAATGGAATAAGGAACGCAAATCTCATAAACTCTACCAAACACATAGCAGGAATTTGGGGTATGTTAATTGTGCTTTCTACTTTTCTGAACTCATTTATCCATATTACATATTTAATAAGATCAATACTTCCCTGACAAGTTCTGATCTGGAAACCCAAATTTTCGGTGTCCCCGTAAAGCTACTGAATGCACCTCTCATTGGGGTCTCTCTATTCCCTTCACTACCTGAAATGTTTTCAGTGCCACTAGGAACATGATGTGTGCCACCACCCATCAAATCACTTTTGTATCGGGCTTTGATGAGGGGCGTGCAGAGGGTACTAGTGAAACCAGAAATTATCATTTCAATAATATAAAGAGTGTAAAATTACAAAAAAAAGATAGATTATAGACATGTAGGTAGATAAGTGATAGAAAAAAAAGATTGATAGATGAAAGATAAAACAGTTTGTCAGACAAATAAACATTAGATGCTAGAATGACAGACAGACAGACAAGTGACAGATGGATTATCAGTGTAGAGATTCCAGATGCTAACTAGACTCAGACTTGATGTTTCAGACAGCCATGTTTATGCCCAACCTCTCAGAACTCAGTTCAAAACTCAGAGGGCAGAAGTCTATAATGGTTGGTTATCTCTTTGCATATTATCAGCCTTTAGATGTTTATTTAAGAATGTTATTAGTTGCTGGGCGGTGGTCACACATGTGTTTAATCCCAGCACTTGGGAGAAAGAGACAAGCAGACCTCTGAACTGGAGGCCAGCCTGGTCTACAGGGGGGGGGGGGGTTCCAGGACAGTCAAAGCTACATAGAGAATCTTGCCTTAAACAAAACAAAACAAAACAAAACAAAACAAAACAAAACAAAACAAAAGAATATTATTAGTCCCAACACAACATCTAGAGTTCCCATGTGTAGTTATCAGACCTAACAGCATCGCCCCATTTAGAACATAATGGCTCTTACTTCTTACTATTGGCTTGCCACTCAGTTCAAGAGATGCCCTTCTGCAGAGACCCTTGTCAAATGAACAGCAGCCCCCAAACATTGGCATTGTCCCAGAAGCCAGTATCTTATGGTTCTTGGGTGAGTCCTTATATTTTCATCTGTCTTATCTTTTTCGAACTTTGGTAACTGGAGCCCTTTCCCTAAGCACAATTCAAAAGTGGCTGACTTAGGAGACAACATTGCATTTCCATTGTGTTTCACTCTTAAAGCCACTTCCTTTGCATCATGTGTGTGTTGTGTGTTTGTGTGTATCTGTGTGTCTATACGTGCATATCTGTGTGTCTGTGTTTGTATCTGTGTGTGTACCTGTGTGTGTGTATCTGTGTGTATGTACCTGTGTTTATATGTGTGTCTGTGTGTGTGTCTGTGTGTATGTTTGTGTGTCTCTCTGTGTCTTTGTATCTTCATGTGTATTTGTGTAACTGTGTATGCATCTGTGTGTGTGTCTGTGTGTATCTGTGTGTCTATACGTGCATATCTGTGTATCTGTGTAGCTCTGTGTGTGTATCTGTGTTTATATGTGTGTCTGTCTGTGTGTGTGTGTCTCTCTGTGTGTGTTTGTGTGTCTCTCTGTGTCTTTGTATCTGCATGTGTATCTGTGTAACTGTGTATGCATCTCTGTGTGTGTATCTGTGTTTATCTGTGTGTCTGTGTGTATCTGTGTGTGTCTGTGTGTGTATCTGTGTTTAGTCTCTGTGTATGTCTCTGTGTATGTATTTATGTGTGTCTCTGTCTCTGTCTGTATTTGTGTGTGTCTCTGTGTGTATTTTTGTGTGCATATTTGTGTGTCTGTGTATCTGTGTGTGTGTGTGTATGTATGTATGTTTGTGTGTTGTGTGTCTATCTGTGTGTCTGTGCATCTGTGAGTCTCTGCATGTACAGGCTCGGAGGTTAGGGGGCAATTTTCACTGCCATTCTTCAGGCAGTGCCTACCATGTTTTTACGACGGGATGGTTCACTAGCCAGGAGCTCACCAAATAGGATATGCTGGCTGGCCACTGACCTCTGGAGAGTCTCTTATCTCTGTCTTCCCAGAGCTAGGATTACAGGCTTATACCACCATGGGGCTCTGGGGGGTGGGGGTGGGGTGGGGGTAGAACTCAGCTCTTCCTGCTTACATGACAAGTCCTTTTCCTACTGAGCTGTAGCTCAAATATTAGTATCTGTTCACAGAGATATCTGCTTACTGCCGGCCAGCTTCCAGACAATGCAACACCATGGGATGCTTGAATCCACACTTCAAAGTGCTTGCCTTTTCTGGCGTAGGACAAGTCAAAACACACCAGGAAGTCCATGTAAAAAGTCATAGGCACACTTGAATGGTGGGTGGCGCATGCCTGTAATCTCAATATGGGGGTAAGTAGTCAGAGGGCAGGCAGAGGCAGGACAACAAGTCTGAAGCCAGTTGTGACTGCACAGCAACCAGTCAGAGCGACACAGTGAGACCCTGTCTCTGTAAAATCAGAGAGCTAGGGACAGATCAGTGGTAGAGTCCTTGTCTGGGTGGCACAGGCTTTGTGTTCAGGCCCCAAGACCTCATGATAAGAACTCTACTCAACGGATACAGGCACATCAGACATCTCATTTCAATGTTTCAAGATGCATTTGGGAGAAGGTTTTTTTCCTTAAGAACACGCTTTTCTAATACTTAGTAAGATCTGCCATTTGCTTGCTATACTATTTTGAGACCCATAATATTCCTACAGAAAGTGCATGTGATGATATTTCAATACCATGACTCAATGTATTTATCACACGAGGCTCTTAAAAAATTTGGGGTGCGCCGGGCAGTGGTGGCGCATGCCTTTAATCCCGGCACTTGGGAGGCAGAGAAAGGTGGATTTCTGAGTTCGAGGCCAGCCTGGTCTACAGAGTGGGTTCCAGGACAGCCAGGGCTACACAGAAAAACCCTGTCTCAAAAACAAAAAACAAAACAAAACAAAACAAAAAAAAAACAAAAACATTTGGGATGCATGAATTTGAAGTGTAAATATAAACAGCGTCCACCTTGGGTTTCTCAACAAGAAACACACTTTTCAGTTGGACAGTTCTCTCATTTGAGAATACAATTTTAATTAAAAAAAATCCTTTAGAAGTAATGAGAAATAGTAAGAGAAAAAATTATAAAGTTTTTGTAACAAATACATGTAAAGCAAGACTCTCCAGAAAAAGACTCCTGTACAGAGTCTATATCGTAATTAAACACACTCTACTAGAATCAAATCCAGAGAATCTCCTGCTTTTGAATACACATAAATTGAAACGTTAAAATATCACTCAAAGAGGGAAGCTACATTGTGTTGTATCTGAAATTGAGACTGTTTTTCAATGGCTGGCCTGAATGAATATATGTGTCTTGTAACACATATCAAAACCAGCAAGGCCTCTCTCTGTGGTGTAACACTCGTTTTTTTCCAGTGGACGATAGAGTCATTTTTTACCTACTGTAGTTTTCATGAGGTAGAGAACCATTAAAAAGGAAAGGAAACAAACACTACCCCAGTCATCAGGTCTAGGATGCTGAGATCTTGGGGACAGCCCTTGGGTCCTAGGAAAAGAGCACAAACCCACAAGCAAATGTGTTTCTAACACTGTCTTCTGTCCATCCGCACCTCTGCATAGCAAGGTAGTTAATAATTACCTATTCGGATGTTAACCTTCTCCCTGTTACAATTAAGCATTCAGTGGCCTGTGATGGAAATTCCCAAGGAAGGTAACTCATCTGGTTTGGACTCCAAAAAGAATACTCCAAAAGGAGGGACTGGTAACTGTCCATCACACTAGGGATGGTTCAGAAAGCTTTTTGGAAAACTGCTAAAAGGCTTGCTCTTCCCCCGTACTAAATACGAAACAACTAACACTAGGGATACCTTAGGAGAACCTAGCACAGGCAGCAAATGTAACTGTTAGCCAGCACACTTGTGCTATCTATCACAAGCTGTTTCCCTCTGGAAGAAGTCTTAAGCCAGATGTGACAAGGCCCGCCATCTATCTCCTAGCCAGATGTCAGCATCTCCTCACTGGACCACTGTTAGTGATATCAGTTCCAAATTGTTCATTGGTTTGTATTGAGGGGTGTCATCTCAGGTCTGGCACTCGTGCACCAGGTACAAAGTCCTCCTCAGGCATTCCGCTGGAGCATGTTGCTTTGTTGTGATGCTCTGGGGTGTACCAGGTACTGTGTGCTAATATTCTGGCAAGGGCTCCTCTCTCCATTCATGCTGCACTAATATCTGGGTGTCCCCCACAGGCTCCCCCTTCTACTCACCTCTCTCTATGATAATCATAAACAGCAGCTTATGATTCTTCTTTCTTTTTTACCTGACAAACTTCCAAAAAAAAAAAAAAAAAGGTAAAATGACTGGAAGAGTGTTAAGATACTAAACCACGAACATAGCAGAAAGCACTCTATAGAAGCCTACTGGAGAAGAAAAGCTTGTCAACTGTCAAGCACCTGAAACTAGAATTATGACACAGCCAGCAATCTCCCATAAAGGATACTTATTTGAGAGAGACGGCAGGCATCTGAACAAGCCCATTCAGCAATGTACACTTCTTCTCTACGTACAACAGCGAGGAAGAAGAAAGGACTCACATAGCATCAATGGATGATTAGGTGGGTGAAATGTAGGTTACTTCTGCAGTAGATACAGTGAAGAGTTACTCACATGAACAAGGAGAAAATAACCAGGACAAAACATCCCAAAGGCAAGAAGCTGAACTCAAGACTGGTTTTATTCACATGACATATCCAGAAAGGGTAACACTATGGAGAAAGGACGCATAGTGCTGGTGGCTAGAGCCTGGGATGAAGGGAACCGGGCTCTGCTGTAGGCAAGTGTCAGGGAAAATGGTAGCCATAACTAGACAGTCATAGCTACACTTTGTGGTTGAAGTGAAGGTACCTAAGTCGATCAGGTTAAAATGGTGAAGACAGTGAATCTTATGCCATTTGTCACAATGAAAAAAGTCAGAATGGATATGAACAACACTCATATCATTCCCAAGGGGATATGATGGCTGACCTTCAGGTCAACTGGCCTGCACCTAGAATCACCAGAGTGTAACTGAAGAAAAGCCCACCTCAAAATGTAGGGAGAGATGCTCAGACTAGACAAAGCTAGGGGCAAGAGCAGGAGAGCGGGTAAGTACAAGCATTCACATCTCTACCTCTGCACATTCTTGTCCCCGTCCCTTATCACTTCCCACCCCAATGATGGATGATAGCCCTTAAAAACCAGAAGCCAGGATGAACCAGCCCTTCCCTCAGTCAATCTTTGCGCTCAGGAACTTTGTCATAGCAGTAAGTAGCTTATACCGGGGACTTCCATAACAGGACCTACTGTTTTCGTCACTAACTAGGGTCTTCTTCCTCTTCTTCTTCTTCTTGTTCTTGTTGTTGTTGTTGTTCTTCTTCTTCTTCTCCTCCTCCTCCTCCTCCTCCTCCTCTTCCTTCTTCTTCTTCTTCTTCTTCTTTTTTTTTTTTTTTTTTTTTTTTTGGTTTTTCGAGACAAGATTTCTCTGTATAGCCCTAAGCTGAAAATTCACCTGCCTCTGCCTCCCAAGTGTTGCAAGTGCTGGGACTAAAGGTGTGGCTTTTAGGTGTTCTTTGTACAACTACTTTAGGGCATATATTTTTAAATTCCAAGATGTTTCTTCCTGTTGTTCATAGATATAATCATAGAATGGTAACTGAAGTTCTTCTTGAAAGGTAGAAAGATTAGCAAACATCCCTTGTTTTCTTTGCACCTCGATGATAAAAATATCCAACTTCTAAGATGTGTTGGCACCTCTGTTAGAGACAATACAACACCAGGGATGTGAGATGGAAATATTCTTCAGTACTTCCATCCACAAGCACACTGTGGCATCTTAAATCCCACCTACACTGTAACTATAACAGCTCAAATCCCACCTATTATCGTAACATCTTAAATCCCACCAATTGCCCTACTTTTCTCAATCTCTTTGGAAGAAAATTGTCTCTAAAAATCGCAAGGGGCAGGAGGATCCAGTGAACTTACATGTGAGGTGTTAGAAAGTGAGGTTTCTGTCCAATGCCATCTAAATTCAATAAGAACTGTTCAGTTTTCTCAGACCTTAACTTATAGTCCCCGAATGGTGACAAAGTAATAGTACCTCCTTTAACAGTTTGAAATAGGCACCCCCACATGTGCCAGGTGCTCCTGGGGTTGGCAGAGGGTCACACGATTTGTAAATAAAGAAAGGGCAGTGGGGAATTACCCAGCGACTGATTTTCATCTCAGGTTCCACCGCCCTCCCTCTCTGTGCGGAGATTCCTGAGCAGGCGTGAAACCCAAGATCTGAGCACATCTTGCCTTGTATCCTTCCTTCTGACTAGTTAAATACAGTATGAAGACAGAAGGCCAAAGTCTTCATTATTCAACACTGAAGTGTAAAATTCACATCTAGGACTAATTTACCAATTATTCTAAATCAGACACATATGACCAAAAGTCAATGCCATGCAAATATCTAATACTCTCTCTGCCAATTTTGATGATTATACAACTTGATGTCTTAGAAATGTGTCCCCACATCAGATTTTTCTCTCGAGATAACTGTAAATACACAGCTTTCTAAAACAATTTAAAAAGTTTTTTTTTAAAGAGATTGGAAGATAAATTTCTGATTTGTTTTGTTTTGGTATGGTTTTTTTGTTGTTGTTGTTGTTTTGTTTTTCGAGACAGGGTTTCTCTGTGTAGCCCTGGCTGTCCTAGAACTCACTCTGTAAACCAGACTGGCCTGGAACTCAGAAATCCACCTGCCTCTGCCTCCCAAGTGCTGGGATTAAAGGCGTGCACCACTACTGCCCGGCTTCTGATTTTCTTATAAAGGAGGAAAGAAGCCAATGGAGCAAATTTATGTTACCATAGTAGAACAAGCCATTCTGATTTATAGAGAAAACAAGATGGGGAGCTTATTAAAGTGGAAAGGGGGGCTGAGAAGCTGGCTCAGGACTTAAAGCATGCTGTACAAACAAGTGAGCCAGAGTTCAGATCAGTAGAACTCAAACAAAAGCTGAGTAGTAGCCTGCCTGTAATTTTAGCCTCAAAAGGCAGAGGCAGGGAATCCGCTAGCAAGCCAACTAGGGAAGCTAGCCATATCTTTGAGCTCTGGGTTTGATTGAGAAGCCCTGCCTCAAAGAATACAGTAGAAAAGCCATTCAGGAAGCCCCCTGTTGCCAACCTCAGGACTTCACAGAGAAAAACATGCATGCAGACAGACACATCACACACATGCTCATGAGAAGGAGAAAATGGTAGAAAGGCTCAATGAATAAACAAAAGGGTCTCATTTGGGATGAGAAGTTAAAAGTGTAGCCTCCATTCCTTCTAGACATACTTCTAACAGTGATGCCAAGATCTACCCTTTGCGCTGCCTACTTCTACCTGAGAACTAAGGGAGAAGTTTGCCATTAACCGCCCACCCCCCCCCCCACCCCCTGCCCGGGGCGGGAAGGGAAGTAACTCCATTTCACAGACACACAGGCTTGGAAAATTCCTGTAATGTGACTGTCCTTGAACAGTGACGACCTGGAGACTTAAGAATTAAAGCTCGGGCGTGTGAGTCTATCCTCTGCTCCTTCTAGCACAACATTCAGAGACGATGGGCTCTCAGCACAACCTCTGCTTCACAGACGTTCCGATGAGTCTTCACCTTGAAGGTGAAGAGCTTCAAAGGTGGCAGATAAATATAATCATTACAGTGCATCTGTTTTCCAAAAACAAACAAACAAACAAACAAGAAAAATTCCTAAATAAGCCTATAAGCCACTTACATAGGATATCTGAAATCAAAAGCTTTGTCATCAGGTGGCCTAGTGAGTAGAAATCTGTCAGAGACTAAACAACTAAGATTAACATTCTGTAGTTCTCACACCAATGACGTAGACGACACTATACTCCCAGCTGTGTTCAAGAGATACCCTAAAACAGGCAGATTCTGTTAACAGTGACAATTTCTCAGTTAAGGACTGGTGCGCTAATGAAGGATGCCAGTGTATTTAAAACGCATTGACATGCCTGGAGTTAACAACAGTCACCTTTCTCAAGACTTCCCGATGGCTGGAGTCCTAAAACTTGGTACTGCTCTTCTAGCTCCATAAACGTTGTTTAATTTTTTTCTAACTTAATGACACAGAGAACAGTTGTAGATATGAGCTTTGCTCAGTGGGTCAGAACAGGGAACTTCAAATATCTGTAGCCAAGCTGTTTCCTCCGCCTCCCCGTTAGTGACAAACAGCAGATTGAGAGACATAATCCAACTGGTAGCAAGAGGCGATCCGTTTCATTTCTAATCAACATCTTTGAAAAGAAGTAGCATAGGAACTGGGAAGTAAGAGCTGCAGAGCTTTTGCTTTTTAGAAAAAAACCTTGATGCTGTTGGGAAATATTGATTTGGATGCACTTATTGGGTTCACTTACCTACCTGTAATTACACACAAAATCTCTCCCACAAATATTAAGATGACCATGGCTCAATGCCCATGTTTTTGCTGCCCTCTTTACAGGAAAGAGGAGTGGCCAAAAGAAAATGGTAAGAGCCCAGAGAGCTTTCCACTTTGTAAAATGCCAATTATTTAGTGCTGAAATCACTGCGCACAAAGAATAAAGAAATTTGCATTATGCAAATAAGGGAGCGGGGATTAGGCAACACTCTCAGGCAAATGACACAGAATCCAAGCTTCTCCTCAAAGCATCACTTTGGTTTGCTTCAACTGCTTAACTTTTCATTAAACACAAGCAAAATGCTTGTGTTAAATATGACAAAGATGCCCTGAGCAGGGACACTCATGACCTATAGCAGTGAAAATTCCAGAAGCTATATATCCACCCTTTGAGAAAGCAACCATGAATAAGCATCATCGCAGGGTCTCAGTTTCTGGTGTGTGTACTTATTTTCGTTTTGGTTTTACTGAGTAGACTCCACTCCAAGAGCAAATTAATTGCGAAGTGGAGGCCTGAGGACTATGAGTTTCTGCAGGGAAGTCCCTGCTGCACTTGGCCTATGGTGGCGAACAGTGAGTAGAAAAGAAGGACGCAAAGCACCAAGGTAAAGGACCGCCATCCAAGCATCCATCAGAAGCTCATGGGACGCTCTCCTACTCAGGTGTCAGGTATCCCCAACTGACGCCTGGAAATAGTTGGCTTTGCCTTCCAAATCCTGATGATCCCGCTTAAACCCCAAGAGGAAGAAATTAATTTTTTCACGGTAGGAAGAAATCCTCAGGTTCTCGCCAACAGGGAGAGTCACGGAGGTTGAGTGCTATCCTTCCTCCAAATATCATAGTCTTTTCAAGCACTCCCTTCCTCTTGACATGTCATCTGTTGACAAGTGGCCAACTTCCTCTGGTGATGGGGCTCATGCAACCATTCAAGGGCACCTTCTCAATTAGGTCTTTCTTAAGCTACACCAACGAACTAAGTTGTCCCTTCTGTGAGCGCCAATCTTGTTCCCTTTTTAGCAGTTGATGCTGTCTTCTGTGTATGTTCATGTGTATAGGTGTACATGTGATCATGTGTGTACAGGTATGTATATGTGTGTGCATGCATGTGATGGACTGTGTATGTGTCGGTCAGAGGTCAACCTTGGATGTTACTCCTTGGGTGTTATCTACACACACCTCTTTTTTTTGTAAAAAGAGGGTCTCTCAATGGCCAGAAAGGCTGGCTAGCAAAACCTGGGACCCAGCTGTCACCCTTTCCCCGTGATGAAATTATAGCCATAAAAACCACATCCAGGTTGTTAAATAGGTTCTAGTCATCCAATTTAGGTCCTCTTGGTTGTGCTACCAACATTTCACCAATGAGCCATTTCCCCAGGCCCTCATCTTTGTAAATTGGCTTATCACTAGTTGTCTAATTTGTATGTTCATTTCCTGTCGTTCCCACTATGTGTTCCTTATACCTAGCATAGTAATTTACTTGAAGAATAATTGTTGAGAGTGGTTAGCACAAAGGCGAACCAAACAATACACTAGGTCTACCAAAGAGCTTCTCACTGTGAGACCTTATTTAAGACCTGCACAGTGGAAACAGCACACAAACAGCTTTCGGGTGTCTGAGTTAAGACAAGCCAGCTGAAAGTAAAGCACAGAGCTGTCCACCACAGGAGCCTGTTCACATACGTTCTGAGCTTCATGTTAGATTCGCCTCTTGTGCTTAAAGGTCATTGATGACTCAGAGTTTTGCTTTCCCTTAGAATACCACTAAGGTGGCCCTGTCCATTGGCATCTGTCAAGACATAATGAACGCAACTTACAGCAGTGTGCCTTGTTCATGTTATTCCTCCGAAATGGGAGGTCCCCCTGGGTTTCAATGGCTGCATTGGCAAATTAATAGAGAAACAAGGAATGGAATGAAACTTGCAGATGTGGCGTCCTTAACAGAGCCACAGAATGTCACCTCCTCACTGATGTCTCATACCAAGAAACACAGAATAAAAACTAGAAAAAAAAAATCAAGTTGTGTGAAAAACAGGAAACTTCATCTAAACCATAACAGAAAATGCCATTATGTATAGTAATTATGGGAAATTAATTAACCTGCAATTGATTAACATTATTTTTTGGCAATTATGTCCAATGATTCAGTCAAACAGTAACTTCCTCTGAAAGTCTGCATCTTTTCTTTCAGGAAATATGTATCAAGTTATGTAGGATGACCTCAAGAAATGGCAATGAATAAAAAAAAAATTGTGAGAAATCTCAAAACCTTGGCCGGCAAGATGGCTCAGTGTCTACAAACAATTGCTGCTCAAGTCTGATGGCCTGAGATGGGGGCCCCAGAGCTCACGGAAACACCAAAGAGGAGGCAGACATCTATAATCAAGCACTGCTATAGGAAGATCGGAGACAGGGACAGGAGAATCATCCAGAAGGTCGTGGGCCAGCCTGGAGTCCATGAACTGGCAGAAACAAGAGAGACCCTACTTCAAAAGGAGCTAGAGGAGAAAGCCAACTCTCAAAGGCTACCCTCTGACCTCCACATGTGCATGCTGTGCGACACATGCACCAGGAAAAAAAATATGTGTGGGCACGTATTCGTGCACACAGACATAGACACACACAGACACACACACACCAATATTTTCAAATAAAAAAAAAAGAAAGAAACTCAGAATGGTACTTAGGATAATTTTTCTTACTATTAGCATTTTATTATCATGAAAAGGCCAAACTTTATAATATCATCTTCACAACTGACCCATCCAAATGTTCAGACTTATTATCAAGCAAAAAACAGTCTATTAGAACATTTGCAGGGGCAAAAATAAAAGTTCCTATAAGAGTGAATTCAGTTGCTTCATGGCCCTCTGACATGGTGTCTGGTACCAGAGTACAACTTTGTTGGCATGTACCAAGGAAACAACCACACTAGTTTGTTACCTGTCCCACGTCCAGAGCTCTATAGAGCTCCACTACACACTCACTGAAGCACTTGCAAGCTCTTGAGTACAGAGCTTTTCAGATCTTTAGCGAGGACATGCAGATAGTATACACGTCCCCAGACATGTCTTAGCGCAGCATAAGCAAAATATTTCCACAGGAAAACACACAAGTATTCACACTATGTAGGATAAACATGGACTATAAATAGCTTCACATAAGGTCAGATTGGGTTTTGCTACTAAATGAGTTCAGGTCAGGTCAGAATTTGCTACCAAGTTCAAGGAAAAGAAATTCCTTTCTGCCTTCTGGCTTTTCCAGATGTGGAGAAGCACCTGTGAGCCTGCACTGCACCAGGCTGCACTTTAAAGCCTATACACATTCTCTTCCCCCAAGCTTCTATGCATGAAATAACCTATGCAAAGTGTCTTCTGTTTTCTTTTTTAAAATTAATAAGAAAAAATCTCCAGAGGGGGAAAACACTCACTTCAGTTTTGGATTTTGAAAAAGGTAGTGACTATGCTGAGGACGTAATATTTTGTAAAATTCTGTAAGTAAAAAAAAAAAAAAAAACTATAGACAAAGAGAACATAGATACCTATGTACCCAGAAAGATCGCTCTCTAGGTGAAAGCACTTGTTGTAGATGTCTGGAAATCGGACTTGAATTCTGAGAATCTACAAAAAGGTAGAAAGAGAGAACCAAGCCCACCAAGTGCCCTTTGACCTCCCACGATTGCTTTGGCACATGGGCCCTTCCCCATTGGGTCCACCCCATCCCACCTTACATGGGATGAGGATCAAGTAAAATAAACAAACTCAAATGTTAAGTTCAACACAATACGGGCATAAATCAAAGACCGGAAGAAAAGGAGTCCAAATGCCTGCTTCGCGGATATGGGCTGGTAAGACACAGAATCATCTTTAGTGTTTATTAACCGTGGCATTATCGGCATTTGTCAAGGTAAGATGAACAAAGGTTACTAGGAAGTGAACAACAACAAAAAATTAAAACAATAAAAGTAAAAACCATCGTCAGGAGTGCACATGGCTAAGTAGAAGGGCCATGAATAGTTCTTCCGGTAAATGGAACATCTCTTCCCGTGGATGGAACACTTCTTCCATGGATGGAACATTTCTTCCCGTGGATGGAACGTCTCTTCCGGTGGATGGAACATTTCTTCCGTGGATGGGACATCTCTTCTGGTGGAGGGAATGCCTCTTCCGGTAGATGGAACTTCTCTAATGGTGATGGAACGCCTCTTCCGGCGCATGTACCACCTCTTCCAGCTGATGATAGATACCTGGTCCCTGCAGTCCAACAAAAGCACTGAACCCCAGATTGAGCTCAGCAAGCCGTTTCTCAAATCACCACTGTCACCAAACAAAAGCCTTTCAGAGGTGACTCGTCCAACAAGGAACAGAGAATAAACCCCAACACAGGGGGGGGTGGAAGTGAAAGTTCAATGCAACTGCTCAGGGCATGGCGGTCCCCCTACTCTCAGTAAACAGCATAGAGCCTTCCGGACACATGACCACAGGCCTGCAGCAGAAACTCCATAATGCTAGCGCCATTAACAACATGGGAAGTTCATGACACGGACACTCTCCGCCTTCCTCCAAAAGGGCATTGGCATTTGAGCACATAGTTGGGTCTCATCAGAGAAGAAAGAAACATACCTCTCACAGATAATGTATTCAGCTGGTTGCAATCGGGGAAATAAAGAGTGAGGGAAGGGGTAGAGGGAGCCATAAAAAACTTAAATACAGCAAGTTACATGGTGTTCACAGAATGGAAAAGTAACTGAACTAAAAGAATGAGAAATCCCGTTCTGAAGTTCCATAAAAAACAAACCCACTCACTGGAATGGCCTTTATTAGCTCACAGAACTGTAACTATGTACTTGTTTTTCTCTAATTTGACATAGAAATCAATAAAACACTCAAATGGGGGCTGGAGAAGTGGTTAAGAGCACTGATTGCTCCTCCGAAGGTCCTGAGTTCAAATCCCAGCAACCACGTGGTGGCTCACAACCATCCGTAATGAGATCTGATGCCCTCTTCTGGGGTGTCTGAAGACAGCCTCAGTGTACTTACATATAATAAATAAATACATAGATAAATAGATAAATAAATAAATAAATATTTGGGCTGGAGAGAGAAGAGCAGGAGAGAGAAGAAAAAGTTTTTGATGATAGCTACAGTGTACTTATATATAATAAATAAATCTTTAAAAAAAAACACTCAAAGAACCATTCCTAAGTCACCGACAGTGGACAGCATGGCCCAAGTCCAATGAGATGTGGAATATCAATAAACAGAGCCATGGGCTGGAGAGATGGCTCAGTGGTTAAGAGCACTGACTGCTATTCCAAAGGTCCTGAGTTCAAATCCCAGCAACCACATGGTGGCTCACAACCATCCATAATGAGATTCGACACCCTCTTCTGGTGTGTATGAAGACAACTACAGTGTACTTATTTATAATGATAAATAAATCTAAAAGAAAGAAAGAAAGAAAGAGAGAGAGAGAGAGAGAGACAGAGCCATGTGCTAAATGAGAGACTTTGTCTTGGTTAGTGTCTATTGCTTCGATAAAACACCACAACCAAAAAGCAAGTTGGGGAAAAAATGGTTTATTTAGCTTACACTTCATATCACTGTTCATCATTGAAGGAAGAGTCAGGGCAGGAACTCAAACAGGGCAGGAACCTGGAAGTAGAAGCTGATGCAGAGGCCATGGAGGGGCACTGCTCATTGGATTGCTCCCCATGGCTTATTCAGCCTGCTTTCTTATAGGACTCAAGACAACCAGCCCAAGAATGGCACCACCTACAATGGGCTGGGCCCTCACCCTTTGATCACTAATTAAGAAAATGCCCTATGGCTGGATCTTAAGGAGGCATTTTCTCTATTGAGATTCCCTCTGTTCGGATGACTCTGGTTTGTGTGCCAAGTTGACAAAAGATTAGACAGTGCAGACCTGGTTGGGGTATCTAACCAAAATAACGGTTTCCCTGCTTTTAGACTATAGCCTAAGTTTCATCCCAAGAATCCACATTAAAAACAAAAACGAACAAAGAGTCATGTGTGCTCTCCTTTCTGCCACTGTCATACCTGGCCACAATCCATCCCTGGGATCCTTCTCCCAAACACATAAGCTAAGGCTTAGATCCCTAAGGACACCAGGACTTTCCAAACCTTTCCTTGCCTTGCATTGTCTCTGGAAGGTTCTTACCACATTCATTTAGGAAACATGCAATTTCCTAAGACCTATCCAGACTAGTCCTTTCTCCTTTCCCATCTCTCCTTTCCTAACCTCCTCCCCCAACTAGAATTTGCTACTCCACCTTTCTGCCTCCAGACAACCTGTATCCACTTGTCTTTGGCACCCATAATACCTGCCCTCATCTCTACTCCGGACCACATCTGCTCAGTGAAGCACGTGTGAACAGACAGAACATCATCACCATTGTGTGTCCTGTGACACGGACCTAAGTAAGGCTGGAACCCTGATCAAACATTTCCACGTGGGTGCTGTTGTGGACTGAATTTCATCCCATCTACTACCCAAATTGTGGAAATAGAGTTCTCAAGAGATGGCTGTAGTTAAATGTGATCACGAGGTGATATCGTGGACCAGCACTACTGCTGGTCTTATTATAGAGGAAGACAGGGGGCTAGCCAGGGACATAGCCTTAGGGAGAGGGTGAGTGAGCAGCCTAAGAAGTCTGCAGGTTGGAAAGATTCAGAAGTTGACTGAATGGCACCTGGCCTCAGATTTCCAGCAGAGAGACCCCTGAGAGGGTAAAGTTCATCAAAGCCATGCTACATGGATGCTCTTTTATTACGTCACCCTGCACAGTGGCCTACAGGAATACCCAGAAAGCACAGTCATGAAATGTCACTTTGTGCATCCTCCCTGTGGTGGCTTGGTTCAACCAAACCAGCCTGGCATTTTTTTACAGTAAGGCAGAAAGAATGCTTGCCTGGCGGGCATTTCCTCTCCCAGGCAAGCCTGAAATCCCCCCCATGGAGATGGCTTAGTTGCTGTCATTCAATCACTCTAGAAAATATGATCCCGTCGATGATCTTTTCTTCTGCTTCTCGAACCTCTGATTGCTATGCTATCTGACTGATCTTTTCTTCTGCTTCTCGACCTCTGATTGCTATGCTATCTGACTGATCTTTTCTTCTGCTTCTCGACCTCTGTTTGCTATGCTATCTGACTGATCTTTTCTTCTGCTTCTCGAACCTCTGATTGCTATGCTATCTGACTGTTCTTCCTGCAAGACTTGCCCAGTTACAAGCAGGAGAAGATGAGCACGTGGGGCTCCTGGGTATTAGTAAACTCTTCTTCTCTTACTAGAAGAAGGAGAGATAAAGATCTTGGGTAAACAGTACATATGTATGCGCGCACACACACACACACCCTCTTCAAGGTCAACAGAATACAGGCATTATTAGTGAAAGGAATTGTCTTTATTAGATAATTTATTATTAGAGAACGGAAATAATTGATTGGCTCTGTTACACTGGTGTTGCCTTCTCGCTATTAAAAACACCTCCATGAGACAGTGTGAATCCAAATGTCCTAAGCTTGCTGACTGAGCTGAACACCATCCACAGCAGCACAAAATCTTCACAGCCATTTTGCCATGTACTTCCCTCTATACACAGATGTAACTTCATCCACAGACGGGTTTAATATAAAATGGAGGCCCATGTAACAGCATCCTTGAGTACTGAAAGGGTTTGGGAGGAGGTTGGGCAACACCACAGAGAGGGTGGGGTGAACGGCTCATCTGAGATGTTGCATGTGGCCACACCCACCGCTACTGCAGTGCAGGTCACTTGGGCCACTCAGACGCCTCCTGAGCTACTCCTGAGCTCTGATTTAAAAGCCAAACATAATTTCTTTTCTTTTTTTTAAAGTATATTCCATTTCATTCTCAACCACCTAGTTTAAAATTAATGCATATTCTCTTAAACATGTAAATATTTGCTGATTTAAAGAGACGATTCACTTTCAAACCAATAGTGAAAGATAATCTCTCTGAGCTGGAAAATATGAGACAAGGTTTCCTAACGGAAGAGCTGTTTGGTTTTTTTTTTTTTTTTTTTTTGTGGCTCTTCTAAACTCCTAGAGAGAAGTTACTTATTTAGCGCCAACTGCATACCAAGCGGCTGTGATGAACATCAGAGAGTCCATGTGCCTAAGAACACCGGACTCTAACACTAACTTGAATGCAGTGGCAGAAGAGGGGGGTGGACCATTCCCCAAGGGCCTGCTCTCTGCATACCAAGGTGAATCAAGGGATGGGACACTTGACCTTCAAGGATGCAAGGGATAACACTAAACCACTCGATACTGAAAGGCTCTCTTGGTGTCAAAGATAGGTGTGAGAAGAAAATGGTTTAGCTTGGGGGTGGGGGTGGATGCTGGTAAGAACTCCACTGTCCTTCACAGGAATGAAAGACAAAACATTGGCACAAGGGTGCAGTATTTTGAAGGACTGGAGTCTGGTGGTCTGGAATTTGGAGTCCACTGAGCCACAACACAGACTTTAGAAGTGGGGGGGGGGGGGGCAACGGAGGCTTTAGTCAAGAACATGGAGGCAGCAGGCAGGACACTGTGGCATCGAATGGGAAGGGCTCATGGCTGTCTAATGCATTGTGCGCTGCACCACACAGAATCACCTCATGGGAGACATGAGATAATGCCGGAAAAAAAATTTCAAGGGGAAGGGGGGAGAAAAAAAAAAAAAAGAATCAGGTCCAAAGAGTCCACGTGATTTACAGCCACCCCAAGACGCTGTTCATTTTCATCTAGATTGGGCTGTCAGGCTTCATGTGTCCGCCTGGGTTCTCTGTGACACTCTGTGTTCAGAATCGTGGTGGAGCCTGTCAGGCACTTAAGGGGATCAGCTCAGAAACATGAGCAGAGCTGACAGTTTGCCTTGAGAAAGGCCACCCCTCGGCTAGGCATTAAGCAAATCATTTGTGCTGTGCAGCTGCGACCCGCTCCCTGGGGAAATCACACTCGCACCTTTTCTGATACCGTCAAGCCCTGTGGAGCCAAGGTCCAAGAGGGGAGAGCTGACTTCAAACCAATCTGTACAGCTTCACTTGGTAGGGTGTTGAACGGCTGCCCAAGAATGTTGGCATGTCCCCGAACATGCCTCAGCTGAGCCTGCTGGTAGCAGCTCCATTAAAGTATGTCTTATTCAGAGGAACCTTTTTCATAAATAGTAAGTAGGCTATGAGCATTTTTTGAAATGCTTGATCGATTCAAGCAAGGGTTGCAATCTTTCATGTTCTCTACTATACCCAATCATTCCCTGGGCGTCCACTGGCTGAGCATACATCACATTGGGAGGCAAGGAATCATTTTAAAGAGACATCAGCAGATATATCAGACCTGGGCATTAAAGCATAAAAATCTAAGAATTCGAACTGAAGACGCAGAGAGCCCATCACCCATCCTCCTTCAACAAGCCATGAGCTACAGTCCTGTTTCAAGGGACCTGTTTTTCTTTGTTCCAGATGTATCTAGCCTTGCCTCTGGTGGCACACCTTAAATCTGAGACAGTTTATGAGCCACAGTGGGTTAAAAAAAAAATCACAGTCCCGCATCTGAGAATCACCTTTCTTTCCCATTTCAAAATGAACAGAAAAGTTCAGGGCACATCTTAGGATGACACGCACATTCGTGACACCCAGAATGAATCTACAGGTTTGCTGCAATCCTCTGCCGCTCTTTTGACAAAACCTCAAACCGCGTGGAAAGCAGAATGAATCCCATGAACTGAATGGATCCTGGAGACATATGGCTGACAGGCAGCTGGGCTGAATGCAGACCCGAGATTTATCCGCCATCAAAGGAATCGATAATTAAAATGGAGCTCACCTCCATGCTGGGTTTTTTTTTTAAAGTCTAACTACAGGTTTCCCCAAGTTTGCCTAAAATATATATTAAAGCTTAGCATCCATAACATAAGAATATTCATTAGTAATTGTACCCTACCGATCACAAGCATGGGGAAAATTCAAAAGGTAGGGGAAACACACCCACTCACATAATTAGGACATATGTTTACTTAATGTTCCTTTCATTGCTATTAGAGGGAACACTAGCTCAGCAAATCCAAATCACAATGTTTTAACTGTTTCAATATTGTAGCCATAGACCCCAGTCGAGGTGTTTGCCAGCAACCCAGAACACACCCCATTAACAGGGGAGAAAAAAACAAAAGCAATTCTTGCTTCTAGTGGCTTCTTTCTCGGGCTAAAGACAGCTCTCTGGAAAAGGCAGCCTCCAGATCACCTCCCGGGAGCCGGGAGAACAATGAAGAACGTGTTGATCCTGCCTCTTACCTTTTTTCCTTTCCTCTTCCTATGAGCAGGCTTGGCGGGCTTCTCCTTTGGCTCTTCACTCATCTTTCCTTGAGATCAGGGGAGTTGAGACGAGGCAGGAGATCACCTTCCGTGTTCCCACATCCAAACCCACGGCAAAGAGTCACAGCATTGAGACCAAAGTCCATTTAGGGAACTCCCCAGGCAGAGCGGCTGCTTCAAGCCAGCCCTGGCTGCTGTCACGGGCAACTCAGCTCGCCTCAGGGAGGAACTGGGTGTTCTCTCCAGCAAAGCCCTGGTTATTCCTCCAAAGAAAAATCAATATTCCAACCCTTTGTTTTCTTCCTTCCTTTCTTCCTTCTTTCTTTTTCTTCCTTTCTCTCTCTTTTTATTTGTTTTTTTAGCCAGTCGTTACCCCGAGAAAAGATCTTGACAACATTTCAGGGCTTGCTTCTCCACGGTGATTCTAGCTTGGAAATGGTGAGAGAGAGAAAGGGGGAGGCATACGTGCATGTGCGCTGCACACACACACACACACACACACACACACACACACACACACACACACAGGAATAAGCTAGACTGCTGACGAATCTCTGAAGCGTCCCAGGGGCTGGCTCACTGCAGTTTGCAAGCTGGGAAGCCAAGCCGAATGTAAATGCTCTGAGATCAAGCCTCCAGAGGACACATGTGTTGAAAGCATTGGGTATACCCAGGAGGCAGCAGTGGGGGTGGTAACGAGAGATCGGGTTACTGGTTCGTGAAAACACACACACACACACACACACACACACACACACATTCTCTCTCTCTCTCTCTCTCTCTCTCTCTCTCCCCCACCCCCAACCCCAACCCCATGATTAAAAACAATAAAGAGACCTGTTACTACAGAAGACAAAGCTGGATTCTTACCCAGTGAGGTGGTTTTTGTTGTTGTTGTTTGTTTTGTTTTAAAATGTAATTAGCAAAAAATAAATAAAATAAAATAAAATAAAGTTTGCAGATTGCCTAACCAAAGCTATGGACTTCTAATGAAGAATCTGTCACACGGAGCCCATACCTAAGTTGCCAGTACCACATTCAAGCTTTGGTCATGAATATATCAAACCAACCATGAAAAGGAGCCCTCCAGAATATTCAAGAAATCCAAAAGGTTCAGCCCCTGGCTTTTTCTGTGCCAGAAACATCCTGTGCTCCTGGATAAGGCACTCAGGTCAGTGCAGGTCTCTGGCCACATTACAGCCACCACAGGGTCCCCAAGCACACAGAGGCACACACTCCTGCTCTGGGCCACCAAGATTTTGAGAGGTCTCTGGGTGACTTCACTCCTTTGTGGAAAGTCTCCAAAATGGTCCACGCATCGGAACACAGCTGATTTACTGTCGGGTGTGGTCGCTTAAGCATCTTTGGAAAGTGTTAGGAATCCATTCTTGTTAGGAAGGAATAAGGTTCTGGGTCCCCCCCCCCCAATCCCGGCCAGATCACCTTTAAGATGGAAGCAGGTCCCTTGAGCTAAAACACATGTACACTAGGAAGGGAGGAACGAGCGGGAATCCAGAGAGGAGGCTGGCTCAGGGAAGTGGATTTTAATTAATATGATCAAAGACATACAGGAGCGTAAATGAGACCCAGAAGGCCAGTTTTCAGTGAGGTACATGGAGCTATTTAATACTGGAGACACAATGCTAAAATACTGAAGCCAAAATCACCATTTCTCATCTATCATTTAAGCAGGGTTGTACCTATGTTCAACAAATCTGGACTCCCCAAGCGCCACCCCCCTAAAAATGAGTGAGCATGAGGGCAGCTTGAGACAGCTCTGTCATGGACACCAGGGTTACAAGTGCTTGCTCCAGCGACCCATGGAGATCCTGCGCACTGTGGGTTATTTAATGGTTGTTCTGCGGCTGCGCATTACAAACAGTAAACCACCACTCAAAGGCTGGCAGGGAGCATTGATGGCGGTTGCCCCACCCCTCCGTGACCTGGGGGTTCCTTCAGCTTTGAGCAGCTGCTAACCTGTCTCTCCCGTTTCTGCTGCTGTTCTGGAATGTTTCTCTGGCAGAGTAATAAAAGGTAGAAAAACCATTAACACGGTAGGATGGTTCCTTCAAGTTTTTCATTAATTCAGTGCTTGCTCATCTTCAGGACCGGGCAGTCTGGGGAATGATAGTAACGTCCCTGGGTTGATCTGTCCCTGACTGCAGTGAGATGAGCCTGGGCTTATTTGCATTATGCTCTGAGGGAGAAACTATGAAGTCGGTGCTTTGTATGAATTCTCCATAAACTGAACTATCCATGCAGGTAAAGTCAAGTCTGAATATCCCATTTAAATCTTCAACTCTTCACTCGACAAGCCACAGAGATAACCTACCTGCTCTGTCATTTTACCAGAGTACTACTGACATTTTAAAAAAAAATTTTTTTTAGAAACTTATTTTATGTGTACGAATGTTTACTTGAATGTGTACCGCATGCATGCAGTGCATAAGATGGCCAGAAGAGGGCGCCAGATCCCCCCCTCAAACTAGAGTTATTACAGGTTGGGACCCACCATGTGGGTGCTGGAAATTGAACCCAGGTCCTCTGGAAGAACAGTCGGTGCTCTTAACTGCTGAGTCATCTCTTCAACACCTTCCCTTCTAAGAAAAGTCTTTGTTTATGCCTAATGTCCTGAGTGTAGGATTAGAGAAAGAATGGAAAGAAGAGGGTATTGGATGAGGTGGTCCACAGATAAACAAACACTGCCTGCCGGGCTCCCAACTCTACCAGTGCTGTGAGATCTTTGAGCAGGAGCATTTCGCCAAGTGGGACAGCAATGTAACACTCAGGATGGGGATTTATTCTTCTCTTTAGGCTTGCACTGATGTCCCATTTTTTCTGTTATTTGCTACCCTTTGAAGGGTTCCATTAAAGAGACTTATAAAAACCGCTTATCCAAGCATTGCAAAGATACCCACACTAAGCTATGTTATCAGGGGATCCTGGCAAAAAGGAGGCTGGTGGCTGTAATCTCTTGCTTTCGCTTTACTGTGCAGAAAAATGGATGCTTTAATGACCGATTAAAAGAATTCACCTTGATGAGATCATTCTTTCACAATAAACATTTTAAAACTCAAAAACAAACAAACAAACAAACAACCCCAGAGCCTAGAATTTATTCTGCTCACTCCAGGACAAATGCCATGTTTTCTCTTATATAAAAGGTGGGGAGGGAGGCAAAGAGGGACTTCAGGGAGGGAGAGAATGGAAAGAGACAGTGATGGAATTTATATAAAATGAAAGCAGCTTGGAGGAGTAGTTGGTGGATGGACAGAGACCACCAAGCAAGGGCAGGAGGGTGTGTGCATAAATTAGAACTAAGTACAATGCCACAATATGTATCCCAATACCACGATAAAATGGTATACTAACTTACAAAATTAATTTTAAAATATTTTTAAATTAGTCTGTTTACATACAAGCATGTAAATAAGAGACTATTAATTATTAAGATGTATAAAATTTAAAAAACCACACACTAAAATGTCAATCATGACATTTTTAAAACATAAAAGCGTATTCCAGTTGATGCAAAATTTAGGGGACGGACGGGATAGACTGTTTTTAGTTCATTCCAGACTTTACTGTATTTGTTTATAGACACAAGTCTTCTCTTGCAAGTTTCTGTTCCCTCTGCTGATGGAAAAAAAAAAAAATAGAAAGTGTAGAAAGTGAAAAAAAAAAAAAAACCCAAAACAGACAAATAAAACAAAACAAAAACCCCCTTTTACCATGACCTGGTAAAATCATACGAGAGTCACTCTGCGGAGCAACCACACTTCCTAAGGAAAACCCCCACAAACCTAGCTTCCATAGCCTGAAGGTACCAAAGCGAGTATGTAACCAGCTCTGACAGAGCATCCAACTCCCAGACGGGAACTGAAATGTGTCCAATTATTTAAGTAATAAGATGTCAGAGCCTTCAGCCCTGCCACAGGAAGTGGAGGCAACTCATTGTGAGATCCAGGCCCTTTCTCTGGAACCCGATGCGTGCCAATCAGCCGGGCATGGTGCCGCACGCCTTTAATCCCAGCACTCAGGAGGCAGAGGCAGGTGAATCTCTGAGTTCGAGGCCAGCCTGGTCTACACAGTAAGTTCCAGGACAGCCAGAGCTACATGGTCAGATCCTGTCTCCAAAAAAAGCAAAACAAAACAACAATAATATCTCCGAAAGTCTGTACAGCTCTTGAGTGGGAGCCTTGGCTGAACACTCCGCCATGATTTTTTTTTTCCCTGACACTGTAAAACACTCACCACTTGGGAGGCAGAGGCAGGTGGATTTCTGAGTTCGAGGCCGGCCTGGTCTACGGAGTGAGTTCCAGGATATTGCCAGGGCTACACAGAGAAACCCTGTCTCGGAAAACAAAACAAAACAAACAAAAAGAGAAAGTGTATTAGGTATTTCATACCCTCATTTCTGATCACCTGCACAGCTATATAAACAATGAGGGCTTTAGTATACCCAAAGGCCTATGAATGCATTTTAAATTGTAATTGTTCTGAGTGAAAGGGTAATTTGATTGATCTAAAAACAGTCTACAGGTGATTACATATTCTAAAAATGTTAAGTGTTAACTACTTACCAATGGCAACCTCCTTTTTTTTTTAAACTCCCAAATTAGAAAATTCTCCAGCCCTTAGAGAAGTTAAATATAACCTAAGAAGATGGTTTAAGCTGTGTGCAATGAAATTATCCAAATGAAAAGCGAGACTCCAGGAGTTCACAGAGGAGGAAACGCCACCCCATAGGCAGGCTACTTACTTGTTCGGCACCGATTAAAGACCCGGCCATCAGGTATTTGATACCAATCTGAGACGGTTCTATTTTTAAAATAAGTAACTCTCATAAGAGGACACAGAGCCCGGTCAACTCTCCTGGAACTGCTCTATTTTTAAAATGAAAGTCGCTTACCATGGGGAAAGCACGGGCAGGTTAACAGCAAACAATTTTTTTTTTTTTAAGTTATCTTCTACATAAAATTCTACGGAAAACTAACCCAGTAGTTTCCTGGCCAAGGCTCGAGTGCCAAAAGACAACAAATAAAAAAATAATAAAATAAAATTAAAAAAGTAAAACAACTTCTTTTTGCCATTCGGGAGACATACCCGAATGGTTCGACTCGTTTTATTTCTCTGACCAGGCCGCTGGGGATTTCTGCTGTGGGCTGGGGAACTGACATGACACACTTGCTAACTCTTGGAAATAACATGCTTTAACATTCTTCATTATTCTTCAACATCAAAAATACCTAGGGACTTCAAGATAAAACGGGCTGTTTTCCTGGAAGCCCTGGAATCTGACCTCTGATCTCTGACCTTCCGGGGTCACCCAGCCAGTTCCTTGTAGAGCTTTACTCCACACCAGACTCTCCCAGAGCTTAAAGTGAAACTGCCCTGAGATCAGATTCAGTTATTATTGGTTAAACAAGCTGGGCCTCCTTACACACATACACACACACACACACACACACACACACACACACACACACACCCTGCTCCCTCCCTCCCTCCTTCCCTCCCTCCCTCTGTTATTGTATTTTTGAGACAAGCTTTCATGAGTCCAGGGGGGGCCTTGAATGTGCTTTGTAGCCAAGGATGGTGGAACTCCTGATCCTCCTGCCTCTGCCTTCTGATTGTTGGGACTGTAGGCTTGAGCACCGTCATGACCAGCTTATGCAGGGCTAGAGAACAAACTTGGGGTTTGGTATGTTCTAGATCCGCTCTCTGCCAGCTAGGCCACACCCTTGCACCCCAAAGGTTTGCTTTAAATTAGAAAGGACATATAGTGATGGTTCTTCGGGTACAGCTGAGAGAACCCTCTCTGTGGGGTGTTGGCATAGACTGTGCCCCACGTTGTGTGAAACCACAGGTGGAACAGGTAGTCAGTGGAATTTTGCTTTTCATCTTTAACTTAGGCTAGTGATGATTTGGGGGTTATCTCTGGCACAACCACTGTTTATCCCACTGGGTAAGAATAAGCCCGCTACCACAATTTTTGAGCCAAAGTTGAAGCAAGCTTTTATTAAAAATATTGACCGGGTTCATGAATACTTAAGAGATCTATACCCAGTATTTCAGGAACTTATAAAGGCAAAACCCATGCTGGCTACATAGTTCCCATTTTCGTCCAATCAGGAACGAGCGTACATCCTGCGGTACTTCCTGCCTAAGCACCTTCTGGCTACCACTGGGTGTGATCAAGCCCATCCTGGGCAGTTGAAGGACCCATGCTTGTTTACAGAGTGAAAACACCTGGCTTGTTGTCTTATGCGAACAGGCTCCGGCATCCCAGAACGCTATCTCCTCGGGCAGGTGGGGCTTACAGGACGGAGGCATTTTTGTCTCATAGATCTCTTAGGCACAGTAATTTAAATGTAAAACGTAGTGCTAACCATCACACCACCACCATGTTTCCTTCCTCTATCTGCCCAACACTTCCAAAGAGAAGCTGGGACCCACAGCCAGCAGACAACAGTGGAAACAGTGTAACGTAGACGTCAAAGTCACATACTAACTAGCCTTTTTTTTCCTTGTGCTGTGCAAACAGCTCAGGAAATACACTTTCCTTTGAAGTCCTTGATGCTTCTCATTGCAAAATGACACACTGACGTTTGCACATCTGCTTGTGTGCCTGAAGATTCAGGCAGGTATAGACAGGAAATAAAACACTGAGTCCAGCTTGCTGTCTAATACACGCATGCTCTGCCAGGTATCTAACGAGCATCTACGCTATAGCTTCTAAGACCCAGCTTAGTTGTACGCACTGCTCTCTCTCGGATATGGCTTAATGTCCCTGTTCCATTTCTATGTGTGTTGGAAGTTTCGGGCAGGTGCGTACGTAGCAGGACTTTCCTGTTTTCCTGGGTCTCCTTTCTTTCCTGATTGTTCAGCCTTGTGTCCATTAAAGTATAACGATATAATCCAAGTGGATTAGAAAAACAGGGAGAGACAGGCGTTCAAAGAGGCTAGCTAGCAAGTGGGCGGACTCCTTTTTGATACTTCCTTCCCTGAAACTCTACCGGTGTGGCTGTCTAGGGCGGGGTAATTTTCTTTCACTAGACTAACAATTCTTTTTAGAGGCCAGTGATATTGGCAGGACTCTTCACACATGAGGGACTGGTGAATCATGCCTTTGATCTTCCCCAAATCCCTGTGTTTTACTTAGCAACAGCAAGGATCCTAAATGATTTTAGACAGAGCTACCGAGACCCGTTCTGAAGAGAGCGTCTTGGTTGTCAAAGTATCCTAACAGTACCAACATGCAAATGAACCAGAAGTATGGCTGCTTCTATTTGGCCCACACCCAAGTGAGATTAGTGGGCTTGCTTCATAGTCTTTTGATGTTATAGAAAACTTTCATGAAAATCAGATAGTTATAGCTCTACCGCATCCAAAGGAGCAGTTCTCAACTGCCCATAGTCCAGGTCACGTATTATTTCTGATGCCCCTATTCTAACAGCTGATGAAATAAAAGAGACTGGAAAAGAAATCACACCCTTAAAACCAATTTAAACCGTATTTCACAGAATCTTACAACTCTATATTACAGTTGGTGCGAATACAATTAAGAATTCCATGTCATAACCTGAATACCGGGAACCTATTATTTGCTACTGCTTTGGAATACATTATTTCATCTCACTCATCTGACTGGGTACAGATGGGTCAGGGACCAAGACAAATCCAGAAGATGATGTAATGATCAAAATAAGCATATATTGAATTGCTTGGGAACCTGCCAGCCATGCCCGACAGAAACAAATAAGTCAGTGAATTAGCCTGTGAATTACAGATCTTCACTCCCCTTCTGTCTTAGTCAGGGTTCCTATTGCTGCACAAAACATCAGGACCAAGAAGCAAGCTGGGGAGGAAAGGGTTTATTCAGCTTACACTTCCATATAGCTGTTCATCACCAAAGGAAGTCAGGACTGGAACTCACAAGGGGCACGAACCTGGAGGCAGGAGCTGATGCAGAGCCCATAGAGGGGTGCTGCTTACTGGCTTGCTTCCCCTACCTTGCTCAGCTTGCTTTCTAATAGAACCCAGGATTAAAATGCCTTACAGCTGGATCTCATGGAGGCATTTCCTCAAGGGAGGCTCCTCTCTCTATGATAACTCCAGCTTCTTCTTCAAACCCAGTCCCTCAGTCTTATACCTATCAGAATGGCTAAGATCAATAAAACAAATGACATCTCACATCCGTGAGGATACGGAGTAAGGGAGACACGGGAGACACTTCATCCAGGCCTGTTGAGACTGGAAGCTTGGACAGCCATTATGTAAAGAGACGTGGCAGTTCCTCAGGAATGCAGGGACTGATCTACCTCAAAATCCAGCTCTACCACTCTTGGGCATCCACCCAAAGGACATTTCATCCTACCACAGAGTTGGTTACTTGTTTACCCATCTTCATTGCAGCTCCTTGTCATAGCCAGAAATTGTGGTATATTTACACAATGGAGTATTCTCAGACATCAAAAAGAAAGAAAGAAAGAAAGAAAGAAAGAAAGAAAGAAAGAAAGAAAGAAAGAAAGAAACCATAAGTTTGCAGGTAAAAAATAATAATAAAAAAATCCTGAGTGAGGTAAACCAGACCTTGAAAAATATGCTATGTATTAGTTTATGTGTGGATATTAGCTGTCCAGTCAACGGTGAGCAAGCTACAGTCTACAGAATCACAGAGGTTAGCAATAAAGTATGGGACGAGGGTGGGATAGGTAGCTCTACCTAGAGAAGGGAATTAGAACAGATATGTATGGATGAACAGTGGAGATCTGCATAGTAGGACCAAATCAGGATGGAAAGGGGAGAGGGATGAGAGAGTGAATACAGGATTAGACAGCTATAATCAATGGCGCTTTGAGGCATAGTATAGAAACCGAATACAGAGCTTCCTAAATATATACATCTATGAAGGTGATCTAAAGGAAATCGCCAAATAATAGAAGGAACCCCAACTGGACATCTCTTGTCACCAAATGAAGCTTCCAGTACCAGGATTGGCTAACATTGAATTGTGCTGTTGCTCAAAGGGGTTCCCATAGGAACCTCCAAACAGCCCAGGCTGTTGCCAAGACTATAGTTTGTTCTCCACAAACTGACAGCAAGGCCCTGCTACTGAAGGCCACACCGACACAACTCAGTGAAGTGCAGAAATAGAGCTGGTGCCTCCATAAAGCCTGCATCCCTACATGCTAGCATCTTTGGTCCAGGAAGGTTCTCTGCTGGCAACCACAGGAAAAAGGCAAGCACCAACTCAGCTACAAACCCTTTGATCTACAATGGTGGCCTGCCTAAAAGGTGCGCTAACACAATAGTGGTATAAAGGCTTTGGTCCTAACCAACCAAGATCTGATTTGACTTAAGGTCCACTCCACCAGAAAGAACCCAAACTTGATGCTTCTTGGGTGACCAGGAACCTTAAACTAGACAGGCCAAGGACCATACAAAGATCACCTAAAAGAATATAACAATAAGATTCCTCCTTAAACCTTTCCGCTTTCCTCACAGATGAGTGCCTCGCTCAGCCATCATAAAAGACGCTTTCTTCCACTGCAGATGGGCAAATAGAGTCCCACAGGCAGATGTGAGCTATTATGCAGAAACTGAGATACTTTGTAACACTTAACCCTAAACAGGAAGTCTCCATCAAATCCCTCCTCTCACGATTCAGGGAACAGGGCAGAAGGGGAGGCAGAAAGAGTCTAAGAGCCAAACAGGATGAAGGACACCAGGGAAACGAGGCCCTTTAGATCAACAGGACTGTCAAACATATGAATCCACAGGGACTGTGGCAGCATGCACAGGGCCTTGTGTGTCTGTGCCAGATGGGGTCCTGAAGCTGAGAGGAGAAGTGGACACGCCCCCCCCATCCCTAACCCAGGTGCTATCCTCTGTTGGTTAACGACTGGCAAGGGAAGAGTTACTTTTCCTCAGAGGGAGGCTCACCAGGGGAGCAAAGCATTCTTAATGGTAGACCCCATGCCCAGCAGTAAATGGTCAAAAGGAAAGGACTTCAATGAGTCCTTGGAGGCTCCCTGTGTTAGATATGTGTCAGGCCTCTCTGTCTCTTTGTCTCTGTCTCTGTCTCTCTCTCTTTCCCTATAGGTCAGTTGTATATATATATATATATATATATATATATATATTGGCTTGCAGGTTTGTATTTTCATGGAGTTCTCGAGTGTCAGTTGTATATATATATATATATATATATATATATTGGCTTGCAGGTTTGTATTTTCATGGAGTTCTCGAGTGTCACTTGTCAATTACATAAGTGAACGTCTGAGTCTCTGTTTCTTGTGCTTTTTCATGGGGCCTTTTCCTTCTGTTTGTTTTGTACTACTCTGGTATATTAGTTTTTGTTTTATCTTATTAATATTATATTAGTTACATTCCCTTAGAAGCCTGTTGGTTTTCTCCTAAGAGACAGAGAGGGATGGATTTGGATGGAAGGGGAGGCAGGGAGGAACTAGGAGGAAGAGTAGAGGGAGGGGAAACAGTAATCAGGGTCTATTAAATGAACAAAAAAATATTTAAAAGACAAGGAGAAAATAAGCCTAGGAAGAAAGTAAACACACTTTCAAGATGTTGCCATAACTTTATAATGATCACCTCCAACCACTGTGAGAATTAATAATTACATACATCAGTAACTCCCTTGGATGGGGCTTTGCCTAGCTTGGGCCCCAGCATCATCTGGAATCTCAGTGTTCAGTGTGGCAACACTGTCATGTTAGGACAGGTTTGGTGACAGGCGGGTCAGTTGCCTAGCACAGCTCTCATGACCCCATTCCAGACGGTCTGCTCCAGCCATCAAGTCTCCTTCCACACTCATGCAGTACCTGCAGAGGCCAGAAGAGGGCAGAGGCTCTCCTGGAGCTGTCAGTTTTGAGCCCCTGGGAGGTGGGTGCTGGGATGCGAACCCAGGTCCTCTGCAAATACAAATGTTCTTAACTGCTGAGCCATCCTGATAGCTCTTAATGCTAAATTTTTTTAAAGATTTATTTATTTATTTATTTAATGTATATGAGTACACTTCTCTGTCTTCAGACAGACTAGAAGGCATCAGATCCCATTACAGATGGTTGTGAGCCACTGTGTGGTTGCTGGGATTTGAACTCAGGACCTCTGGAAGAGCAGTCAGTGCTCTTAACCACTAAGCCATTTCTCCAGTCCAATATTGAATTTCTATAGGCAAACACGCCTCTAATTTTAAATGGTTTATAAATAAATCACCATTTATCTTTTAAAAGATGATCTTTTAAAAACTGGACGTGACATCCACCATCTAAGCTGTTGAGTACCGCAAAATGATAAAGAGTTATGTCCACTGTCATTTAAAATAGTCTCAATCTCTATTAGTAGCTGCCAAAATACTATTCTGTTGTTTTTATTTGTATTTCTTTGATAGGAGAGTTAAAGCCTCCTTAAGTCTATTAGTCTTCATTTCCTTTTGGGTATATGCATGTGCATGTGAGTGTGCGCGTGTGTGCATGTGCGTATGCATGTGTGTGTACATGCACGTGTGTGTGCACGCGCCCACTCATGCACGTGTGTATATGTGTGTGTGCATGCACATGTGTGTGTGTATAACAGCCCTGGATGTCCTGTAATTTACTTTGTAGACCAGGCTGGAATCGAACCCACAGAGATGAACCTGCCTCTGCTTCCTGAGTGCTGGGGTTTAAGACCGTGGGCTACCCTGCTCAGCTAATCTCTTTCATTTCTTATGTAGGCAACTTTATCTTCTGACCACAGTCAATCAGGATAACTAGGAGAGAGGAATGTATGGTTGAGCCTATAAAACAGAATAGTAAAGAACACAGACTGCCCTAAATCAAAATGAAGACTAAACAACTGGTCGGGGCTATAACTACCATCCCTTCCATATTGAGTCAATGCAAATCCGGCATGGCTGCTATACACACACACAAACTTTGCGGATTGTAGAATACCTCTTATTTGTATTTTGAAAGTAGTAAGACTTGTTTCCAAGTAGGTTGAAGTCAGGATAAAATCTGCTTTGTTCCAGTTCGTACTTGCATGAAACTTGATCCTCTGGCCTTGTGAACTGTAAAATCCAACAAATTTACAGGAAAGCTTTCTGGTCCTGGAGAGATGGCTCAGCAGGGAAAAAAAAAAAAAGGGTACCGCTCATTCCAGATTTCTGAATCCCCATGTCAAATGACTCACAACTGCCTGTAACTTCAGTTCCAGGACATCCAATGGCCTCTTCTCTGCAAACACACACACACACACACACACACACACACACACACACAAACACACAGAGTTTGAAAAACCTTTTTCGCTAAAACAAATCCAACATTTCAACTCACAATGACTTACAAACTAAAGGTATGCCTGTCCAAAAACTGAAAATGTCCCCTGAGAGTGGGAAAGAACATCTTCACAGGAAGTCGGCTTCTATTTTTCTATGTAGGTATTTTTCAGGTTTGGAAGATAGAAAAAAAAAATCTCAAAAAAAAAAAAATGACTTCAAAGTGCTCTTCTAACTGGGAGACAGTATTTAGGGGGAACTCACCTCTCTGCCCAGGCAACTTTGTATCATCTTTAAAAACACAGCCCGGCCCCACAGACAGATTCTAGTTCAGGACGATATTCTGAAGCCAGGGAATCTTTCTCATTAATCATAGGAAGCAGAAAAGGGAGATTTACCCAGTGTGGGTGCAATGGGAAGCAGGACAAACAGACAGGGTGGCTCCTCCAAATTCTTCTTAAGGAGTCTGAGGTAAGAGCGAACGTAAAGGGAGAACCAAGGATTTATGCGTCTAAACAGTTCCGATCAAGGTGTGTGGTTCTAGCCCACTGCTGGCTGAACGTCATCTGAGCTTCGGTTAAGCTCTCTCACAAGTTGATTGAACTCTTTCAGGGTGACAAGTTCCCCCTCTGATGGGAGCACTTTTCTTCTCCCAGCCTGAGATTCCTTGGGAAAACCCCATCTTTTTGGGGTCCAGAGTCTGAGGGTCAGATTTAGAGACACAGAGTATCTCCTTAGACAGTGATTCTCAATCCCGTGGGGATCCAAAGCCCCCCATTTCACAGGGGTTGCCCAACACCATCAGAAAACACAGATGTTTATATTATGATTCATAACAGTAGCCAAGTTACAGTTAAGAAGTAGCAACAAAATAACTGGTTGGGAGTCGCCACAGCAGGAGGAGCTGTATTAAAGGGTGGGAGCACTAGGGAGACTGAGGACCACTGGCTTAGACTGTCTTCATATATATCAGTCCAATTAAAACTTCCCAGTTTCTGTTCTAGCACCTCAATTTTGATGTGCACCATTTATGCCTGAAACAAATACAATAAGCAGAATGTAAATAGGGGCCAAGGTCAGGACATGTTCACTTGGGGCCAGGCAATGAATAAGAACATTCTTGATCACCTCTTAGCTCTTAGGTTTTTGGGGGGAGACTGGAACAAGCACCTGCATCGTGCTGATTTGAGGCAGGAGTCTCCAGAAGCCTAGGCTGGCTTCAAGCTTTCCATCCTCCTGTTTCAGTGTTACAGGGAGACACTCCCGTGCCCAGGGGAAAGCCTAAGAAACCTACTCAATGTGTGCAGCCTGTAAGCTCCCAGCCTAAATCCTGTATCGCCAGGACCATTCTTGCATGTGTACAACAAACCTGGTACAGTATTTATTCCTTTGTAAGCATCACAGGTTGGGCATCCCAATTATGAAAATCCAAAAGTCACAATTTATTTGAACACCACCATCAGAGGAAAAGTGGAAAATACAAAATGTAGGTTAAAAAATTTTAAATTAAAAAAAAAATTAACAAAAACCACATTTAAAAAAAAACATAAAACTGCCTCTAGGCTGTATGTATAAGGTGAACAGGAAACATGACCCTGTATTTTAGACACAGGTTCCAGCTCCAAACATGTTATATAGATTCCAAAACTAAGCCACTTCTGACCCCATGCATTGTAGATAAAGAATATAAAGCCTAGAGGCTGAGAGCACTCAGTAGTTAAGAGCCCTAGCTGCTCATCCTCAGGACCCAGGTTCAGTTCCCAGCAGCCCTATGGCAACTCACATCAAGCTGTGAATACATTTCCAGAGGAACAGACACCTCCGTTTGGCCTCTGCAGGCACCAGCCATGCATCTGGTACACAGACATACACGCAGGCAACGAGTTCAAACACACCAACAGACTTTTTTATCTGAAGAGAGAAGTGGGGGAGAGGGAGGGAGGGAGGGAGAGAGGGAGAGAGAGAGAGAGAGAGAGAGAGAGAGAGAGAGAGAGAGAATAATTCAGCTTCTACCATCTGAATTGACAAGCTAGAGTTGCAGAAGGCCTGTGTCAAGTATCTAACCAAAAAATGAACAGTGTGCATTCCTTTGCTGTTGTGGGGTGAACACTAACACAGACATCTCAGCAGGGGGCTTCCCATATACCAAAATAGAAAGATAGTAGCTCAAGGTTTAGTACTGCATCCCATTTCTAGACCCTGGCTAATCTCACCTCAGGAACGGTCTGTTTCCTCCCTCACTGCCCTTCCATCAAAATTCAGAGTCAGGCGAGGAGCTGACTGGAAATGAGGGCTGAGAGAACACATGCTACACCAAGTACTCTGGCTTTTTATTTCACCCCCAGCTAAATAGCAAATGGCTCATTATTAAGATGATATCAAAAGAGTGTTCTCAAAACTCAGCAAAATGTACTTAGCATTTCGCGTAAGAGTAAGAGCATGAAAAATGTCCAAAAAAAAGGAAAAGAAAAAAGAAAAAGACATATAACATAATCAGAAGGTCTTCCATTTCACAATTCCCCTGACATTACACTATTATTATTATTATTATTATTATTATTATTAATTTTATGAGGGTTTTTTGCTTGCATATACCTCTGTGTACCACATGTGTGCCTGGTGCTCAAAGAGGTTACGCCCCCAGGCGAGTGCTGGGACTCAAACCCAGGTCCTCTGTAGCAACAAAAAGTGCTTTTCAACAATTGAGCCACTCTTGAAGTTACCCCTTTCTAGTGGGGTCCTGAGCCTAGAAGTGGGAAAGTGTCTCTGAAACTTTCCTTCCATCCTTTGCATTACCCAAATGCCCAACAGGGCTCCACATAACGGAGTTAGGCCGACTCTAGATTTCCACTGCGTTGGAAAGATACATTAGGCCTGTAGTAGACACCACGGCCAAGCCAAGAGCTGAGGAGGTCATCACGGCCATTGTCCTATAGGCCCTGAGATCATGGTCCGGCTTGGAATGGATCCTTAACATGAGAGATGGGGGATGAACTTACTGGTTCCAGTCTAAAAGTTCTCTAGTATGGAGAGTCTCTATTAAGGTTATGAGCAATGAGCTGGTAGATATGGAAGTTAGTTCCTTCAGGACAGATGCTGACCCCTGGCCAGTTGTCAGGGAGGAGGGGCACGGAAGCTGACCTGGAGAGAGCTAGAGAGTATGGCGTATACAGTCAAGAAACACTTGGAAGTCTGGAAGGAAGGGAGACATTTTACTTGCTCTGCCTATAAACTTCCTGTGGTTTGCCTGTAACTCCTGTTATTTAGCAACATTTTATAGTAAAAAGATATATATAGTAAAATAATAAGAGAGACAAAAAACAATGGAACGGGAAACCCAGAAATCTGATAATGTGGCAGAGATGTTGAAGCTGAGGAGCCCAAACCTAACTGTAAGAGAGAATCTTGAAGGCGGTTTTGAGAAAGAAAGACTGAGAGAGTCAAACAACAGAGGAAGACCTTTGAACCTCCCAGGCTCCCTCCAGTCTTACAGGATTAGGAGACAGAACACAAAACAACTATACTTTTCAAGGACAACAATCATTTTAATAAGTACCTCAAATGTGGCCACACACAAAAACAGAAAAACGGCCTTCCAGCGCATGGTAATGAGGGTTGTGGAGGCTGATGGGCAGCAATTGGTTACAGAGCACAGAATTCAAGTTGAGGGGGCTGGAGAGATGACTCAGTGGTTAAGAGCACTGACTGCTCTTCCAGAGGCCCTGCGTCCAATTCCCAGCAACCACATGGTGGCTCACAACCATCAGTAATGGGGATCCAATGCCCTCTTCTGGTGTGTCTGAAGACAGCGACAGTGTACTCACATACATGAAATAAATAATAAAATAAATCTTTAAAAAAAAAAAGAAAAAGAATTCAAGTTCAGCCAAGGACTTCTATCCTCTGTCAGAGCAGAAAGGACTCATATTGTCTACAAAACAGTATTCGGGAATTGTTGGAGTGGCAATATATATGGCCCACTTGCTCTCTTCTCTACAGAGCAGAGGGTATTCAATTTGTAGGTTGTAACCCCTTTAATGGCTAACTGACTCTTTCACAGGGGTCCCCTAAGGCCACCAGAAAGCACAGATATTTACATTAGGATTCAGAACAGTAGCAAAATGAGTTAAGAAGTTGCAGTGGAAATATCTCTATGGTTGGGGGTCAGCAGGGCATGTGGAGCTGTACTAAAGGGGTCGCAGTGTTAGGAAGGTTGAGGACTGCTGCTCTAGCATCTTCACTGTGGCCATCCTGTCTGCACACTTCTGCCATTTGATGGGGAAGATGCTGCACACCAAAGTGGATTGAGGGATTAAGACTACGATTGTCCCTTTGGCAGGAGGTTGGGGAGAAGCCTGTGTTTGGGGGTAGCAAAGGAACTGTCTCTGACAGTAACTCTCTGACATACAGGGATACATAGGTGGGCAGGGCAGCTAGTCCCCCACAGCAGAATGTGCCGTGACCACGGTATGTGCCACTCCCGGGACAGAGTAGTTAGAAGTCTTCCCACTTCTCTCTCTTATTCCTTCCCAGCCCAAAGAGGACTAGGAAACCAGAGGGAGAGAGAGAGCGGCCCTGGCGGGGGTGGGGGGGGGTGGGGGGGTGTCAAGTTGTAAGTAGAGTTTTGACCTGATCTCTCTAGCAGGAAGTTCAGTGACATCTCAGATCCATCCTGTCATTGGCCTCCTAGGTTCTCAAACATGGTGACTAGAGAGACTTCCAGAAGAAAGTAGACATGAGCTAAGAGCTATTTAGTAGAATAATAAAAAAAAAACTTTGTCTTCTTATGACCAGAATCTTAATCACAGCAATAGAAGTCCACCACCCCACCCCTGCCCAGTGACTGATATAAATCAATGATGGGACAAAAGACACACAATGGTACACAAAGAAGATAGGTTTTGTAGATCAGCTCGTTTTCCTGTGCTTACGTAGGTATCGACGGAAACTCCAACTTGCCTTTCCATCCTAGACATTGTCTGCTTGGTACTAAGAGTCCATTTGCCCTGGGGATCCACTAGACAAGCACTGACTGAGTAATTAATGAGGTTCCAGTCAGCAGGTATCATTATGCGTGGCCCAAATAGCTAATTTAGGATGACATATATGCTCTGTCTCTCTCCCACCATTAAGTCTTCATCTAGATGCTCACTGACCATCTATCTAGTCACGCTACCGGTCATCACACTAGCTGATGTCATACCCAATATTAGGAAGTAAGATGACGTCACACTTGTTGATGTCATCGCTGACATTATGGAGTAAGATGCTAAAGAGCATGGAATTGGTAGAGTGGAGGTGTCAAAGAATACCAGAGTCAGTGCGGGACAGGAGACAGACTCCTGGGGACAGTAATGGGGTTTACTGTTAGAAACAATTCCATGACTCAAGTCCCTACTTGAACAACATCTGTGGTATTAGTTGGGCTGTGCTTCTCAGCTTGCCCCAGACATCCCAGCATTTATGGTAGTTCCAAGCCTCATTCCCCTTGCTACCTACCATCCAACTCTGAAAGCTCCTTGGTACTCTCCATTTGGGTTCTTTCCCTGCTTAAGTTACTCTAGATCAGTTCCTTGTTCATAAGAAAGGACAATATGCTAAAAGATTTGAAATTATAGGATCTAAGGGGCTAGGAACTGGAAGGCCGCTGAGTGGTTATGACCACACTCAATCCACACAAGAAGGAAGGCATGAAGTGACCGGAGGGAAGGCAGATGAAGGACTTCTACTTCTAAAGAGGCAAGACTTTCAGAACTTCTCCTTCATGCATTTTTTTTCAAGACAGGGTTTCTCTGTGTAGCCTGGACTATCCTGAAACTCAATCTGTAGACCAGGCTGGCCTTGAACTCACAGAGATCTGTGTACTGATATATAAATGATGCTGTCACTCTAGAATGTACCTAGAGAAAAATGTCTTCTATTTTCCTCCTGATACCCCAGATCCTGGGGGACTGAAGAGAGAAGCTTATTGAGGTAGGGTTTGCTCCTCTTTGAGTCCCATGAGACAAACTTAGAATCCCTCAGTCAAGAACTGTGAGTGAACCTCTATATCTTTGCGAAGATCAGTTTGACTTTAAATCGTCAGGGATGTCAAAGGCCACAAAAGTGGAAAGATAGCACGTCCTTAAATAAATTGAACACACACCTCCAGGACCTTTTTGTACCTTTTAAATAACTGTCACCATTACAGGTGTCCCCTAATCCAAAAAAGTAGATGACAGTGCTTTGGCCCAGCCATTGATATTCGATGCCCAGGATGTAAAGAATGTGTTTTAAGGAAATAATGAGAATTACCACATAACATACAGGACTTTTTATGGATTTGTGTGCCTTGCTCTCTGGCTTTAACCTAAGACTTGCTTTCAGGAGAATCTGGTACTTGGGTGTAGGAAATGTAGACACATCAGGCACAGCCATGAGAGACCCAGCCTCTAGATCGTGTGCATTAAGCAAATCAACTCTTTTATATAAAATGAGAAAACTCTGCTTTGCAGCGGTTGTAATAGCTCAGTAAGTATGAGCAACATTTATTAGCATCCTTTAGGCCAGTTGTTCTCAACCTTCCTAATGCTGTGTCCCTTTAACACAGTTCCATGGGTTCTGGTGACCCCAAACCATAAGACTATTTTCATTGGTACTTCATAGCTATAATTTTCTTACTGTTATGAATCGTAATGGTAATATGTAAAGTCCAAGACACCTGATAGGCAGGCCCTGTGGAAGAGCCATTCAACCCTGAAAGAGGTCATGACCCAGGTTGAGAACCGCTGCTTTTGCGTCCCTCGGGCAGGCTAGACCAGTGTGGACTCGCCATAAGATGAACCTGTACTGAAGGTAATTCTGATGAACGAAAGTGTTCCAAGAAAAAGCGTGCATACACCAGGAAACTGTGCTGCAGGGTACAAAGCTTCCCTCCCTCTGGTTCTCTTGCAGACAGACATGCCAAGTTTAAAAAAAAAATTATCTCAAGGGCCTAAGGTCTGTGAACAAAGTGCCTATAATCTTTAGACTCTCTTCCGGGATAAACACTGATTAAAAAGCCCTTACCTATATGTATTAAGATGGAAGACGCGGTACCAGCTTCAATTTCCCAATGTTCTAAAATACAAGTTTGGATATAGTGTGCTTGCATGATCCCACAAGCCTTTCTTCCTGCACGCCAGCATGGGACAAATGACAAAGATTCAAAGAAAACATGCTTCACACTCCTCAAGAAATTGTCTCTTTAATAAAACATTTATCAGCTTCATTTTTTACATGTATGGGTGTTTCCCTATATGTATCTATATGTTTCCCTATATGTATCTATATGTTTCCCTATATGTACTGCCCACCAATGCCCAAAGAGGGTGTCAGAGTCTGAAAAACCTATCTAGTCTTCGACCTGAACGCGGGTCCTTGGCAAAAGCAGGCAAAAACAAACAAACAAACAAACAAAAAAACAAAACAAAACAAAAAAACAAAAACAAAAACAAAAATCAAAAATCAAAAAAACTCTCCAGCCCCAGAAATGCCTTTTTAATTTTTGAAAAGAATGTGAAAAAAAAAAATCTAAGTGTCTCTCCTACTTCTTTGTCCCCTGAATTTGTCCATGTACCCATGGACTTCTCCCTTCTTCCCTGTTAGCAACTGGATGGTATATATAAATGCAGCCACAGCAGCGGCAAACAGTGCCGCTTCAGGCCAGTTCCTACAACAAGCTCACACGCCTGTCAGAGCATCCATCACTTACGGAGCCTGTGCATTCTGCTTGGCTCTCCCAATGTCTGCTTTAAAAAAAAAAAATGAATATATTAGTTCAATGAAAGACTTGACAAACCTCCTTTTTTCAACGTCTTGATTTTCAAATATAAAAACCCCTAACTGGGTCTTGTTGGTATTATCCTTTCAGAACCATTAAGCCGTTCCTTAGTCACACAGCTTGAAAACCACATGATCATAGAGTTGACTTCTGTGCTCCACACTCTTACCCACAGAGGGAAAGATGCAGTCTTTCAACACAGATTTACCGATTTACAAACAGAAAAATGATGATGGAGAACCTTAACATGTCCTTAATGTGTGTTAACTATGATTATTTGAAAATATGCTTACATGGACACACACAAACACATAATAAACACAGACCGATAGAGCAATACCTCATTATGATGCGGTCGAAGATTTTAACAGGAGTGAGTCCTGCCAGGTTTGTTTAAGCACGTGTGTTATCCAGTTTCTTCACCACCGCCATACAGGCAGTGGAAGTCTCTCGCTGTAGGCAACTCTCAGCCATGGCAGGCTGCTTTCGGCCTCACCTCCTCTGCTATACTGCCGCTGCTTCCGAACAAAGAAGGAGCTACTGAATCCAATGCTGTGTCAAGACAGGAGACTCACAAACAGAAGCATAATGCTCCAACCTTCCCGTGAAGCAGGTATAGAGCCGGCCATTCAAATTGTTACTCAGTGGACTTCTTTAACTGATGAATGATGATAAGTTAAAACAAAGTTTGTGTTTGCCCCAAGATGCTGCCAACGAACAAGTCAGGGGAGGTAAATATCAAGGCGGATTGACAGCTCCCATTTGATACCCCCCCACCCCCTCTTTTTTTTTCAGATAATTCTTCAGTTTAAGACCCTTAACCTTCTTAATATTCCTAACAGCACACATTCAATACCACACTCAGCATTTCTGCTAAGACAGTCAGAAAGGGAGAGGGGGAATAGACATCAATAGAAATGCGTGGATTTTTACTGGCACACAGATGACTAATGCAAATAAGACTGTCACACTTCCGCTGTCCCCATCCTGCACATGAGGTTGCATCCTACACATTGTGTGTTTGCTTAATGATAATGCATGGAGAACTTTCAAATGCTTGAAATAGTGTCGTGGTAATTACTGAATCTCAAATGGGGATTTCTACCCTGCCTTTGATTGTTCGGTTCCCAGACTACAGACAAAACAACTTTTATATTTATTTATTTATTTATTTATTTTCCCACATTTTGTATTAGATATTTTCTTCATTTACATTTCAAATGCTATCCCAAAAGTCCCCTATACCCTCCCCCCGCCCTGCTCCCCTACCCATTTATTCCCACTTCTTAACTTTTATATTTATGATAAGCCTTAATCAGCACTAGAGCTGGGCAGATATCTACTCTCTAAGCTATTATGTCTACTTCCCCATCAATAACCTTGATATTACAACTTGCCATGTTCCATCTGGGCTGCTCTTACTCTAATTGGCCATGTTTTCATGGCTCACCTACCCCATAGTGTCTCTCCTCTCTCTACCTTCTTCTCTTCTTGTGATCTCCTGCCTCAGACTCCAAGCCCAGGAACCAAAACCTCACCTATCTCTCTCGTGCCCAGCTGTAGGCTCTCGGCATCTTTATTCACCTATTAGGGATAATGTAGGGGGAGGCAAGGTTACATAGCATCATTTGGGTCTACATGAGAATCTCCTCATCCCTGGGGGCAATTGGTGCCAATGTTTAGCATTACAACACATAGCAACAGACTAAGCCTCAACAAAATATATCTGTAATAAGCTGGGAAATGATCAACTACTCCAGGCTCATGATTGACACGGAAATGAAGATACAACTCAAGTAGTTCACGATTATATTTAGCGAATAGAGCAATGTTACACATGGAAAAATGTTGCCTTATCCACACGGGCAAACCCCAGTCCTGTCCCTATCTGTCTTAGTTAGGGTTTTACTGCTGTGAATAGACCATGACTAAGGCAACTCTTATAAGGACAACATTTAATTGGGGCTGGCTTACAGGTTCAGAGGTTCAGTCCATTATCATCAAGGTGGGAGCATGGCAGCATCCAGGCAGGCATGATGCTGGAGGAGCTGAGAGTTCTACATCTTCATCTGAAGGCTGCTAAAAGAATACTGACTTCCAGGCAGATACAATGAGGATCTTAAAGTCCATGCCCACAGTGACACACCCACTCCAACAGGGCCACATCTTATAGTGCCACTCCCTGAGTCAAGCATATACAAAACATCACAAACAGCACGTCCTCTTAACCTCTGAGCCATCTCTCCAGCTCCTCTCGTGGTCTTTAAGTTGACTGGGCATTAGATATGTACTTTACGTAAATATTACGTGTGAAAGTACATGATTGCACCAAGCATTGAAGCTCACAACTGGACTCCCAGCCCTTGGCAGGCAAGTTGCAGGCCAGCCTGAGCTACATAAATTGTTCAAAGCCAGTGGACCTACATAATGAGTTTAAGGACAACTTAGGCTACACAGTGTGTTTGTGGTGAACCTGAGCAATATAGTAAGACTCTGTCTCGATAGATAGATAGATAGATAGATAGATAGATAGATAGATAGATAGATAGACAGATAGACAGATAGACAGACAGATAAAGAGATGCATGGATGGATAGATGCATACATACTTACATGCATACATTTATACATACCACACAGGTAAAAAATATATTTTAAATATATTATATTGATTTATTTTTTTTAATGTGTGTTTTGCTACATATGCCTGCTGCCCCTGGTGGTAAGAAGAGGGCATTGGATCTCCTAGAACTAGAGTTATTAGATGTTGTAAGTCACTATCCAGATGCTGGAACCGAGCCCAGGTCCTCTGAAAGAGCAGCAGGTGCTTTTAACTCCCAAGACATCTCTCCATCCTTTAAATATACATTTTTGAAGTTAGTTAGTATGTTATAGAAATACCCCTTAATTTTTTAGAAAAAAAATTAATCCACAGTACATAAAAAACATTCAATCTAAATTGGGAAAAATTCTGGCCTTAAAAATCCAACTATTTAAATAAACTCATTAAAACTCTTATTAGATAATTGAAAGCCAATGTGAATAATACACGTTATATGCATATATGAAACTGTTAAAAATTAAAATGAGAAGAATCAACCAAACAAACAAACAAAAAGAAACTCTCATAGACACCTTATCTCTTCCATGCATCCTGGAAACAGATCATTTGATAGAATGTTGTTTTACAGACCCCTGGTAGACCAGAAGGCTAGATTCTCCAAATTTATGGGGCATACATATATATGTAAGTTTTTTTAACCAGTAAATTATAAAAAGATTATTTACATAAAACATTGACTCCGTATCACATAAAAAGATTCACAGTGAATATAGTTTTTTTCTGATTTAAAAAGAATGCTGCTATTTAAATGCCTTCTTCAAACATTTTAGCATTCCCACCCACTAAAGATAGCCCCCAAAATGTGGGAAGACAAAATTGTTAAGCCAACTGTTCTTTTGCAGACACGTAGACCAGGGGCCTGGGAAGCAGAAACTCTGAGGAGATGACTGGAACAACCTTGCGGGGGGTGGGAGGGAATCTTTGTGAATTCCTCCTCCTGTCAAGCAGTTCCTGCTCTTCCCCGACTGGGAAGCACTAAGATTAGAAATGACAAACAAGACAGAAACCAAATCACGTTGGCTGCCAAGCTGTCACACCAGGAACACAATGTAGAGATCCCGTGGCCATGTTTGGTTCATCTTCCCATTAGCAATCTATACACCGTTGATGCACCAATGTGCCGAGCATCCTTCGGCTGGACTTTCTCAGCTGCTTCTCTGTTCAGGGGACGACTCTGAAAGATGCACAGGGGCCAAGGAAGAGATAGGCAGGCTCACACTACTCTGTCCTTCCGATTTTTGGTATATGTGTTGTCATAGTACCATATCCCAGTAATCCACAGGTTGAAGCAGGAGGATTACCATGTGTATAAGTGAGTCTGGGCTATAAAAGTAGGAGTGGAGGTAGAGGGAGAAAGGAGAGTGGGAAGGGGGAAAGAGGGAGAGAAAGAGGGAGGGGAGAGACGGGGAGGGGAGGAGGATAGGGAGAGACAGAGACAGAGAGACAGAGACAAAGAGAAAAACCCCTGCTTAGGACAGAGGCACCAGATTACATGATGTCATTCCCCATCTCTGCCACTGCCACACCCACCCTTTCCTCCAGTGTCATTTCTGTCACTGAAATCCTACACAGTGTTGATGCTGTGACTCAGTAGAATATTTGTATCCATGCATGAAGCCCTAGGCTCAGTACCCAATACCATATAAAGCACACACCCCTGTAACGGCAGCATTTGGGAGGCAGATGCAGGAGGATCGTCCTCTGCTGCACAGTGAGTGTGCGGGCAGTATGGGAAACATGAACCACCAGGAAAAGAGAGAAAGAGAAAGCATCCTGCATGGCCCTCAAAACTCAGCCTGCAGCTAAGCTCCACGGGATACAGAATTTCCATGGTCTCCTGAGACGCTGAATTCCATCTTCCCTCACACGATCATGGGTAGTAAGCGCACAAGATAGATGGTGAGTAGAACTCTCATTCCAAGACCAGAGTTCAGTTCATAGGAAAAGGGTGATGCCCTGGCCATGCCTCCATACCATGTCACCTCGAGGGGAGCAGAACTCTACTCCCCTCTACTCTACAGACAGTCAAAGGACCGCAGGTGCAGGACAGCTTCAGTTGGCTTTGCAATTTCTTGGAACTCCATTCTGCTAAGAATAAGATCTCTCAACATGTTTGGTGGTTTAAAAATAACAAGAAAAAAAAACCCCACAATGTTCTTTTTTCTTTTTTTCTTTTTTTCTTTTTTTATAAGAACTGAAGCAATTGTCTGTATTTCCTGTTTACTTTCCTAATTCTTATCAGAGTCCCTGGAACGTTGTCCTTGCTTCTGGGTTTTAGTCAGAAAGATGCTCCAGCAGTATCTGGGAGATGAGGCTTTAGAACATGGAACAGAAAGCTAATCCTGTTATTGACGATGACTTAGAGAGGTCTTTGTTTGAAACTCAAATCTTGAAACCTAGATAAAAAGCTAGGCAGGAACGTGTGCCAGGGCTGAGGAGACAAAGGGGGGTGGGTTCAGGACCCCAGCTTAGCCTACTTGCTGAGTTCCAAGGCAGATTCTGTCTCTAAAGACAATGTGGGACTGATGGTATGGTAAGGGCACTGACTACAAAGCTTGACAACTTAAAAACCAATGCCCACAAGTTGCCTTTGACCTCTAGGTGTGTACAATGGCACACATTCATGGTTGCAGATACATCACATACACACACACAAATAAATAATTAAAAAGATGTAGATGGCTCCAGAGGAACCAGACCTGAGCTAGTGGAGTGATAACCAGTGTTGCCCCTCTGACGTCCATGTGTGTGATATGTACACTGAACATACACACATGCATTTATACCCCTAAGAACACCAAGACACAAACCAATCAGCAATCCAGCAACATTGTATCAAAACATAATGATGTGCCCGGCATCTTGGTGCACGCCTTTAATCCCAGCACTTGGGAAGCAGAGGCAGGCAGATTTCTGAGTTTGAGGCCAGCCTGGTCTACAGAGTGAGTTCCAGGACAGCCAGGGCGACACAGAGAAACCCTGTCTCGAAAAACCAAAACCAAAAACAAAACAAAACAAAACAAAAAACAAAAACCATAATGATGTGAGACATCAGGACAGAGTATCAACTCAACTCACTTACTACTACACAATTTAAATGTAGCCAGGCCAACCATCAGATCATCTGTGACAGACAGCATGGCAGACAGCTTTATCACCAACATCCTCAATTTTGGCAATATTCATAAACTCATGTAGTGGTTTCTCTTCTTTTAAGGTAAACTTTTCCCTTTACTTTATGAATTACTTTATGAGTTACTTGGCAAAATGAAGTAGAACAAATGGACCCTTCATTATATTACTGTTTCTTTATATAAGAAAGAAAATATCTCCTTTGAAATTTGAAATGAACCAATTGTTATAATGTTAATTTCCAAGTCCTTGCAAAATGAATCAGTATATTTGACTTAATTCAAAATATGGGAGTTGTAACTGGGTCTATTCATTTCAAGAAGAACTCACCAGGTCTTTTTATCGAATGGCATTTTATAGAAAAGCGTCCCCTAGAAAAGCAGATGTTTTCTCAGTGATTCAGAGTGAAACATCAGTACGTGGTCGAAAGGTTCTGCCACACTGAATATTTACAACCATTATGATACAGAAACAGATTCCCATGACTCATGTCAGAAATAGTGTTCCTAAGATGACGATTTCCTAAGTACTAATGGTAAATAGAAAGGATGACTAACTTCCTGGCTTGTTATTAACCCCTGAAGACGCATCCTTAAAATTGTGTGCTGAGGACCTGTGGCGGGCTGGTGAAATGATTAAAAAATTCAGAGCTTGTTCATTTGCCAAGGGTACTGCTTACAGTTCCCGTTGCTATGACACCATGCCTGAGAAGAAGCAACTTAAGGAAGGAAGGGTCCAATTGGGCTCACAGTTCTGTGGTCCAGTCAAAGCATGGTCATGAAGTCACGGCAGCTAGAACAAGAAGTAGCTGGTTGCTCGGCATCTGCAGCTGGCAAGCACAGAGAGACGCACAAACTGCTCCTTTACCTTCTCTGTCTTATTCAGTACAGGTCCATGGTATGACCATGGTAGGCACACGGTTAACGTGGGACCGCCCACCTCAACTAACCTAAAGTAGATGCTCTCTCACAGACTTGCCCAGGAGCTGGTCTCCATTTGTTGTGTTTTATAAAAAGGAAAGGAAGCCAGGGATGTGTATGGTAGAGTGAGGTATGATGAGGTGGAAGGGGGCGCCTCTGCGGGTTCATGCTGAGGCATCCCTTCCCCCTGAGGGACCAGCCACAGGACAGTATAGTATGGAGGAGAGTTTATTCAGGGCATGGGGAGGGGAGTTGAGGGAAATAGAGACAGAGAGAGGGAGAGGGAAGGGAGAGGGAGAAGGAAGGGAGAGGGAGAGGGAGAGGGGAGGGAGAGGGAGGGGGAGAGGCTGGTCATGAACATGTGCAGAAAGAGGGGGGAGGGAAATAGGGAGAGAAGGGACTGAGAGGGAAGAGAGGGAAGAGAGTGAGGAGGGGGCCAGCAGCCCCTTTTATAGTGAGTCAGGCACACCTGGCTGTTCCCAGGTAACTGTGGGGCGGAGCCTAGAAGGAATGCTAACACCATTGTGTTTCTAGAACCTGCTGAGGTTGAAAATGATGTTGTTCAGGGGCCTAGCAAACACAGAAGTGAATGCTCACAGTCAGCTATTGGATGGATCACAGGGCCCCCAATGGAGGAGCTAGAGAAAGTACCCAAGGAGCTAAAGGGATCTGCAACCCTATAGGTGGAACAACAATATGAACTAACCAGTACCCCGGAGCTCTTGTCTCTAGCTGCACATGTATCAAAAGATGGCCTAGTCGGCCATCACTGGAAAGAGAGGCCCATTGGACTTGCAAACTTTATATGCCCCAGTACAGGGGAACGCCAGGGCCAAAAAGTGGGAGTGGGTGGGTAGGGGAGGTGGGGGGGAGGGTATGGGAGACTTTTGGGATAGCATTGGAAATGTAAAGGAGGAAAATACCTAATAAAAAATATTTTTAAAAAAATGATGTTGTTAAACCTCCACAGTAGATAAGAAGAGTTCCCTTCTGTTAATGGGCATGTGAGTGAAGTTATGGTGGGCGTGGCCACCTGAATTCTTCCTAGCTCATGAGTGAGTGTGGGCTCTTGCTAGGACTCTTCTTTGAGCACACCACCTGGAATATCAACTGACAGTGGTTTTCACAGGGTAAGTCCCTGCTGGATCCTCCCAGCTGAAAATATTTTATTTCTTCAATAAATTCTGACCATTTGAAGAATGATAAAATTGTTTGATCTGTCCTCTTTTGTCCACATCTCCTGTCTCATGACGGAATCCTAGCTAGCCAGCCTGTTTCCCCTTGTTGCCCTACAATTCACGTTGACACAACAGTTAGAAGATTCTTTTAAGACGCATTCATTAAAATCATGCCACTTCTTTGGAGTTCAGACAACCCTTCCATGAGGGTCGCCTTAGACCATTGGAAAACGCAGATGCTTACATGATGACTCCTAATAGCAGCAAAATTATAGTTATGGAGTAGCAGTAAGATAATTTTATGGGTGGGGAGGGTCATCACAAGATTCAGAACTATATTGAAAGGATGTAGCATTAGGAAGGTTGAGAATCACTGATCTATAGACTTATATGAAATTCTATTCTGCCCTCAGAACCCTACATGCTCCTGAGCTGACTCCTCCTTTCCTCACTGTGACACCTCTAGTTCTCTATCTTGAACACTAGCAGCATCCACTGACAAACCCCTGATTTGTAACGCTCTCCAATCTCTCCGTGCCTAATATCCCTGTCTGCTCATCTATCATCTCCTCCTAGAACTTCCCTGGCCCATGAATGATCATTGTCGCCAAGTCATTGGTGTGCAGTCTTCACGATGGCTATTATCAGGAAAGCACTTACTACTCTCTAAACTTCTCCATTCCATTAACCTCTACTGTGCTTGCTATTTGTGCTTCCCACTGGGAACACAACATGGCTTCACAACATGCAACTGAACCATCCTCCTTATGCCAACCACAGCCAGGGCCCAGCAGTAACTCAATCATCTGCTAATAGAATAAAGAGCCCCAAAAGATGTACACACACATAGAAGTCTTTTAGTGCCCCATTTCAGAATGGCAGCATGCTTACATATTAATAAAATACAACCATGTGAATGATTATTCTCTTGGCCACCAGGCTGAGTAAACAACTCAGGAACTCCTTTTTATTAAAACCAACAAAGCCAATAAAGTAGCATAGTGTTTAATTTTGAATTTGACTATCTATACCAAGTATGATACCCACCTGCACCAAAGAAAAGGAACCTAGAGATTTATTTTGAAGAGAGAGAGAGAGAGAGAGAGAGAGAGAGAGAGAGAGAGAGAGATCTTGACAAATAGATATCTCAAAACAAAAACATATGCAGAAGGAAGGTGTCTTAGTTAGGGTTTGACTGTTGTGAACAGACACCATGACCAAGGCAACTCTTATAAGAATAACATTTCATTGGGGCTGGCTTACAGGTTCAGAGGTTCTGCCCATTATCATCAAGGCCAGAACATGGCAGCATCCAAGCAGGCATGGTGCAGGAGGGGCTGAGAGTTCTACATCTTCATCTGAAGGCTGTTAGCAGAATCCTGGCTTCCAGGCAGCTAGGATAAGGGTCTTAAAGCCCACACTCACAGTGACACACCTACTCCAACAAGGCTATACCTCCCAACCGTGCCACTCTCTGGGCCAAGCATAGACAAACCATCACAGTTCTATTTTTACTAATTAGAATTTGTTTTCCACCCATGTTTACTTTGCATTCAGATTGCAACTTCCCCTCCCTCCTCTCCTCCCAGCTCCTCCTCTCCCCTCTATTCTCTGAATCCTTCTGTCCTCCCTTTCTCCTCAGGAAAGGGGAGTCTTCCAGTGGATATCAACTGCCTTGACACATCAATTGCAATAGGACTAAACACATCTTCTCCTACTGTGGCCAGGCAAGGCAGCCCAGTTAAGGGAAAGGAATCCAAAGGCAAGTAGCAGAGTCAGATACAGCCCCGGCCCTGCTGTTAGATTCCCATATGAAGGACAACATTGGTTTTGAATTATTAAGAGTTTATGTGAAAGTCTGTGTGTGAGCATGTGTGTATGAGTGTGTATGTGTGTGTATGTGTGCCCGGTACATATTAGTGGCCCTAGAGATCAGAATGGAGCATCAGATCCCCTGGAACTGGAGTTACAGATGGCTGTGAGCCATCCTACTTGGGTGTGAGAACCAAAATCTGAAAGAATAGTAAGTGCTCTTAAACTATTAGGCTTGAGACATGGCTCAGTAGTTTTCACTGCCCAGAACTTAAGCCTCCTGGCTCACACCTGTAATAACCAGCACTCTAGTGACTAAGGCAGGAGGATGATCAGGAGTTCCGGGCCATCATGGGCTACAGAGTAAGAACTCGACCTCAAAAGCCGGGGCTGGGACTGTGGAGATGGCATGGGGTCTGAATTATGGATCCCCATAACACACATGTACAAGTCAGATTAGGGGTGGAGGTGGGGAGTCGGTCAAAGAAAAGGATCTCTGGGGCTTTCTGGTCAGCTACACTAGCCAATCAGTGAGCTCCAGGTTCAGCAAGAGGCTACCTCAGCAAAAACAACAGGGCCTGGAGAAGTGACTCAGCAGTTAAGAGTGTCTGTGGCTTTCCCAGAGCAATTGAGTTTGGCTCCCAGAGCCTGTGTTGGGTGGTTCACAACCACCTGTAATGTCAGCTTTAGGGGATCTAAAGCCTTCCTCAGCCTTCATGGGAATACACACACGTGTGGCAGATACACACACAGACACACAGACTCATACACAGACACACACATACATCTGGGTTGTCAGCATTCTGTCTACACCCCACCTCCACAGTTGCCAGGTAGGCCTGGACCACTATAAAGGGGCTGCTTTCCCCCTCCTCTCTCTTACTCTTGCCTCTCTCTCTTGTCTCTTGTCCTCTTGCCCTCTTGCTCTCCCTCTCTCCCCATTCCCTTCCCCCCCCCCTCTCTCCATGTGGTCATGGCCAGCCTCTACTTCTCTACTCTCTCCTTCTCTTTGTCTTTCTCTGCCTCTACTACCCTCTTAACTCCCCTCGCCATGCCCTGAGTAAACTCTATTCTATACTATACCATCGTGTGGCTGGTCCCTCATGGGGAAGGGATGCTTTGGCACCGGCCCCCTGAGACATCCCCTCCCCCCACACCTCACCACACCCTCATATTAAAAAATAACAAAACAGAGAAAGAGAGAGAAGCAACAGCACCATCCTCTGACCTTGACATGCAAACAAACTGGCCTGCACATGTGTACATACATGTATGCACACATGTATGCACACACACAGACACAACTCTCACGATCCTCAGTAAGTACCATTGATTCATTCTGATGCTCAGAGTGAAACACAGTGCACAGCCTATGCTATTATTTATGTTTTAAGAGTGTTCATGGCATGCACGAGCTTGCTCATGTTTAAAATCACCCTTGAACATGATCAATGGTAATTCTAAAGCCTTATTGTAAAGTTTTACATCGGAATAGCAATAGCAACAGTATCACATGTTGTGTGACACAATGCCACATATGTACTAACACATATGTCGCAGCCACTCATGAAATCAGCCCACAATAGACCCAAGGATTCTGAATGTCCCTGGCAGTATTTACTAATGAGAAGGGGCCTCTCCCTTGAGCCTCTCCCTGGCTGTTTAGATGCAATTTCTCTACTTAAACTACAGCCTTGTATCTCTGTGTCCCTGGACAGTGCAATGGAAACCTGGCAAAGGGCCCAGAAAATTTACCACTCTACTCTTCTGACAATTAGTCCACGAGAATATATACACACTCAAAACCCTTTTGTCTCTGTTAATATGCGTGCTTAAGAGAACTTGAGCTGTTACCTATCAACCGGAGTGTCATGGAAGGACTCTAACCTGGGACTATCTTAAACCACATGGTAATGTGGACATTTTAGTTTTCGTCTCTGTGTCAATGGAATAATCAAAAGTTCTCAGGCTGAGATACAGGGATTCCTCAAGGGTCGGTGGATGTAATTCTGATTTCAGCAGAGTTCCACAGAATGTAAACCTTGCCTTTCTTCATAAACATAGGTGCCATAGAAGGCATTAGTAATATTAACAGAATCCATGATATGGTCACAGTGAGAAATAATAGATATTGGGTCAGACTTGAAGAGGTGATGAAGCAAAAAACATTTTCTCATCAGAGTCCAAAGTAGGATGAGAAGAAGCAACTGTTAGAGTTCACATAAAAAAAATTATATTCCTAGGTTTTAAAAACAATCCTGCTTTGATATTCTGCTTCATTTCTTCAATTTTTGTAGTGATTTTCAGGAAAAAGACATGAAGGATTACTTCCAGGGCTGCAGAGTAGGGGCGAAATGGGCAAGTTGACTATCTGAAGAAGTTCTGCCAAGCATGTTGCTGAAACCTGTCTCTAACAGTGATAGTACTCCTGGAACCCAGACATAGGTAAGTCACGCAAACAAAACAAAACAAAACAAAACAAAAAACAAAACTGGGTTCAGTGTGTCGGGTGAGTTTTTCCTGATGAAATTGTGTTGGCTCTCTAGTCATCAATAGCCATTGGCTTCAGTCTATGAGCTGTGGGCATCGAGTTCACTGTAATAATTTATATATGCTTAGCCCAGTGAGTGCCACTATCTGGAGGTGTGGCCTTGTTGGAGTGCCACTGTGGATGTGAGCCTTAACACCCTTGTCCTAGCTTCCTGGAAGTTAGTCTTCCACTAGAAGCCTTCAGATGAAAATATAGAACTCTCAGTTCTGCCTGCACCATGCCTGCCTGGACGATGCCATGTGTCCCCTCACGATGATAATAACTGAACCTCTGAACCAGTAAGCCACCCCCAATGAATTGTTGTCCTTATAAGAGTTGCCTTGGTCATGGTGTCTGTTCATAGCAGTAAAACCCTAACTAAGACACTCACTGAGATGAGTTCCCATAGTCTATGCTTCCTCATTTGGGACAGTGGAATGAGTCCCATATTGTTTGACTGTCTTGTCTCCTCCTCTCCATCACTAAGAAGGTCAACAGCTGGGCACGGCCTGAGCCTCACTCAATAAGAATCAAGAAAGAAAGGTGGAGGGATGACCCAGTGGGAGTAGTACTTGCTATGTGAGCATGAGTTTGACCACAGCGCCCACTTCAAAAGATGGCTAAATCCTGGGCGGTGGAGCAGAGACAGACGGATCAGTAGGGCTTGCTGGCTGCTAGGCTCACTCCAGTTTCAGTGAGCCATCTGCCTCCAAGGACTAAGGTAGTGAGTGACAGAGGTACATCTGACATCCTCCTTGGGTCTCTGGAGCGGCATCCTCCAGATTATGTACCTGCACACATATGCATGCATAGTCTCTATACTCAGCACACATAGACACATAGACACATACACCCAGGTACCACATACACATATAATACATATACCACACAGACACATATACCATGCACACAAACATCACATACAACACACACAAATCAATTTCTTACTAACAATAAATAAATTGAAAAAAGGTGTGGGTGTCATGAAATAGAGCCTTGGCTATAGGACTTTAAGAAACATTGGCTGAGGCCTGCTTGGTTACCATTTGGAAGAGAAAAGGCTCTACAAGCCAATGTGGAGGCACACACACACAACTCCACAGAATTTAATCAGAAGGCTCTAACTATAAAGTCTCCAATCATTTCCTCAGAGAAGACAGGCAAATGCAGGGGACAGGAAGGCACTGTATGGTCAGGGTCCCTGATTTATGGCAGCAAATGCAGAGGGAATGGCGGGAAGGATTTGAATTCTAGGTGTTCTTCTGTAATGAGCCAGTAGGAAGAGCAACATCTCGTCAGCACCAGCTCACCTGCTCCCGGGTCTCATTCATCAAACACCGCTATGGATGTTCGGGCTCACATTTCATGTAGCAAAGATCAAAACCTGAACCCCTTTAACAAGTAAAGCGTCTAGGCAAGAGGCATTTCAACAAATTGAAAAAGAGAGAGAACTCAAAGGCAGAAAACAAACACAACAAAGTGGGGGAGGGGGAGCTGGGAAAAATAGTAATAAAAATAATAATCAGAAGGAAAACATTGCCTGAGTGGTGGTTGCTGGCTCCTGCAAAGCCTGTGAACTCCTCTCCCCGTTGCCTAGCAACCAACCTAAGCGCAGCTCTAACAGTAAGAAATGTCTCCGTCCTGGCAGCGGAAATAGAATCTAAGTACATGGGATGCTTTTTTCAAGGTTACCTAAATTTACAGAAAAGGATGTGGAGGGGAGGGGGATAGAAGAGAAAGCCCTCGATATTTCTAGAAGCAGAGATCTGGGAGGAAGTGCTACAGTGCTTTAAAAACCCATCTAAAGTATCTCCAGTTAGTTCCCTAGGGCTGGCATTGCCCCAAACAAGAAAGGCTCTAGAGCTCACTGTAGGTGCATCTCATCACTGAACCCAGAGGACCAAGCTCTTCCAAGATAAAGAACCAAGATCAGTACTCAGAATGCAAAGCAGGAAGTGACCTTTGCTCCAGAAAAGCCAGACTTCTATTGGAGCCATGCCTTGAATTCCCTGTAATTAATTTCTGTAGACTTATCTCCCACCATTCCTAGAGCAGATCACAGCAGTAAACCAAGTCCCTGAAAGCAATGGTGAATTCCCACAAAGACTCTTCTCGGAAGCCCAGCTAACTTCGCTAGCCTCGAGTTCCACCAAGGATGTACCATATGTATGACCAGACGAAGGAGCCCCCCAGACTCGGTTGCTCAAGCTCGCAGAAGCAAGTAGCTTGGCTCATCCACTCTCATTATCAGTCAGAGGTTAAGGTCTATGCTGTCTATCTTTCTTCATCTTGATTCCACAGAGGACGCATCAGCAAAACGGGCCTGGAGCCTATGCTCCGAGACTACTTTAATTAACATGTACAGAGAGGTATTACTACTAGCCACTGTCTCTCAGTCACTGGAGACAGGCCAAGAGGAGAGTAATGAAGACCTTCTTTCCTCACAAGGAAACCGTGTCAGTAGGGTACAGTGCCTGGGTTGGTAGAGTACTGTGTGTTTCACAGTGATGGAGATGTGTGTGTGTGTGTGTGTGTGTATGTGTGTGTGTGTGTGTGTGTGTGTGTGTGTTTACAGTGCAGTTACAGGTGGCGAGTGTGCTGGGTTAAAGCTGGTCACTGACCGCTGAGAGGGGTCATTTCTGTGCTTTTACACAAGTCATCAGGCGTGAGTATCAGAGTCTTTGTCTACAAAACTGTATCAACAGGGTTGCTCTGCCCATTTCATACAGAAGTCCTAAACATCCACGAATGTCCATTACCAGAACGCATACATGTCCTCTACCGACTCTCTACAGACTAGCAAATGCTGCCTGTGACTGGGGCCATGACGTAGAAACCTGTTGATCTTCCCAGGGTTTCAGATGATTAGCTGACAGTGTCGACCTGCAGATCATGTCTGCCTGTGAAGACATGCTTGGGAAGCTGAAAGGCAGCTCTGACGTGATATTATGAACACCGACCTTCCACCTGAATCCCCTAGGAAACCCACTTCTGGGCATTTCTGGCATGAAGATCTAAGGCTGGGTGAACAAGGGATGACGCACCCTGAATAGGTAGGTGGTTCCAAACCAGAGCTGTGTACCAGCGTTTGGTTCTTTCTGCTTCCTGACTGGGAGTATGAGGTATCCAGCTACTGATCCCATGCTGTCTCCACTGGGAAGGACTGTGGCCTCAAACTGTTGGCCAAAAGGAACCCTTTCAGGCACTTCCTGTGAGGCATTTGGCCAGGCCAACCAGAAAAATAATCCAGACTCTAAACCTGCTGAAGGCTGAGGCTGCCCCTGACTGGATAGAAATATTAACCATTTGAAAAGAAACATGAAAGTCAAAGCTTTCCTCAGTTCCCAGTGTTCTTGCAGTGTTTATTTTTATTCTTTATTTATTTATTGCTGAATTTCAGAACCAAAAATAGAGAACAAAAAAGCAACAACAAAACAAACAGACAAACAAACAAAACAGGAAAAAAAACCCCACAATTATAAATTAGGTTGGGGGATATTTTTCTTTTGGTACCCTACAACAATCCAACCCTAAAAATAACTTAATTTTTTTTTTAATTCTTCAAATGAACTGCTCTCATGGAATGGTTTAGAAAGTAGCACACAAAATGCATTCTAACCTGTACTTCGCTGCAAAGGTTAAAACATTTATCTTTCCAGGCCAGCAAGATGGTAAAGGTGCTTGCTGCTAACCTTAAAGAAACATGAGGAGTAGGAGGGACAATTTCCTGCAAGCTACCCTCTGCCCTTCACACACGTGCTCACATGACCACACATACACTAAAGAAATGAAGATCACGATACACCTAAAACATTTACCCTTGCAATAAAATGAACGCTTTGCATTTAAAAGGCTTAGGTGATGTCCTTGTGAGGCTAGCAAGTGTGTCTGATCAGCGGTTGAAATAAAGCTGTGGGGTCACGTGACATCTCTGTAGGAAATGCCGGGTTGACATTATGAGACAGACATCCGAAAAAAAGGCAGTCTAGGGGTCCAAGCAAGATGGCTCAGCAGCTAAAAGCACTCGCTGTTGACAGGAGCTTGGTCCCCAGAACCCAGAGCAAAAGTGGGGAGCTGATTTCTGAAAGTTGTCCTTGGACCTCCACAGGTGCACCTTGGGACACGTGTGCCTGCATTCAAACATGCATCGTACGCATGCAATGATAACAATAAGCAAAGCTTCTAACAATTTTTCAAGGTAAGCGCCAGCCCTCTCCAGAAGCACCACGGAGAGGAGGAACGGCGGCTATCTAAGAACTGCTCTCTTTCCACGGCAGCCAGCCTCGGCCTGTCGGGCCACTGCAGCTTCTGTCAAGTCTCTAAAGCACCTTCTACGTCACACAAAGGTCACGATCGAATCATCAATAGCTAAGTCAACTGGCACAAATGTGACTCGCTCGCATCCCAGATCCGGGAGGAAGAACGCTCGCACACAGCAGATGTATGGACCGTGCCCAACAAGCTGCTGAATCTAACAAGCTGGTGAATACTGAGTTCAAGTCTATCTTGGGCAGAGGTGTCCAGGAAATGAGAGAGCTTAACCCTTTGTTTGAATGCGAACAGATTTAGGACTATAAAAGAAAAATATGATCTTTATGTATTAATGTGGTAGTAGGGTGGGGGATCATTAAACCAGTCCTTCTCTGAAATTGTGCATGTTCATTGAAGACAGAAACCGAGAAGCACATTATCTTCCAGGCCCAGGTACAGAGAACTGAAAACTCACTCAGTGTGCTGTATCCTGTGCATGGTCACTGGGGCTACAAAGGACCCATAAAGATGAAATCATGTTTCACAGACAGACCCAAGGTTCAAAGGTAATGCGACCTGTATAAGGACACTCAGGACTGAAATTTGACTTCTTTCAATATAACGTACACACATTACAAATGCGTGTGAGTGTGTAAGTATGAGAGAGAGAGAGAAAGAGGGAGAGAGAGACAGAGACAGTGAGAGACAGAGATGACAGGGAGAGGCTAAATCTCATCCAGAGATACTAAATTATCTCATTATTGGATTATTGGGTGCTTGGAACATTTCTGTAAAAAGGCAAACAGAAGTTTCTCCGATATATTCAGTCTTTTTGTTTTGTTTTGTGTGGTTTTTTAATTTATTTGTTTGTTTGTTTGTTTTTATTATTTTTTTTTTTTTAGACAGGGTTTCTCTGTGTAGCCCTGGCTGTCTTGTAACTTACTTTGTAGACCAGAGTCCAGGCTGACCTCGAACTCAGAAATCCACCTGCCTCTGCCTCCCAAGTGCTGGAATTAAAGGTGTGTACCACCACCCAGCCTATATAGTCTGTCTTTACCATCTCTAAGTACCTATCAGCTCAGGACCACCAAAAGGGTTGACCTACATCTCAACTACTGATACTTCTGTCAAAAGGTTAGAAGTGTGCCAAATTACTGCTATGCTTTCCAAACACTGGATCCAAATTGGAATAAATAAGTGGGGCATTGGTACGGCTTCACTTGTTCCAGTGCAAATCTAGCAGAAATAAACCTGGTTACGAGACAGGACAGAAGTCAGAGATGTCGCGCCAAAGAGCAAGGCTTTACCTTGAAGCAACAAAATGGGGATGGGGAAGTGGGGGAGTTATGGTCAAGGGGAAAATCTGCCCTTCCTATGACCCAGGACCCCATCAGATGCCACTTCCGTTTTGGGGGAGAGGTCAGACAGACTCGATGTTTCAAATGTCATACCTGGGAGACCGTAAGCAATTTCCCTGAAGTAAGCAATCTCCAAAGAGCATGGCTTGGGGAGTCAGAAGCCTACATGATTTGGAGAGAACTCTGCTACGTGCCAGCTCTTTGGCACCTGTGTTTCCTAACCATAATAAGTCACGGGTAACTCAACCAGTGTCATAGGAATATACTACAGCCACTTGGTGTAGTACTGGAAGAGTACTGGAAGAGTTCTTGGTCTTCCAGGAATACACTATGCTGTTTGAAGTCACTAAGAATAGGCAGATGAACGAAGTCAGCTCTCAGGAAGTCTTGTTAATGTTTGCTGAACCAGAAATACATGTGTACCCTACTCTGTAAATGGCCTCAGACCAAATACATCTCTATGCTCAAGTCTTGGGTTCTGTGCTGAGCACCAGCTGCCAGGCATACGCTCCACTGGGAAGAAGGAAACAGTATTGTTGCTTAAGAGTAGGCAGAGCTTACATAAAAAGAACACACACAGGAAAGGACCAAGGTAAGCTATCTTGTGTGCAGATAACATCCTACCCCTGTTTATTTGGTTTTTGAAACTGTCTTATCATATAGACCAGCCTGGCCTTGAACTTTTAGTGGCATGATTCTATAGCCAAGAGTAGACAGTATTTATCACATGGAAGCTGTACCCTCAGGATCGTTCAGCGCCCCGGCTCCCATCAAGGGTTCAGCAAGGAGCTAGCATCCCAGACACTACATCAAAATGTTTTAATGCACAGACATTCAATGCCTTAATGAATCGACACCATCAAGCCTTGCTCATCTAATTTGAACTTAAATTATATAATGGGGTGGTTTGAATATGCTTGGCCTATGGGAAGTAGCGCTATTAGGAGATATGGCCTTGGAGTGGTTGTAGCCTTGTTGGAGTAGGTGTGGCCTTGTTGGAGGAAGTACATCCCTGTGGGGGTGGGCTTTGAAGCTCCACCCAGGGCAGAAAAGACATTCCTGCTGGTTCCTGCAAAGAGGCAGTCTCTTCCTGATTATCTTTGGATCAAGATGTAGAACTCTGGGCCCCTCCAGCACCACTTCTGCCTGGATGCTGCCATGCTTCCCACCATGATGATAATGGACTGAACCTCTGAACCGGTAAGCCACCCCCAATTAAGTGTTGTCCTTTATAAGAGTTGCCTTGGTCACGGTGTCTGTTCACAGCAATGGAATGACTAAGGAAGGGCAAGACGTGTGAGCCAGGGAGGTGGACACAGCTCTGTCATTTTGACAGCGGGTGGTAGAACATCTTCTGGTTCTAGCAGGTTCTTGTCTACTGCTATGCTATACTATGGAGATTTTTAGGTTCCCAATTTTTCAGGGTTTGGCATCACTTAACACTTACTGCACGGAAAATTCTCTAAGAGTGCCAGCAACAGAGGAAAGGGAAGAGGAAGGGGAGTCTGTGTGTTAATTCTGGTGATATTTAAAATTCATCAGGATCATCTTCTATATGCCAAGAACCTTGTGGAAAACGGTGCACTCACATTCGGTTCTTAGTGCAACCCTCTGAGAGAGAGAGGCACCTATCACTAGTTTCCTCTAGAAAGTAGCAGTTTGGGGGTAGGGGGCCAAGGTGGCCAAGCGGTTTGCTCACGGCCCTCAGCAAGCATCTAGGAAGTCAGTTGTTGCCAAGAAAAAAAATATCCAATAGAAGCAATTTAAGGGAGGGAGGGATTGCTTGGGCTCATGCTTTAAGAAAAGGTATAACCACCTATAGGGTTGCAGATCCCTTTAGCTCCTTGGGTACTTTCTCTAGCTCCTCCATTGGGGGCCGTGTGATCCATCCATTAGCTGACTGTGAGCATCCACTTCTGTGTTTGCTAGGCCCCGGCATAGTCTCACAAGAGACAGCTACATCTGGGTCCTTTCGATAAAATCTTGCTAGTGTATGCAATGGTGTCAGCGTTTGGATGCTGATTATGGGGTGGATCCCTGGATAAGGCAGTCTCTACATGGTCCATCCTTTCATCTCAGCTCCAAACTTTGTCTTTGTAACTCCTTCCAAGGGTGTTTTGTTCCCACTTCTAAGGAGGGGTATAGTGTCCACACTTCAGTCTTCATTTTTCTTGAGTTTCATGTGTTTAGGAAATTGTATCTTATATCTTGGGTATCCTAGGTTTTGGGCTAATATCCACTTATCAGTGAGTACATATTGTGTGAGTTCCTTTGTGAATGTGTTACCTCACTCAGGATGATGCCCTCCAGGTCCATCCATTTGGCTAGGAATTTCATAAATTCATTCTTTTTAATAGCTGAGTAGTACTCCATTGTGTAGATGTACCACATTTTCTGTATCCATTCCTCTGTTGAGGGGCATCTGGGTTCTTTCCAGCTTCTGGCTATTATAAATAATAGCTCTTGACTCTAGCTGCATATGTATCAAAGGATGGCCTAGTCGGCCATCACTGGAAAGAGAGGCCCATTGGACACACAAACTTTATATGCCCCAGAACAGGGGAACGCCAGGGCCAAAAAGGGGGAGTGGGCGGGTAGGGGAGTGGGGGTGGGTGGGTATGGGGGACTTTTGGTATAGCATTGGAAATGTAAATGAGCTAAATACCTAATAAAAAATGGAAAGAAAAAAAATAAATAAAAAAAAAAGAAGAAAGGGTATAACCTATCAGAGCAGGAGGGTTCAGTAGTAAGAGTAAGTGTGAGGTAACCCAACCTATTGTATCCACAGTCAGGGAGCAGAGAGCCCTGAATACTGGTCCTCAACCTGCTTTAAGCACTTTCCATTTTTATTCAGCCTGAGACTCTAGCCCACAGAGCAGTACCACCGTATTCAGAGTGGATCTTCTGTGAAGTCCCTTCACTACAGACCCAACACTGTGCACTTTAGGTGGTTCCAAAGCCCAGCAGGTTCAAAATGAAAATTAACCAAAGTTCTCAGAGCAGAGCCCGCCCTCTAAGGCTACATGACACTCTGCTCCCTTGCAGGAGGTGATGTGGGGTCAGGAGTCAAAGCATCATCCAAGCTAGGACTACACTCCTCATCCTAGACAGGGGATGCAAGAACCAGAAATCACATAGAAGCCCAGGATCCTCATCGGAATGCTAGTCCCTGAGCTATGATGTCTTTGCATAGACTTTTAGATGTGATGGTGAATTTAGATGCGACATGAATAATTACACCTAATGTTATATTGCCAATAGTAGACTCATCTGAGATTTTTTTTTTTCTTTCCAAAATTGGATGCATGTTATTTACAGATACCCTGGATTGGATTTCATTGTCTCAAAGAAATTAAAACTTACATATACTTTATCACATCATAATTCTATTGAATTATGGACACTCTAATTGGAGACTCGAGTGAGATCCCATAAGAGGGGGATGCATCAACACCAGCTGAACCTAACTTGGAAGCCAAAGCCCTCAAAATAACTTCAGCCTACCTTGACAGCTACATTGCGCCCAAATAAAATCTTAAATTATGCCCAGTCATAAACTCTAAAAATACACATATTGAAAAACAATTCTACAAGCAACCGTTTTTTGTAGTCAGGAAACAATCATCCATTCATGAAAGTTCTAGGTGAGTTTTGAGGATTATTCAGAGTATAATGAAAATGCAAAGTGAGATCAAATATTTCCAATAAAAGGAAAGCTAGAAGATCTGGAGTATTATAAATATACACATAAAGTTTCAAGCAAAGTGATAGGAAAATAGCAATACTCAGTAAAACAATGCCTAAAGATATACAGACAAGTTACAAGGGAAACTAATTTACAGAACATAAATAACGGGTCTTCACACGATCCATCGTATGAAGGATAGACACCATAGAATATATAAGGAAATCAGGATGCTGAGGAGAAAATTAACAAGTAATGCTATTTAAGATCAGACCATCAGATCACACATTTCTCTAAAGAAGAAATAAGAATGGCCCAAAATATATGAAAACGTTCAACATTTTTAGCCATCTGAAAATGCAGATGGAGACTCTGATGAGATCCCATCTCACCCCGCTTAGATTGGCTGTGCAAAGAAGTACAGGAAATAGATGCCAGAGAGCACGAGAGAAAAATCTCTATACACTGATAGTGGATATGTAAATTAGCCCAACCACAGTAGGGAGTGATTTGAGGATTCCTCAAAAAAGCTAACAATAGAGCTGTGTCTGATTGAGCTATCCCTTTGAGTGTGCATCCAAAGAGAGCCAAACCCTCATTTAGAAGCGACACCTGCATCTCATTGTTAGCTAAGAAATGGATTCAGCTTATGTGCCCAATAGCTGGATAATGCTTTCAATTTGTTGTGTGCATATACACACATGCACGCATGCAAGTACACACACACACACACACACACACACACACACACACACACACAGAGGAATATTATTCAGCCACAATGCAGAATGAAATTCATGCATTTTCAGCAAAATGGATGGAACTGGAAGACATCGGAAGAAACTTGTACCACAGATGGAAGCTTAAAATCACCAACACTGAAGTGCAGGAGAGAATAGTACAGATTAAGAACTGCATGGGGCAGGGGAGAGTTAGAAAAGATTGGATTTAGGATATACATGCAATATGCATGTGTGGAGACAACTGCGCCAAACCTCACTGACTGCATAATTAATGCATATTGCTTGAAACATCAAAATAATAGGTATGGTGGTACATGTCTTTTATCCCAGCAATTGGGAGGCAAGGGCAGGCAGAGCTTTAGGAGTTCAAGACCAGGCTGGTCCATATATTGAGTTCCAGGCCAGCCAAGTAGTCTCTGTATAGTGAGACCTTTTCTTGAAAAGCCAAAATAAATAAACAGAAGCCAAATTTTAATAAGCCTAGAAGCACACCTTAGCCCTTAGTGACCAAAGATAAATGGGGTTGGAGATATGGTTCAGCCGTTGAGAGCTCCTGAGGCTCTTCCACAGGACTCAAGCTCTGTCCCCAGTACCCATACCAGGTAGGTCGCAACCATCTGTAAGTATGGCTCCAGTATCCTCTTCTAGTGGTATAGGTACCCACATGCATATGCATGCGTGTGTGCACATGTGTCTCAGACATGCACATACACACATATACACACACATACATACACACATACATATATATACACACATACATACGCACATATACACATACATACACACATACATACGCGCATATACACACATACACAATATACATAAACATACACACATACATACATATATACACATACACACATACATACATATATACACATACACACATACATACAAATACACACATACACACATACACACATATACATAAAAATACACATATACATACATATATACACATACACACATATATACACATACACACATACATATACATACACACATACATATACATACATACACATATACACACATATACATACACATACACACATACATATACATACATAATACACACATACATAGACATACATACATATGCACATAAATAAGAGTGAAAATTAAAAATAAATCTATTTTTAAAAGAAAAAAGAAGAAAAACCAGGTCAGGGCCCTTGTGTAGAAAAAGTTCTTTCGTGGGTGTTACACTAAGCACCAAATTTTCAGAAATAAAACTTTAACCAGCGTCAGAAATCTCAATTCTAAACACCCACTCCAGCTAAAGGTGTCAGCAGCGCATTGTTAAGAGATGTTTCAAGGGCAAATGTAAGAGCCTCAGCATGGATTCGAGCAAAGCATAATGAACCTGCAGGGAGAGTGGCTGTCTTACATCTTCAGGGACAAGAGAGCCAGACAGCGGCAATGTCTGGGAGAAAACGCTGATGTCAGACTTCATTTCTGAAGTCCTGAGCAACATTGAAGTGGTTCTAGAGGCAGAGGGGCAATCAGAAAATTGAAAGTTCTCAGGGGCAGAAGATCCCAGACAATATTACTGTGTGTGCAAGAGAGACTCGGGTTTCGCTCCTGGGCCCTTGAACTGCAATCAGGACATCCTATGCCCAAAGCACTTACTTAACCACTATGATGTAACTAGGTGATGAAGAACTGAGGTTTCTTTCTTTATTTATTTTTGTTTTGTGAGACAGGGTTTCTCTGTGTAGTCCTGGCACTTGCTCTGTGGACCAGGCTGGCCTCGAATTCACATAGATATCTGCCTACCTCTGCCTCCTGAGTGCTGGGATTAAAGGCATTGACCACCACTGCCTAGCCAAAACTTAAGTTTATAAGATGATTTCTATGTTTTTTTGTTTTTGTTTTTGTTTTGTTGTATCAGAGTGTCATGGAGCCCAGGCTAGCCTCCAACTCCCATTCTCTTACACCCACATGCCTGGTACTAGAATTCTGGGTATTTCCTGCCATGAGATATTTATGCAGTATTGGGTACCAAGCCCTAAGCTTTATACATGCTAGGTAAGGCAGCCATCATCTGAACCCTTTTCCAAGGTCCTTACAGGAAGTGTTCTATGTGACTCCCCTGTACACTTAAAATGGTTCACATTAATTCTTCAGTCGTCCCCGTCCCCCCGTCCCCCCGTAGCCCCCCCCCCCCGCCCCTGGGCCCTTTGGTAAAGGACTCACAAGAATTTGTTCTCTTTATCCTCAGTAACAATGTAACAATTCCCCCTTAGATGTCATAGGCAGGTGTTGAAGGACTAGGATTGGTCAGTGAAAGGGGAGAAGGACCCACAAGAAATCTATTTTCTTTAATTCCTCCTTCGATGACACAGACATGCATTTAGGGACTAGGCTTCCTCAGTGAGAAGGGGGAAGGTGTTCCTCCTACTGACCACAAGCATTCAATGATCCTTTTGCTTGGTGTATGTGCATGTGTATGTAAAAGAGAGAGTAGGGGACAGAAGGAGGAGAAAGGGAAGAGAGGAAGAGGGGAGGGAGAAGGGAAGGGGAGAGCCAGAGCATGTCCCCAGGCCGAACATCTGATCCTTCAACCTTTACTACCCAAGTGCTGTAACTACAGATTACAGTCATGAACCACCTCCATTCCTGGTTCATGCATTGCTGAAGATCAAACTCAGGATCTCCTGTTGCTAGGTAAGCCCTTTACCAACTGAGCACTGCCCTTAGCCCCTCCCCGTCACACCTGACCTCATGCAAAATCCCTGCCTCCAGAGGGACTTTCGGAGCAGCTGGCACCGGGATGATGGTCACTCTGAGGTGCCCAGCGTAGACTGAAAACAAACCGTCACAGCATGTTAGGTATGCACCCAACTGAAATCATCCACTCAGTTTTCCTTGAGCTCAGCCGCTAACCCACATCTTTAAAGCAGGCATAACTCAAAGCTGACAGCCCTGAGAACCTTGTCACTGGGACTCAGCCTCAGCCTGGGATAGTGCTCGCTGTTCCTTGTTATGCATTGCCCATACCCCACAGAGAACTCCACTACAGAAGTGGGCAAATGAATTTCACCCAAAATGTTTGCAGAACAGAGTAAGTCCGAGTTCATAGAGATTTTTAGACTCAAATTTTAGACTAACGTATTGTGACGTTGAGCAACAACAAACCCAGTCTCACTCATTATGACATCGGTCAAATATCCACGTTCCTTTTATTCTAAAAGTCATATTCATTAGCAGTGACACCAGGCCTCAAACTCTAGAGCACAGAGAAAGCTTTTGAAAAACACAGTCTTAGACATACAACAGCCGGCTTAGCGGTTAAGAGCACTGGCTGTTCTTCCAAAGGACCTGGGTCCACAGTTCCCTGCACCTGCGTGGCAGCTCACAACCGTCTGAAAGGGCAGTTCCAGGGTATCTGATGCCCTCGCATGGACATACATGCAGGCAAAACACCAATGCACATAAAAATCATAATAAATGAATATTAGAAACGCGGCAGGGCTTTGGGAAGCTAAGTGATAGTCATGTCTCTTCTGAGTATGTGGTGTTATTGCACACGGATACAACTTTTCTATGTTCAACAAGAGTTCTGGATGTGGCCTATCAAACCCTACTTGAGCTTAAAATGATATTTTTATTCAACTCTGGATTGTCAGTAACAAAATCTTTGCCCTGTGCACAATGTTTTAGAGTCAGACTCAATTTGTTATTCTCAAAGAATTTTATCTCCTTAGCTTTGACTGTTGATGTTGATCACCTACTTGATATAATATAGAATCTATGTGGGATTGTCTAGACTGTACAGGTCACCAAGCAGGGAGGGTCAACCCTGGATGTCAGCAGTACCACCCAAGGGACTGGGATCCTAGATTGAACCCAAAAGAGGAAGTGAGCTAAGCATTCACGCCTCTCTGCCTCCTGACTACGCATGTCTCAAACTCTGGCCACCATGCCTTCTCGGCTTCAAGGAACCAAATGCTAGGCTAAAATAAACCCTTGAGTCGTTTTCTTTGTTTACTTGATTTTTCTTGTATATTTTGTCACAAAGGACAAGAGTGGGAGTATCCCGAGCTTTTGTCCCCGCAGGCAAGAACACACTCAGGACAACCAGAATCTTCTGCGGCAAAGCTTTTATTGCTTACTTATCAGGAGGGAAGACCCCGAACCGGGAAAATGGCGCTGTTTATATAGCCCACAGCGTGACGTTTCAGCACCTGATGTGGCATGACAGCTCCTGATTCGTTGCTCACCCATCACCCCATGACTACGCCACGAGATGGGCAGTGACTAGGCATGAGTTCACTCTTGCACTTGCGCATAAGGCTTGTTTACTAGTTAGGCACAGTGGAAACCAGTGCCATCTTATAATGGCAATTGCTCACGGCACGCACGTGATTGCTCGCGGCATGGCTCTCCACATGGGGGACTTTAGCCTTCACCACAGGTAGAGGATGCAACCTACCAATATCCATGTATGTGAGGTAGGTGCTTTAGGTCATTACAGTTGACAATCTGTCACCATGTAGATCAAACAGCAACTTTCTGCTCCAGTGTTGGGTCTAATGACCTTCTTTTTTTTAAAAAAAGATTTATTTATTTATTTATTTATTTATTTATTTATTTATTTAATGTATATATGTGCACTATAGCTGTACAGATGGTTGTGAGCCATCATGTGGTTGTTGGGAGTTGAACTCAGGATCTCTGCTTGCTCCAGTCCCAAGATTTCTTTATTATTATATGTAAGTACACTGTAGCTGTCTTTAGACATGCCCTCTTTACAGGTGGTTGTGAGCCACCATGTGGTTGCTGGGATTTGAACTCAGGACCTTCAGAAGAGCAGTCAGTACTCTTACCTGCTGAGCCATCTCTCCAGCCCTCTAATGCCCTTCTTAAAATTACTAAGAACCGCCCCCCCCCACACACAACCATGCAAAAGTACTTCAATGTGTAGAACATATTCACAGAGGTGATGAATATTTATACAATGAGATCAATCAAATTTTATATTATCACTAGACATAAGAATGATGCTAGCCAGCTACCATGTGACATCCTGCTGAGCTGAATCCTTTGGGTGCAAAGACAAAGCCAAGGAACAAATAGGGAAACTGTAAAAGGTGACATCATCATTCTTGAGTGATTTGCTGAACAACCAAAAACAATGTATCATCTCAGGAAGATAGTTCAAGTGTACCTGCATTTCCAAGGACCTAGTGGGGAATCTGTTACAGAAACGTAATCCATTGCCCATCGACAGGAAATAGAGTTATATACAGGATTATTTAACTAAGTGAATTACTAATGTTGTGATGCTTTTGAACTACTGGAATGGTCATTTTACAAACAAACATATGAATGTATACATCATCCCAGAAAATATACTGACCATAATAATATAACTGATTTCTTTTTAAAAAATATTTATTTGTTTTATGTATATGAGTACACTGTAGTTGTACAGATAGTTATGAGCTTTTATGTGGTTTTTGGGAATTGAATTTTTTAGAACCTCTGCTCACTCTGGTCAGCCCTGTTCGCTCAGTCCCTGCTTGCTCCAGCCCAAAGATTTATTTATTATTATACAAAAGTATACTGTAGCTGCCTTCAGACACACCAGAAGAAGGTGTCAGATCTCATTACGGGTGGTTGTGAGTCACCAGGTGGTTGCTGGGAATTGAACTCAGGACCTTTGAAAGAGCAGTCAGTGTGCTTACCCACTGAGCCATCTCGCCAACCCAACCGATTTCTTTAGATGTATTGAGTTATGGCATTGAGTTCAATGTTTAAGATAAAGAACAACTGAAGAAAATACTATGATGAGTTTTTAAAAATTATTTTTGGTGTGAGGAGAGTTCAGTGCATAGAGCCAGCACACAAATGAACTCTATGCTCATCCCCTATTGTACCCAAGAGTGAAGAAGAGTAAAGACCTCCCACACTGCACACAGATCAACCAGTGGATGTTATGAGTGTTGGAAGCATGCAGGCTGAAGAGTCTAGGAAGAGAATCAGAGATGATGAGGAGAGTTGGGGAAGTTAGCCTTCACCAGGGGTGGTAAACATGACCTCCCAATACCCATCCATGTGAGGTAGGTACTTCAGGCAATTACAGCTGAGGGTGAGTCACCACATAGATCAAACACCAACTTCTGTTCCAGTGTTGGGTCAAGAAAGGAACACTTGATCATGTATGGTCTTTTTCTATTTTCTTGTGTGTTGTTATGTGTGTGTGTGTGTGTGTGTGTGTGTGTGTGTATTAATATGTATGTAAGATGCCCATCTATATGCCTGGGGGTGGAGGCACAAGGTTGATCCACCTATCCATTGAGGCAGCGTCTCTCAGTCAAGCCAACAACTCACAAATATGGGTAGCTTCCCTAGCCAGCATGCTGTGAGAGCTCCTCTATTCCTGCCTTTCACGGCTGGAACTACAGGTAGGTTACCATGCCTGCCCCGCATTGACGTGGGTTCTCGGGGTATGAGTTCTGGATCTCACGTTTGTACAGAAGTACATTCACTACTGAGCCATCTTTCCCACAGCCCCCACATACACTTTTCAAACAGAACAGAAGTTAAAGAGCTAAGCCAAACAGTGCATCATCTGTAGATCTGTTGCCAAGGGATAGGATTACTGTGCACATGCTACTAAATAAAGCCTCCAAGTGCCCCACTGAAGACCAGATGGTAGACAGCAAAGGGCCTCACAGCACAGTCCTACCATGAGTATATGGCCTGTTGACAGAGAAGCCCCCTAAGTAAAGGGGCTAGGTACAGTGGTAACATGGTTGACTAGCATACACAATGCCCTGAGTTTGATCCAATTGCCTCTGAGATAAAAACCTTTCATCTTGCAGGGAAACTCATAACACACAGGACACTCTAAGGCAGCAGTTCTCAACTTGTACGCTTTGGGGGTTGTATATCAGATATCCTGCATATCAGATATTTGCATTACAATTCATAACAACAAAATTCCCGCTATGAAGTAGCAATGAAATAATTTTATGGGTGAGGGTCACCATAACATAAGGAATTGTATTAAAGGGTTGCAGCATTAGGAAGGTTGGGAATCACTGCTTTAAGAGGAGGTAAAACACTCCATCCTACTTAGAAATTCATTAAGCTCAGGAAGTAAACAACTCAAACACATCAGGAACTCCCTGAAACAGAGCACATTCACTAGACCCTACTCTTCCCAAGTAATAAAGCAATAAAGATGGCTGAGAGACACTCTAAGACCAACTGAGCTCCTGAAAGAGTCAAGGACGAACAGAGCTACCTGTAGGCTGTGCAGTAAGCTCCAGGTTTCCAGCTTTTGTGAGATGCCACCAATCCTTGGTGATGCAGCTGACTGAGTCATTTCTACTTCTGTAAATAACCCTTCATCCCTACTCTTCTAAATAACTCTAATAAAAGCTACCCATTCACCAGGCTGAGCCATGGTTGCACCTTTACTTTGATCTATTGTCAGCTCCTTTTCTGAAGTTAATAGATGTTTGTTCAGCTGTCCCCAGGAACAGTGCCACACCATACCAACATTAAAAATTTTTTAAAAATTAATAATAATATGAAAAGTCTTCAAATTATTTTTATACACAAATAAATCCCAGTCTGTGTTTATAGCTATCTTAAAGAAAAGAAGGTTATACATGGAAAATAAAATGTTTGTGAGATTTAACCATTAATCTTCATTACCTTTTGAGAGCTTCGTGAATAACAGGATCCAAAGTCACCCTAAAAAAAAAAAAAAAAAAAAAAGAAGAAGAAAGAAAAAAATGTTTAAGAAGAATGAAGGAATTTCTCATTTACTTTGGCAATAGCTTAAAAACACACATTATTTATTTGTTTCTCATTATGAATAGTTGTGAGCCACCATGTGGTTGCTGTTACTTGAACTCATGACCTCCGGAAGAGCAGTCAGTGCTCTTAACCACTGAGCCATCTCACCAGTTCAAAAACACACATTATTAATACACTCAAAAACAAAACTTTGGAACCAACTTAATAGGAAATATAGTGAAATGCATTAGAAAAAGAACACAGATTCAGAGACTGCTTATAAGTACAGAATGTAGAAAAACACACGTCAAATCAAAGGAACAAGACAGCCTCCATAGGGTGCTTAAGAATGAACTTGTAAGGGTCAAGAGAAATAGCTCAGTGTTTAAGAGCTCTTTCTGCTCTACCCTGAAGACCAGAGTTCAGATCCCAGCACCCACATAACAGGGTGTGATCTTCCATTAACTGGGGCAGAGACAGGAGGGTCATTGGGGTCTGCTGTTTTCAGCCTAGCTGAAAAACACAAGCTCTAGTTTCAACAACAGAGCCTGCCTCAAAAAGTAGGGCATGAGAAGACACAGAGAGGAGGTCTTCCCTCTGGGCTTCTCTTGTGTATACAGAGATATAAATATACAACAGAGTCAGAGAGAGAGAGAAAGAGAGAGAGAGAGAGGGAATGAACTTGCACAAAAATGTAAAAATATGATCATGAATTTGAAATGATTATGCTTGAGACAGAAATGAAGTAGTTGTAATGAAGAGGATTATATATGTGTATATGTGTACATATATACATCTATGTGTGCATATAAATGCATGCACACACATACATATATGTATGTACATACATGTATGTGCACATATGCACATATATATGTCTATATGTGTATGCACATAGATGTATGCATATACATCTATGCGCATATGTGCATATATATGTGTGTGCATATATGTATACATGCACACATATACATATGTACACATATATACATATAAATATACATATAAACACTATTATAAATATAAAACTGACATTTAAAAACAGGCACAGGGGCTGGTGAGACGGCTCAGTGGGTAAGAGCACCCGACTGTTCTTCCGAAGGTCCAGAGTTCAAATCCCAGCAACCACATGGTGGCTCACAGCCATCTGTAACAAGATCTGACTCCCTCTTCTGGAGTATCTGAAGACAGCTACAGTGTACTTACATATAATAAATAAATAAATCTTAAAAAAAAAAAAAAACAGGCACAGAAATACATCCCCCAGTACCATGATCATCCACAGCTCTCATGACAAGTCCATTATCATCTTTCAAGGTTCATTACTGTCAGTGCCATTTGCCAAGGCCCATAGCATCCAGGCACATACAGGCTGAAAGCCTAATTGTGCATGAGATAGCATGAGAGCCCTCTGTAATAGTATCATCCTCTCAAAATGAAAAACTCCAGCTCTTCTCAGCATTCAGCACATCAAGATGACGGTGAAGGCTGACTATCCGTTTACAAGGTGCTAATATAGCCCACCAGGTATGAAACACGGTTCCTATTTGGCTACAGTAAAATGAACAGGATTCAAGTTATTACAGTCAAATCAGTTCGTATACAGAGAATGTAAATAAAAGTTTGACCACCTAGTTAACTCTCACTGCGCTTGAACATGAGGAGTTTTACAATCCCTTTTCAAGTCTTAAAGAAGTCCATCTCTCATTTCTTTTGATTGTATGAGGGATTGAACCTGGGACCCCACACATCTGGCTAGCATCTACCATTGAGCTTGCAGACTAGGACCTAATAACTTAATCTATAATGTCACGCCTCAGTTCAATGCTCTAAAAAGAAAATAGAAGGAAGTTAACATGTGGAAAACCTATTTATTAACCTTGGTGTCGCGGCCACATTTTCTCATTAAACCTTCCAAACAATAAATTTAATACGATGAGTACTCAGCATAGAAGATGTGTAAAGCACACACCTACAGCCCAGTTCCTCACAGAAAACTTAACATGTGGGTTGTTTCTTCCCTTTCAATATAGTCATTCACACATATACCTGGAAGACATATGTAGGTAGTATACATAGCCTGTCTCCCTTAATATAGCACCATCTTTCCATGCACTGACCTTGAGAGGGAAGATCTTAATATCTTCGTCTTAATCTTTATGTTCTCGCTAGAAAATACATTCAAACTCTTCTTTTTAAAAGATGTTTTTTATTTTTTTATATACACGGATGTATACATGTACATGAAGATACCTTCAGAGACCAGAAGAGGTTCTCAGATTCCCCTGAAGTTGGAGTTACAGGTGACTGACTGTAAACTACCTGGCCCGGGTGCTGGGAACTGAACCATGTCCTCTGCAAGAGTGGTGTGTGCTCTTAACCACGAAGTCACCTCTCCAGGTTTCAAATGATTTTCGATATTTCTATTTCTAAAGTGGATTTCTATTCTTCGGGTACACGTAACCTTTAAAAAGGCCTCCTGGCAATAAAGAGCTTGACTTTATAACTGCTAATGTCCTTAAGAAATTCAGCAACATAAATTCCTGAAGAAAAGACCTAACCTTCTTCACAGTTCTTGCCTATCATCTCTCTGCCTTGAGGGCAAAAATAGTTTGCTCATCAAAAAAAAAAAGAAAAAAAAAAAGATATAGTTAAGTGCCTATTTCTCTAACACTGACAAATATATTTTGGCATCTTCACACATGTGTGTGTATGTGTGAACACATGTGCAGTGTGTTCACGCATGGGTGCACACACAGACACACACATGTATGTGAGCACATGTACATGCCCCCTCCCTGGGGATCACAGAACATGCTAGGCAATAGATACTCTGCTGCTAAGCTATTCCTACGGCCCCCTATCACCCAGTCGCAATTGACTACAGCATTTATTTCTTCTTCTATTTTGTTTCTGCTGCTGAACCATTTAAAATCTTAGTGATTCATGTTCAGTTACGAGATGTGTGGTTTTCTTATTGATCTTTACGGACTCTCTGTTCAATAAAGACATTAATCACTCGTATATAATAATTCTGAATCTTCCGATGCATCTTCTCAGTCCATGACTTGGATTTCAGCTCAGTTTATAATGGCTTTTGATGTGCAGAAATTTACATTTTATGCAGTCAAACTGTAGATGACTTTGTGTAGGGTGTTGCTCAGGACTCCTGGCCTTCAAGAAGTCTTCTTCAGTCTGAATGTCAATTAAATGGCTACTAATACTCTCTTTCCAGGCCTGGGCACCATTCATCCTTGGCCTATTTGGTGACTCCCATGGCATTCAGTGTGGATGTAGCATAGTTTGTATCTGACCATGCCTGGCTTCCCAAAAGACAATTGCGAGTAACCAAGAGCAAAGGCAATAGCTTGTAATGTTCAGGAGTCTGGGTGTCCCCACTAGCCAACAACTCCAAAAGAGGTAACTCAGTCCAGGCACTGGGCTTTTATTTGTTAGCCTGCAGTCCTAGTAGGGGCTCTGTCATTCCTTTATAGGATAACTCCCTATAAAGGGTAACACACACACACAGACACACACACACACACACACACACACACACACACGCTTCTATAGCACCAAGTTCCAAAAAAATTTTAAGTTCTTTAATGTTATTAATTCTCCCCTGCATTGCCATTCCCATGGGCCACGTTAACCCTTCCCGTTTCACCGTTACGGGGTCTGCTTAGCTCGAACATAACTCAAATACTAGGTCAATGCAGATGGCCAGGATGTATTGTAATCAAGCCCCTACTGATGTTCAGGGGCTCAGAACAGACTCGGAAGCTGAACACAACGTTGAAGGGACTTTGTACAGCACATTTAAAGGATGTAACAATAAAGGAAGTGGGAGCGGGGTGGGCTGTAGCATTGTCCAATCACATTTTGATATAAAGGGTTTAACAAGAGAGTTTCCACCAATCAGAACTGGAGTTGGTTCCAGGGCCTGGGAACGCAAACTTAGTTTGACCCTTAGTTTGTCCAAATGGAGCATATACATCTGAGGATTCAAAGCTAACATCCACACATGAGAGAAAATAGGATCGTGTCTCCTGCTGGGTCTGTGTTGCCTTCCTAGGGCTGGTTGGTTCTAGCCTTATCCATTTATCTGCGGCTGTCATAATTTTTCTTCTTAATTGCTGAATAATATTTCATGATGTAAATATATAGGAATGAGCATGACCAAAGCACAAGTTATAAAATTCTCAGAAAAACAATGTATTAAAATTTTAAAATGACCCATTCCTCTGGCTGCATCTCTGCAGGACTTCCACAGGGGACCTGGAGGCTCAGAGCTTACTTTCACACCTGAGCAAGCTAGTATTGATGTTATTCCCCTCTGTGACTCATTGCCAAAATGGCCTTCAAACTGGTCTTACTTCAGTACCGAGCCCAGTACATGTGTTCAACAAAACAGTAACTGGACACAAGAGTTGAGGCGCTCTCTCTCTTTCTCTCCTCTCTCTCTCTCCCTCCCTCCCGCTCCCTCTCGCTCTCTGTCTCTTGCTCTCTTCCTTCCTCTCCCCCTCCCCCTCTCCCCATCTCTCTTCCTCTGATTCATTCATCAATTCCTGAGAACCAAGAGTGATGGCAATAACCTGTATTGCTTGGGTGACGCATTGATAGTGAAAACTTAATAGGAGAGTGTGCAACATTTAGAAGGATAAATATCTGCCACCGGCATCCTTTTCAAACTCTCCTTGGGGTTTGTTATTTACTTCTTGCTATTTAGTTCCACCACCCTTCTCAACTCTGTGGTTCTGAAGATGCCTTCTGTTCACAATTAACATTCTCATTTTTTAAAATTAATTCTGTCTCCTGACCTCTTACACACACATAGCTCATTCTGCTTATTCTCTCTCTCTCCCTCTCCCTCTCCCTCTCTCTCTCTCTCTCTCTCTCTCTCTCTCACACACACACACACACACACACACACACACACATGCATGCACACACATACCCTCGATGCCTTTCAGCCTCTCTTCTCTCTAAATGTGTTTTTCACACTCAGGCCTGTTTTGTGACTCACTGAATATAACCATTCCCATCTGGTTTGAAACTGTCATTGGAATCAGGTGGGCTCAGCTGAGCTGCGATTGAGTTGCAATTGCAATGCAATTGAAGACATCCCAGAATTTATCAATAGCCAATAGTTAAACAGGGAGGAGTGGGGCTGACAGTTGGCTGAAGCAATCACAGGGCAGGCACGGAGCTTGTAACCCCAGTGACATTATCACTTTCATTATTGCATAGGCATGCCTTCCAGCCAATGCTTGAAGGGTGAGTAAGGGCAGCTTCATTTGTAACTCACTAAAGGCCTTTGAGTCTGATGTCTGCTGGAGCTTGAAGCAGGAAGTCCTTCTAGTCTTACAGAAGCACCTTTCCATCTTGTCTTTTGAGGTTAAGTAATTTTACCTCCACTTCACAAAGAAAACCCATTTTTAAAATCAGAGTGGTCCACAATCATGCAGCGGGGACAAGGTGAAACCTAGAAGTAGAATCTAGTGAGTTGTTAATTCCACTTGCACTGCAAAGATTTTACTGTACAGTCTTCAGCCAGGCTTCTAGCCCGCCACCAGTGTGGCTTCATCCAAACATTATCATATACATTTGTTGTTTAGACCTTATGAGGCTCTCTCTCTCTCTCTCTCCCTCTCTCTCTCATTTATTTTCTATATATGAATACACTATAGCTGTCTTCAGACACACCAGACCAGAAAAGGGCATCAGATCTCATTACAAATGGTTGTGAGCTACCATGCGGTTGCTGGGACTTGAACTCAGGACCTCTGGAAGAGCAGCCAGTGTTCTTAACCCCTGAGCCATCTCTCTAGCCCAAGGCATTCTCTTTTTAAGTAAAGCCATCTGTAGTGGCTATCTTCTCAGCTCATCTTGAAAGACACAGATCCACTGCTACCCACCCCCTCACCTACACACACACACACACACACACACACACACACACACACACACACACACACACTGAAACACTCATCCATGTTTCTATAGAAAATGAATTCTGTAGGAGAGCCCAGAACTGGGGCTTCTCCCAAGTTCATTTCAAAGAAGAGAGGCCAAGATCCTTCAGTGCTGTGACCACCAATGGCACTGACGTCAAGTCAGCAAAGGGCAGAACTCTGGGTGCAGAGGAGCTCCTAGGAGAAAAAGGCCAATAGGGGCAGAGAAGATAATGCAAGCACAGAAGAAGGAAAAAGCCAGAGTAGGATCCTAACGGTCCCCTCTCATCCTCCTTCCTCAGAGAGCCGTTAGGGCTGAGGACTCTGTGGGAGGATACACCACATGCAAGGGCTCTGTCCTCTGCTGTTCATTATGGCCACCAGCCAAGCTCTGGTCCAGATCCCAGCCCCACCATCCCTCCACAGCATGCAAAGACAAGTTTGCTTCTACCTGCCAGACCCTAGGTAAATATAATCCATTCTGCTCTGTTCTAGAATGCCTTTGCTTAGGCAATCTCTGCAAAGGAAATAAATAGGTAGAAATAAGAAAAAACAAAACAAAACACAAGGGGCTGGAGAAATGGCTCAGCAGTTAAGAGCACTGGCTGATGCTCTTCCAGAGGTCCTGAGTTCAATTGCCAGCAACCACATGGTGGCTCACAACCATCTGTAACGGGGTCTGATGCTCTCTTCTTGTATCTGGAGACAGAGACAGTGTACTCATATAAAAGAAATAAATAAATGAATCAGAAGAAAGAAAGAAAGAAAGAAAGAAAGAGAGAGAGAGAGAGAGAGAGAGAGAGAGAGAGGAAGGAAGGAAGGAAGGAAGGAAGGAAGGAAGGAAGGAAGGAAGGAAGGAAGGAAGGAAAAAAACGAACTTACAAGTGCCAGAGTGAAAACCCTGTGTGGAGAAGCTGACCTGCCTGTAGGCAGAGAAGGTCACAAAGTCACCTTTTTGCTCCTTCCATAGTCAGTTCTGCCTCTTCTAGGAGAGCAGCCCCATCTCCTGGACTTTGTCCCTACACCATAACAGTAATTTCAAATACTATCCCTCCAAAACCTCTCTGAACTTCAAAAAGATTTGGATCTCTTCTCCAATCCCTACCCCAGGAGGGGCCTAAGAGCCTCCTAGAAGGTCACCTCCAAGACAAAAGCTTGACAAAAGCCACACCCATGCCTCAAACACCAGCTTCCCCACGACCTTCCCCTCTCCCTGTGCCCTGCCTCTAACCAAGCTTGCCTTACTGATCTCATTCTGCCAGCCAGGTGGAAGTCATATGCTTGCAGTAAATGGGCATATTTCAATAGAATAAACTAAATGGTATTGCATTAGTTATAACTCACTTTAGTACTATAGACTTCAAGTAGAAAATATCCCCTATACACCAGGTTTTGTGTCCATGTCTCCCAGAGAAGCAAGAGTGTGTTATTCTTCACCTTGGTCATGATGCTAACAAGAATGGAAGGTATGGTGTGGTGCCAAGACATAGGGGAGACATAAGGGGTTTTATAAATAAATGATAAATAAATAAGATGAGCAAAGGGATCCTTGACTTGCCCAGAGTTACCACACAGCTCGGTCAGGGGTAGCAGAGCCTCCAGACATAAGTTCCAGACACTGACTGATTCCTCTAAGACTATTGGTTTCTGTAATAAAAAGAAAAGAAAAGAAAAGAAAAGAAAAGAAAACAAGAAAAAAGAAGAGAAGAGAAGAGAAGAGAAGAGAAAAGAAGAAAAGAAAAGAAAAGAAAAGAAAAGAAAAGAAAAGAAAAGAAAAGAAAAGAAAAGAAAAGCCAGGTGGTGGTGGCACATGCCTTTAATCCCAGCACTTGGGAGGCAGAGGCAGGTGGATTTCTGAGTTCCAGGACAACCAGGGATACACAGAGAAACCCTGTCTCAAAAAAAAACAAAAACAAACAAACAAAAAAAAAAAGACTATTGGTTTCTAAACTCCAGGGTCTGCAAGACTTAGAGGGACACCTGGGCTCACTTCCCAACTATTATTCTCCAGTAAGATTATCCTGAAGTCCAGAGCAATCCTCTCAAGACTGTCTCACACAACTCCTATGTCCTTGTTAACTGAATTGCACCTTCAGGTAATGGGCAGGAAAACATGGATCAAATCCCAGGAGACATAGTGTCTCTTCTTTGCTGGGAAGAGAAACTATGACCTTGGCAACTCTTAGGGAAGAAACGATTTAATTGGAACCTGCTTATCATCATGGGGGTGGGGGGTGGTGGGTGTTACATGACAGCCTGTTGCTAGGAGCTGGAACAGTAGCTGAGAACTACATCCTGATCCAGAGGAAGAGAGACAGAGAGACAGAGAGACACAGAGACAGAAAGCCTAACCCTGTCAAGGGCTTTTGAAGCCTCAAAGCCCACCTATAGTGATGCACTTCCTCCTAAAAGGCCACACCTCTTATTCCTTGCAACTCTTTCAAATAGTGCCACTCCCTGATAACTAAGCATTCAAATATGTAAGCCTATGGGGCCATTCTTACTCAGTCCGCCATAGCCCACAGCCCATTTCCAAGGGGATCCTGAATTTGTGACTTTTCCAAGTTCCATACACACAACTGAGAGTCAACTACTTGATGCCAATAATAATAATAATAATAATAATAATAATAATAATAATAATAATAAATGACTATTATATCAAAAATGCACCACTACCAAGGTATTCACTCTGTATGTGGAACTCAAGGTTAGTTGTATCAAGACCATGAACCAGAGAGAGAGTCAAACCTTGCATTGTGTCAGGGGCTGCCACCAAGTTCTCTCAGATATTTCCTTCATCCTCCAGAAACAACTCTGTGAAATGAGGCACCTTCATTGTCTCCTCCTCGTGGGCACAGAAACTAAGGCACCAGAGAGTAGCAACCTCCCTGCCATTACAGCTGTGAAGGTGCAGGGCCTTCTAAACTCTAACCCAGGTTGACTCACGCCATGGTCCAAAGAATTTCAACAACATGGTTTCTAAAGCCTTCCATCTGCTACCAAGAGCTGGCTCGGGATGAATTCAACGTTCCACGGGTCCATCACCAGAGCCAAGTGAGACACTAGAAAACCATCCCCGCGTATGTGGGGGGTGGGGTGGAGGGTTGTTATTATTTGTATTGTTCTATTTTATTTTACTTCGCAGTGATTTTTTTTAAATTTAACACTAACACTAATTATGGAGATCACTGACTGCTTTAAAGTGGTGATTTTCTTTAATGAATAAAAAGAAAGGAAGCAGATGCGTTATTAGCAACAGAAGAGGAGGAGCGGCCCTGAACGACTGTACATTTAATATAAAACAGGACGAGCCACATCTGAAGACAGGAATTGCTGTTTATCTCATTTTACAAATTACGAACCTGACACTAACAAAATCCACAAATACATTTTTGCCCAGCCCTCCTGCTCTCCTCACTCTTCTACAGATGTGGATCCTAAGGCTCTTTGCATAGATGTGCACTTTCCAAAGATTTTATTTTACTTTGTTATCTTAGCTTTTTGAAACAATGTTTCAGTGTAGCCCAGGCTGAGGTTAGCCTGGAACTCTCTCTGCAGCTCACTCTAGCACAAGCTTGCAGTGGTCCTCCTGAGTAGTACAGGCACACTTCTGCACTAGTAGATGTGCAGTAGAATACAGACATGCAAATACAGATGTACAGAATGCAGATATGCAGAATGTAGGTGTACAGAATGCAGCCGTGAATCACTGCATTTGTCTTAGTTTCCATGTTTCTTTTTTTCTTTTGTTTTATGTTTGTGGGTCAGTTTTTCGAGACAGGGTTTCTTTGTGTAGTGCTGGCAGTCCTGGATCTCTCTCTCTCTCTCTCTCTCTCTCTCTCTCTCTCTCTCTCTCTCTCTCTCTCTCTCTCTCTCTTTCTCTCTCTCTCTCTCTTCCATGCTAGTCTCAAACTCAGATTGGCCTGCATCTGAGTGCTGGGATAAAAGGTGTGTGCCACCACCACTAGGCAGTTTCCATGGTTTTAAAGTTGATGTGGAATATTAAGAAACTGCATGGGAGTGGATGGATTCTTTAATGAGTCAACCCAAATTTTTATTACAACTAAGATGATAATGAAAAAGACCTGAAATCACATATGACAGCAAAATCAATAATAAAAGGTTGTTATTAAAATTAAAACAAAAGGACATGGCACATAAAGAGATGAGATAGACCGAAGCAGAAGAGGCAGTTTGCAAAGCTGATCTCAGCAGAGAACTAGGTTTCATGTCTACTGGTTCTGCTATGCCTTGAGCCAAGTAAAACCCAAGCAATACAACCTACATCACAGCCAAGCACCTGTTCCTCCATCATGCATGCGTGTGAAACAGGAAGATGCCCATATACCCACAAATGTACCTGCCAAATATAGTCAAAGAGGTAGCTACTAGAGGAAAGTGCCCCACAAGAGACCTTCAGATTAGAAGATCATTCTGTGCCAGAACAATCCAAAACTACAAGGAAAAACAACATCTTCCTAACTTGTTTACATAACTAAAAATCCAGCTGTGTTTTAGTCTGAATTTGATGTTTTATTTCTATTTTCTTTAAGAGATAAATCTTTGTAAATCTCAAAAGCCTCTGGACATATTGTTTTATAGGTGTTTTAAATAAATATACCAAGATCTTTAGTGTAATGTGCTTGAATTACCATGGAACCAATCCATCCCAGACCACCCAGCATTCTAGAGCCTTCTAGGTTAACCAAACTAAGAGGCTTTGGAGATCATTTATAAAGGGGAAACTGAGGACAGGAACTATTTCTTTCTTGCTCACTTGTACCTGGCATGAAGTCTGATAACATCTGCTTATTAAAATAAATACAGAATCATATGAAGAATAGGAAAAAATACTTTTGAGGTCATCTCATACTATAGGCCTGCTGGCCTGAAACTTGACACATTATCCTATGAAATGCCAAGACCATGTGTGGGGCACCATGGCAGGTTTATAGATGGAAATGATGAAGTTATTTAAATAAGACATATGCTGGAATCCTGGTGTGATGGTTTGAGCATGCTTGAGTGGCACTATTAGGAAGTATAGCTTGTTGGAGGAAGTGTGTCGCTGTGGGTGTGGTCTTTAAGACCCTCCTCCTATCTCCCTAGAAGCTGGACTTCTCATGTTTACCTTCATAACAAGATGCAGAACTCTCAGCTCCTCCTGCAGCATGCCTGCCTGGATGCTGCCATATTCTTGCCTTGATGATACTGGACTGAACCTCTGAACCTGTAAGCCAGCCCCAATTAAATGTTGTCCTTTATAACAGTCGCCTTGATCACGGTGCTTGTTCACAGCAGTAAAACTCTAAGACATCTGGTTTGGGAAAATGGGGTTAGATACAGGAGAAAGGAAAAGGAGGGCTTGGTGCAATGAAGTTATGTGGAATCTATCATGTAATTTTTAACACTGGCATTGGGGGTGGGGGACAGCACAAGAGCACCCAGACTCAACCATTAGAATTCAGGAAGTCACTAATCTGCCTGTAGAGAGACCATAATACAGATGTTTATCTGATTATATGAATTCAGTGTTTTGAAAGCCAGCTCATCTGAGATAAGGACGATAAGAAGTAATCATCTCTACCTGGATGATCGAGATCTGCCCTGGGCTATGAGGGATCACAAAACACCATCCTTACAGCATAGGCACCCACAACAGGCCCCGAATAACTTCAGGGACTGTATTTGCACGTCTGTATAACAACAGGCCCCGAATAACACACAGAGACACAAAAGCACACACACAGGAATCTGTTAATCTATGTAAAGCAAATACACCTTCCTAAATCAAGGACACATAGACAAAGCTGCAAAATGTGAGGTTTGCATGGAGAGGGTATTGTTATTAAAGCTTTGGCCAGGGCTAAGGATCCAAGAGGACAAGATGGGGCAGCTAACTTGAGGCGCTTTAACACTAAACTGGCTTATAGCAATACAAACACATGCACACACATATGTGTGTATGTGTATATATATATGTGTGTGTGTGTGTGTGTGTGTGTGTGTATTTTTTTTTTTTCAAAACCCAGTGACCGAAAGCCTGACAAGGAGCAAGTTAAGAAAAGGCTGATTATAACTGAGAGCAACAGAGTTCCTTGTGGTATGGAGAGGCTGCAGGCATGTGAAGCGGCTCACTTATTTCCAGGTCAGGAAGCAAGAACAGAACAAAAACCCCAAGGAGCCCCACACCCCAATAAGCCCACTCCTTCAGCTAGGCTCCGCTTCTCAACAATTCCAACACCTCCCCAAACATTGCCACCAGCTGGGGACCATGTGTTCAAACGCACTTGAGGGAGATTTCACCCCAAGCCACCAACAAGCAGTTTGTTACATTCTAACAGATCCCCAAAGGGCAAGGGAACAAATTCAAATGTATCATTTTCTCTCATTAATTTCTCTATTTAGAAAGCTTGTGTTCATCTGAGATAATGATGATCAGTAGTAAGAACTACCTAAAGTCCACGGTGACCCAAAGAGCTTTGTAATTTGTTTTTTTTTTTTTCCCTTTTTGATTATAGATTGTCATCATGAGTTTAATTATCAAGGTACATTTTTATGATGGAGATGTTCAGGGTGACACTCTCAATCAGGCCTTTCATTGTATCTTTGGTGTTCACTCCCCCTCCTGCCAAGTTCTGTCTCCATATTTTTACAGATTATTCCTACTCTTGTGTTTTTTATACATGATATCATAATGGAAGGTCACACACACACACACACACACACACACACACACATTTACACACACTAAAACCTGACAGGAGCCAGATGCAGCAGCACACACCCATTATCCCAGCACTCAGGAGGTACAGTCCACAGGATCAGGAGTTCAAGGTCATTCTAAGTGACATGACAAGTTCAAAGCCACATCGATTTACGTAAGAACCTGCTCAAAACACGAAAAGAAATGAAATAATAAAAACTGAGGAATTGCCGGGCGTGGTGGCACACACCTTTAATCCCAGCACTCGGGAGGCAGAGGCAGGCAGATTTCTGAGTTCGAGGCCAGCCTGGTCTACAAATTGAGTTCCAGGACAGCCAGGGCTACACAGAGAAACCCTGTCTCGAAAAAACAAAAACAAACAAACAAACGAACAAAAACCTGAGGAATTGGGGGTGGAGTTGGGGGGGGGGTGGAGAGATTGCTCATCGGTTAAGAGCACTGGTTATTCTTCAAGAGGATGTGGGTTCAATTCCCAGGACTCACATGGCGGCACACAACAGTCTATAACTCCAGTTCCAGGGCATCTTACCAGATGCCTCACCCAGACATACATGCAGGCAAAACACCAGATGCACATACAAAACAAAACAAAACTAAACTAAACAAAACAAAACTAAACAAACACCAGAATTAGGTAATTCTGAAGAATTAGCTATTATATAATACCTAGAGCGTGTGTGCATTCCTCCTCCTCCTCTTCCTCCTCTTCCTTCCTTTCTTTGGCTCTTTGTATGGAGGCTAAAACCCAACTAGACACCTACTAGGTCAGTGAAGAGCTCACTGCCCAGCATATGGACCTGAGCTGCGTAGTCAATGCTGAACAAATAAAAATGCCTGAGAAACAACATCTAAATCTTATAGTGACGCTAAACATTTAGAAACAGATTTACTTGGATTTTTAATGATGTGTGTGTTTGTGTGCATGGGCAACTTGCATGAATCAATTCTTTCCTTCCACCATGGAAAGATCCAGAAGTTGAACTCAGGTCTTCCAGTTTGGTGGCAAGTGGCCATTCTTATTCAGGGTTCCTGTTGCTGTGATGAAACACCACAACTAAAAGCAAGTTGGGGAGACAACGTTAATTTGGCTTACACTTCCACTGTTCAACTTCAAAGGAAGTCATAGCAGGGGTGGGGTGGGGGTGGGGACTCAAACCAGGCAGGAACCTGGAGGCAGGAGCTGATGCAGAGGCTATGGAGGGGTGCTTACTGGCTTGCTCCTTATGGCTTGTTCAGCCTGCTTTCTTGTAGAACCCAGGAGCACTAGCCCAGGGAAGGCCCCACCCACAGTGACAGTGAATTGAGCCCTTCCATATCAATTAAGAAAATGCCTGACAGGCCTACCTATAGCACAGCCTTATGGTGGCATTTTCTCAATTGAGACTCCTTCCTTTCAAAGGACTATACTATAGCTTATGTCAAGTTGAGTAAAACTAGCCAGCCCGTGCCCTTTCCCTTGGAATCACTTCATTGGCCTTCAAATTGGATTTAAATGCAAGGGGGGGGGAGGGAAGGGAAGGGAAGGGAAGGGAAGGGAAGGGAAGGGAAGGGAAGGGAAGGGAAGGGAAGGGAAGGGAAGGGAAGGGAAGGAAAGGGAAGGAAAGGGAAGGAAAGGGAAGGAAAGGGAAGGAAATGGAAGAAAAGGGAAGGAAAGGGAAGGAAAGGGAAGGAAAGGGAAGGAAAGGGAAGGAAATGGAAGGAAAGGGAAGGAAAGGGAAGGAAAGGGAAGGAAAGGGAAGGAAGCAGGGTTGTAAAGAAAACATAATTGCCAAAGTGTCATCAAAGCCATATTTGTGATAGCATGTACTCCCATTTAATGCATTGCATCACATCCAATAACAACTGCAGTGTTCAGAGTGTGAGAATACATGCTACTTCAATGTACTTCAGACAACTGCAATAAAATATGAAAATAGGCGTAATTCCTTCTGGTCAAAACGTCACCATGCATCCTAGTGGTTTTCTTTTGTGTGTGTGTGTTCGTTATCAGTAACAAAGCTCATTTCTATTCTTAAATTACCAGAGTCTGCATGTCTTAAATTACAGTTACCTGCACGCTGCCATCCAAAGGGAGCCTGGGATTTCTATTCACAGCCAATTGGTTCAAAGCTCCGGATTCAAGGAATGAAGGAATCTAGCGTTAATTACATTGAATTTGCAATTTTCCAAGGCATTGCACCTTGTGCCTGGGAGACACATGCTACCCTGACAGAATCCACAAGATAATGAGACGAGGCTCCAGAAGTCTGAGAATGGGCTGGTGTCTGGGGACAGAGTAGAAGTATACAGGATTTCTGGGCAGGAAGAACTATGCACTATTGTCTATTTGAAGGGACAGTGGGTTGATGGAGTGTTAACGGCAGCACACAGGGAGGCAGCTGGCTGTAGAAAGGACAATAACAGGGACAAACCCTTTTCACAATCGCCACATAGAGGGAAAGGGGAATCATGGTCATGGGCGGAGGAAACTTTGAAACCCTATGTAAGGCCCTGTGAGATGGCTTCATCAGCAAAGCACTTGTTGCTCCAGCAAGTGACCCTGAGCCAGATCCTTAGCACAGTGTAGAAAGCCAGCTGTGTGTGTGTGTCTCTAACCCTGAGGCTGAAAATGGAGGCAGGGGGATCCCCAGGCTACGATGCTCAGCCAGCCTAGCTGAATGGTAACCTTCATGTGCTGTGAAGGACTCCGGCTCAGAACACAAGATGGGGAGTGAGAAAGACAACCTACATCAACTTCTAGCCTCCGCAAACACACACATGGACGTTCACACACATGTGCACTTTTATGTCTATATGTGAGACCATGTGTGTCTAACACACATTGTATACTCATGTATATACATGTACACACAGATGCCTACACTCATACATACACCTATACACACTCACACACCTACAGACATACACCTACACACACACACTACAGACACACATGTACCTACACACACACACCTACAGACATAGACACACCTACACATACACACACACACACATACACACACACCTACAAAAGACGGGTGTATAAAGAACAGCAGCTTTGCATTGACCATATCTGAAGAAAGATGACAGAAGCAGAGATTCAGAGAAACAGGGAAAAGGTCATCCTTTAGCATCAGGCCATGGCAAAGAAGAACCAAGAGAGTTTAATCCTCACTCGAACTTGGACCTGAAGAGGTATCTAGCATCTCACTCCTCATGCCACACACATCACCACTGGAGGGAATTAGAGCCAGAAATTACATGCGAAATCATAGCTCCTACAAATAAGCTATCTTCTATTTAACTGTTCTATTAAACATTAAACATATCAAGGCCATATAAAGCCAGATGGTCAAGAACCATCAGCGCCAATCCCGTTTGGCCTCATTACTTCTTGTTATTCATAAAAGTTCATCTGTAGTCCGCTGCCAGAAACCCCCACACTGGGACTGACAATCAGAAAGATTAAGCCAGTGTTGGGGAGGCTCAGGCGTTAAAGGGAGTTCTGGGATACAGTGCAAAAGACCAGGATGTTAATCAATGTCGTCTGTGCAATTTTAAATTGGACCAAAAAATATTAAATGTGTTCAGTACTTTGGGCATTAACTATTTGACTACTTTGATATGACCAGTCTTTTCTTTGGATAAGAGTTTGCCCTTTAACCAGTCGTATTCACTGGGTGCCTCTGACCTGGAACTCTCTGTCTTTCCTCTTAATGACAGTGGTATCAGGCCAGTTCCAAAGAGTGCAATGCAATCCTTATAATCTGGTGGGACATAGTAACTGTTACTATTGTACCACCTGGGACACAGTAACTGTTACTATCATGCATGGGATATAGTAACTGCTACTATTGTACCACCTGGGACACAGTAACTGTTACTATCATGCATGGGACATAGTAACTGTTACTATTGTACAAATAAGGAAATGAAGACCCAAAGAGGGTTAAGTTGCAGGAGGCAATGCAGGCAATATGAACTCACACCCACTTGGCCTCACCCTGTACGATTCTTGCTGAAACACTACCTCATACTTGGCTCTGAGACATTCTGTGGCAGAGAAACTACACCAAATGATATTCTAATCGTGTTCCTGGATAATAGACCCTTGGGTGCACTAAATGCCTAAGAGTTTGATGCTAAATCCAATCATCTAACATAGCTTGATAGTGCCAACTACATTGCTAATCTTTTATGTATGAGACCAGAGAGACCATCTGTCAATGCCATGGGAAGCTGAATATTATTGAGAACCCAACCTATGGCAATTGAGGGTCATTTACTCTTGATTTTACTTGAAGCTCCACCTTGCAAAGGGCTACTAACTTGATATCATAGCATCGTGGATTAACTAAAGTCAGCTTTATTCTTTATTTTTTTTCTTTGTGTGTGTGTGTGTTTGCTTGCATGTATAGCTGTCCACCATATCTATACAGTGCCAGAAGAAGGTACCAGATCCCATGGAATTGTTACAGATAGTTGTGAGGCACCATGTGGGTTCTGGAAACCTGACCTGGGCCTTCATGGAATGCAGCCAGAACTCTTAACCACTGAGCCACCTCTCCATTTACCAGAAATCAGCTTTTAAGACACTCCTGTTGTTCTAAACGCTCCTCTTCCATGCAAGCTGCATTTGGTAATGTTCTATTGGCTTTTACATTTTTCTCTCAGGTCCCTGGGGGTTATCCAAGAGCAATGCAGCTGCTCCCCAGTCTCTGAAGTAGCCAGCCGTGACCCCGTGATTCTGTGTTCAGCACAGCTCTGCTGCAAAAGGGAACCATTTTTTTTTAACGTGGTCCAGGAGAAAATACAAGCATCCAAGTAAGACAGCTGAAAAGTCCTGACCTCTTCACATGGCCTTGAGGATGGAAAAGGCAGTCTGCAAGTCAGCTTTCCTCACAACTTCAGAGGAAGGCTCACTGTTAGGGAGCAAAAAATTAACACATCACAGAACCAGATACGAAACCCTAAAAGACAAACATCTTCTTTCCAAACCTTCCCTCTCAGGAGCTCTGATCCCATGAACATTTTCACCATGTGTTCTTTACTAACCCCTGAGGCACCTAACGGGTGTCACTCTGATTGGGTGACATTAAGGATGCTGTTAGCAGACAGCCAGCTGGCTAATCTGCCCTGCACTTCTAATGGGGCAGGAATTCCAAAAGGAACCCAACAGCATTTAATGCATCAAAAACCTTTTCAAATAGCAGGTTAGGATTTCTCTTTAACCTCAGGACTTGCTCTCTTAGTAAAAATAGCTCCCTTGCTCCCCCCACCCCTCCTTTTGAAAACCTACATTGAACAATGAGTCACCAGGTGACTTCCCTTCGCTTCTTTATTTCTGAGTTCTACTTCAAAGATAAAAACAGTCTCCCTTCTCTTTGTCTCCTCCCTTATACCTGAGCTCTATCATTCAAGGTCATGAAGGAGAAGGTTAAAACAAAACAAAAAATGTCCCTCATCTCACATAGAGCTGTTTATACGCATGCGAAGCAATTATGGCAATTAAAAATTTGAGGATCTCTAGAGATCCAGTTCAATGGCTGCTAAAACACGGCCGTTTAGAGAGCATCCTTCTGGTGTTGCTTAATTTATTTGAATAAAGGGTAGTGAGCGTCATATTTTAAATATCCGACGGCAGTAATCGGGCTGGTATTTGTTTTCATTTTCATTATTGGGTGCCTGAATAAATACCATTTGCATTCTCTGTCACCTCCAGCTAGCCAAGATGCTGCAAGATACATAATGGTGGATTGTTGCCATGGCAACTCCTCTACAACCACACGTTCTCTATGGCAACCCAAGCTCCCTGGAATACAAATGAAACTCCATAGCAACAGAGAGTCAAAGAGGTGATATCTGGAGACCAAAAAGCTCATGTAACATTTATTATCCACGTTATAGATACCTTTGCATGTTTGGCAAATAAAATTTGTATTCAAAAGATTGGCTAGAAAACACTGGTCATATATTAGAGATATTTTCCCAATTAAAAAAAAAAACACTATCGTACTTAAATTTTCTATCTGTTATAATATACTAATAAATATAAAATATATGTAATTCAAGTCTTTAAAGCAATTTATGTGAAAATCAGCATACACTTCCCTAGCTAGTGATAGATTATGAACTATAAATATAGGAATGTGGGACACACAAAGATAACCACTTGTGCTTATGTTTCTTTAACATTGTTATTCATCTGATTTTATTTTATTTGTTGTTCCTCTAGTTCCTTTTCTCTTCGATGGTGCAACAATGTAGCCCAGAAAAACAAAAACAAAAACAAAAATACCACCCTGGCTCTACTTCACAGCATGGTATACTTCAAGAGAAAAAGACCTCTGTGGTTCCTGACATGTCACCCACTTGACTATGAATCTGCACAAAGTATTTCATCTGAGTGTCAGTTTCTTAAAATGACAAAGGACGTGACACCTGCCTCCTCTTCATTTCCAGCTTGCTACAAGAAGTACTGGATAAGCCAGGAGCTCGCTGGAAAGAAATGAAGCACACTGTCATAGCTGAAGCAACCTCGAGCTAAGTGCTCCTCTTCATGATTTACATTTTTAAATGCTGCAGTGACTTGTAAAGTACACACACACACACACACACACACACACACACACACACACAAGGCAAGCTGTCGACTGGACAGCTGTGCACTGAGCACAAAATCTGCTGCCAGTGGTTGGTGGCTAAGATGAGCAGGCAGGTCCCTGCATTTGTAGCACTTCTGTTCTGTGGGTCCCTTGCATCCACGTAGTGTTTATGTTCTGGAAGGGAGCACTAGATGACGCCAGGACACAAAGAGGGCTCAGGACCAGAGCGGAGGATGCACCCTGTGACACTATGGACATAGACGTGTGGGGCTGGCCCAGGCTGGGTGGATGAGTGGTCAGGTCAGAGCTCCAGAAGGAATGAAGGGAAGATGATATGACATGTAGCATGAGGCTTTCAGAATGAGACAGAGCCATACTGGGAAGAGATGGGTGGCCAAGAGAAGGGGTGGTTGCCATAAGACCCTGAAGGAAGAAATAGTTCACTGTGTCTACATAGACAAAAGCCTGCCTAGTGATCAGAGGGACTGGGTGTAGAAGCTAGAGCAAGATGAGATGAAAATCCAGAGGGAGGTGGGCACAATGGGGTCCTAAAGAGGAAGGGACAGAGTGACAGGCTTTGTAGAGAAGGATTAGACAGCAGATCTAGGTAAAGAGCGAAAGATGAAGAAGTTATGCAGATGAAAGATAATGGCCTGCCTCCCAGCAGACAGCAGCCCCACTGATGGAGACCTGTGAAAGAGTAGGGGATAGGGTTGAGTGGGCTGGAGGAGTCAAGGCCACCACAAGAGGATGTACAGAGTCAACTAACCTGGGCGCATGGGGGCTCACAGAGACTGAACCACCAACAAAGAGCATGCAGGCGCCAGACCCAGGTCCCCTACACATTTGTAGCAGATGTACAGCTTGGTCTTCATGTGAGTTCTCTAACAACTGGAAGGGACTCTGTTGCCTGTCACTAGATTCCTTTCCCCTAGTCGTCTACCTTCCCTCAGTGGGAAAGGATGCACTTAGTCCTGCTGAGACTGGATGTCCCAGACCAGGTTGGTACCCAAGGAGGGCTTCCTGAACTTTTTGATGAAAAGGAAAAGGGGTAATGTGGGTAGGGGTTTGTGAGGGTGGGACTGGGAGAAGATGGGGGGGACGATAGAGACGTGACTGGGATGTAAAGTGAATAAAAAATGAGTTAAGGGAAAAAAGAGGAAAAAGAAAAGAAAGTAAATGTAAACGAGCTAGATTCTGGTAGCAGAGAAAACAGGTTTGCTGGTATGTGTAGGCAGAGAAGGCAGGAGTGAGGAGAAAGCAGACATCTCTCAAGGTGTTTGACACAATGAGCTCATGCTGTTTGTCATCTGCTACTATGAGAGATGGGATGGTGCTGACGCTTTGGGGTGGCACAGAGCATTCAGGGATGCAAGACAGCAGAGGGAATCTTTGCAGTCATCTCCACACCCCTATAAAGACTCTAGATCTGGGGATATCTCCTTTTATCTAATCTTCACAAGACCATTTTCTCTTGAATTGAAACAGCCTGAATACTGTCTGTTGTTCTTGACTAATTAGCATTGCCAGGGCCGCATACCCGGGGACCAAACAGGAAGGCAGGACCATTCTGACTCAAGAGCAAAGAAGTGTAAGTTACATAAAGCATGAACGTCTGGATCATTAATGAGAGTCATGCATCCCACCCTAATAGAGTCTGCCCTGATTTCCTGATGCACCCAGCAGCACAGAGCGCCAAGCCACTCGAAGTTCCAGTGTGGGTGGGGGAGGAGCTTCCAAGACACCACTCTTAGCTGAGGCTCTACTGACAGTCAATGGCTCCTGACTGGGGGGAGGGGTGGTTTTCTTTGGGGATGTAGTCTCTGGTAGGTTGTCCACAGCCCAGTGGATGGCCCCACACCCATTCACACATGGACTCCGGGGGGGGGGGGGTTGTTATTAACAATTTTTAAAAGGGCATCAAGTGAGGAGGATGGTCCTGAGTTGAGGGAGTTAGAAGGAGGTATTTGGGCTCAATAAGATCAAAATACTTAGCCAGGCGGTGGTGGTGCATGCCTTTAATCCCAGCACTTACGAGGCAGAGGCAGGCAGATTTCTGAGTTTGAGGCCAGCCTGGTCTACAGAGTGAGTTCCAGGACAGCCAGAGCTACACAGAGAAACCCTGTCTCAAAACAAACAAACAAACAAAAAAACCCCAACAAACAAACAAACAAACAAACAACAAATAAAAAGATCAAAATACTTTTATTTGTGTGTGTGTATAATATTCAAAGAATTTTTAAAAGTACGCTTATCAAAAAGATTATCAAGGGATGGAGAGATAGCTCATCAGTTAAGAGCACTGACTGCTCTTCCAAAGGTCTTGAGTTCAAATCCCAGCAACCACATGGTGGCTCACAACCATCCGTAATGAGACCTAATGCCCTCTTCTGGGGTGTCTGAAGACAGGTACAGTGTACTTACATACAATAAATAAATCTTTAAAAAAAAATCAAGAATTCAAATTATCCCACAAGTCCATTTTTACATCAGAGAAGAAAATTAACTAATAACAAATTTAGTGGAACACACCTTAAGACTTTAAGCATTTGAGAGGCAGAGGCAGGTGGATCTCTAATGACTTTTCGACCAGCCTATTCTAAATTGTGAGTTCCAGGCCAGATGGTACTGCAAAGTGAGACTCTGTCTCAAAAATAAGTATGGTTCCTGAATATCAAAAAATCTAACTACAAAGCTCTCAGCAACGCAGAGCCCAGTCTTAGGCTCACCCCACCCTTCCAATCCCGCATCCTACTGGGTACCTGCAATCCTCATGATTCAGAGATTCCTTTATATTCTATTCATCTGTCTAAATGAGATGGCCATTCTGGGTTCTTCCATGGACTCTGCAACTCCTGACTTGATTGCAGTGTGAGCAAAGTCAACGGGCTGGTAGCGATTGCACAAACCATATGATTTGATCAAAAAGTGAATATGGAAAATGAGCCCATAAAGAATTGATAGAGCCTAGATGCGCGCCTTGTAAGGCCTGGTCATGATAAGTCATATCCTCTCAATTCACAAGTGACATCAGACCAATAGTCCCAAGTCATTCATAGAACACCTCACATGTGCCCTCTACACCATCTGGCTCCAAACAGTGAGCAAGCACAGCATGTTACTCAGAACCCAGAATGTTCTTAGTCATTAGAGAAATTAATAGATTTTTTAAACTTAACATCTCACACTGAAAATCCCGTGTAAAGTAACATATTAATAATATTTTTTAACAAAAATACAGTACACAGCCTTGAATGCCTTTTTCTCTCATCTCCCATGTTAGGGCTAATAAACGCCGTGGGATGGTAGCAGTAGAACCAGAGAGGCCAGGGAGATCCATGGGCAGGCCATCAAAGGATGCATCTGACAGTCACTTAAGCACTTTAACTAAATGCATAATGAAACAGCTCAAGTTTAAATATCTGCTATGCATGCAAGGTAAATGCTAAATAGCCTAATATTCTCCGCTGAAATCTTAAGATGATGAATCACAGGAAAAGGAGACTTAGTTAAACAACTAACTGTGCTTATTAAAGTCTTCCCAGAGCTGGAGAGTGAGATGGTTGCCTTAAATAGCAGAACACTGTTTTTAATAATTAACAAACATTTGGAGATAAAGGGGTAAATACAGTCTCGCTGCCCTTACCTCTATGTGACATCACAATGAAACTGTTATTTCACACAATTCATATACACTATTTAAAATTGTTAAGCAAGGATCAGGGATACAGCTCAGATGAGAAAAGGACTTGTTATACAAGCCAGATATCCTGAATTTGTTCCCCAGAGCCCATGTTAAAGCAGAGGATGTAGTGATGCCTGTCTGTAGTCTTAGCATCCTACAGTGAGATAAGTGGCAAAGACAGGAGAATCTCCCAGCAGCTCATGGGGCAGCAGCTAGCTTGCAGTTCATGGGGCAGCGTCAGACACAGTAAGAGAGACCCTGCCTTCGTACAGAAATGCACTGTCTGCTGCTGAGAAGACAAGACGGGGTCAAACCTACTGAATGCATAGTATATACAAGGCCTCAATCTACCATCTTAACAGACACAGATAACTAAACAGGGCTCTTGTAGCTACTGAGTGTGAACCTATAGTTAGAAAGAGTTTGGAAATGTTTGTGAAGAATCATAAAACACAAGGCCAGAGTAAGAGATCAACTATGATGGGACGATTCTTCCTACCACAGGAGACAGTATGTACACAAGGATACAGAAGGCTGGCTCTTCATTGTCAACTTCCTACCTGAGTCTTCCCATTCCAAACACCCTTGCTAGCACCAGCTAGCCCACTCACAAATGCACCTTTGTAACATAAAAGTATGACATATGCAGCTATTAGCGCACGTGTAAGTAAAATGCTAAATGAACAAACAAAAGGATAAGGCTTTAATAATGGTAATACATTGGTTAAAGATATAACATTAAATGGGTAAATTTAGTTATGAGCTAATAAATGAAACTATACAAAATATACATATATAATATTGATAGTTATACTAATATTTATATTTTACATATGTAAAGATATGATATATTAATAATTATAAACAATATATTATAGACTATATAATAAATGAGATTATATAAAATCTAAAACAAAAGTTATTCCAAAAGAAAGACAGAAAATAGTTACTAGAAAACCTGTGAGGTGGGCAGGTGTGGGTGCCCAGGCTTGGACTGCTATCATTTGGGAGGAGAAGGCAGGAAGATCAAGAGTTCAAGGTCACATTTGGATACAAGAGACCCTGTCTGAGCAACCAAAGAACTGTGCAGTCATGCTTCAGCTACCTTAGGCAGGTTGTATCTTGGTCAACCTGAGCCATGTTCTCTCTTTAACCTCATCATTAAATCTTTAAATGTGCACTCAAAGTGCACCACTGTGGGCTTTTCCTGAGAAGGGGTACATCGCTTCTTTCTCAAGACTATTTAGTTCTCCAGATGTGTCACCTCTGGTGATAGGGTTCTATCTCTAGCTCACTCTCCTATGAAACATTAGGAGGAAAAGCTGCCTTGATTTCTTTCTGGCACTGGACTTCACAGAGAGACTGCTTCCGGTAGGTGCTCACTCAAGAGTAAAACGGAGAGTGCTATCTATCAAGGGCGGGTTGGGGGAAGTTGGCATAATGTACCTAAGAAGCACTAAGTAGGACCTAAACACTCACAACTCTCCTGACTTAATAACTTCATATCACCGGGCATGGTGGCTCACGTCTGGAGGCAGAGGCAGGTGGATCTCTGTGAGTCTGAGGCTAGCCTGGTCTACAAAGCAAGTCCAGGACAGCCAGGGCTACACAGAGAAATCCTTACTCACTTTAAAAAAATCAAACAAGCAAGATAATAGTCATCATCGTCATTGTCATCTCCTCACTTCAGCATATACAGCAGGAAGACATAGGCAAAGGTTCAGGTCAAGAATCTTTAACACAGTCTTTGAAGTAATGGAAAACTGAGAGTAAGTATAAAATTATTTTTTCTTTTTTTTTAAGATTTATTTTATTATTATACATAAGTACACTATGGCTGACTTCAGACGCACCAGAAGAGGGTGTCAGATTTCATTACGGATAGCTGTGAGCCACCATGTGGTTGCTGGGAATTGAACTCAGGACCTTTGGAAGAGCAGTCAGTGCTCTTACCTGATAAGCCATCTTGCCAGCCCTAAAACTCTTTTTTTCTTAAGATTTATTTATTTCATGTATATGCATGTTTTGTCTGCATGTACATCTGCACACCAGAAGAAGGCTCTGAGTCATATAGGACTATAGTTGTGAGTCATATAGGACAATTGTGAGCTGCCATGTGGGTGCTGGGAATTGAACTCAGGACCTATGGAAGAGCAGCCAGGGCTATTAACCACTGAGCTGCCTCTCCATCCCAAGTACAAAATTCTTAAAATGAGAAAGAGTTAAAGGAATTTTTGCCTCTTCTTAGGATGGAGTAATAAGCTATTAGATCTGCTAACACAGGGGAATAACAATGATGTAATTCTCAATGAAACATACGTGTTTAATAAAACGGAGTCAATGAGGCAGAGTCCTCAGACCTCACACATTTGGGTCAATTTTCAGACATTTGTTAGCATGGGACAAATGCACAGCCACTCAGCATGCGATGTACTCACTGTAGGCACATCCTCCCTCCCGCAAGCTCCTGGGGTATCTAACATACTAGTGTATGGCTGACTTTGTGTCAGGTATTTTTGGCTGGGGCCATACACCTGTAATCCTTGCAGGAGATTCTCCAGTGTGGGGCCAGACTGGGCTACATGCAGAGAGAGGTCCAATTTGATGGAGGGGGTGGGGAAAACAGGCAATGTAATAATGATGAAATGCTATAGCAGCCAGAAGTCCATGAAATTAAGGACTGTCACAAACAAATCAGAATGACCAGAGACTTTGCTTGGAAACTGAGTAAACTGGAACGTGAGTACTGGCTTTCAACATCTGCAAATAGATATAAGTGGTGTCACTAGGAAACATTTGAAAAATGTCCAGTATTCTGTATACATCAAACCTTGTGTGATGTATGCAGCTTATGGCACATACATAAGCAAAAAGCCAGATCAACAAACAAAAGGATATGGTTCTAATAATGGCAATATATTATCTTAAGATATGACATTAGATGTGTAAGTTTATGGTTATGAGCTAATAAATGAAATTATATAAAATCTAAAAATAGTTATTCCAAAAAAAGACAGAAAATAAATACTAAAAAAAAATATGTGAGGTGGCTAGGTATGGGTGCACGTACTTATAATGCTATCATTTGGGAGGTGGGGGCAGGAAAATGAAGAGTTCAAGGTCATCTTTGCATACAAGACACCCTGTCTCAACCAGAAACAAAGTGTGTGTGTGTGTGTGTGTGTAAAACATATACTAAATAGACACCAAAATAATATATATGAACCAAGTCATGCCAATAATTTTAGTACAGATGTTTTACATTTCAATTTTTAAAATGTAATTTTCAAGTTGGATGAAAATACAAGACCCAGGACTGGGGTGGGGGGCTAGCTCTGTGGTAGACGACATGTTTAACATGCACAAAGCACTAGGTTTGATCCTTAGCACCAAAAAAAAAAAAAGCAAAAATAAATACAAACAAAACAGTATGAGAACAACCAGCTACAGGTGCCCACCAGAATGTAAAGGCACAGGCAGTGTTAAGCGAGGGGAAGGAGCAGGAGTTAGGAATGGAAGGAGACAGGGATAGAAGCAGACAGCATGCAGACATTGAGAGAAAACTCGAGACAGAGGAGCTGTCTCAGCAGCTCCCTGCCCTTGGGAAAAGTGGACTTGGAAACAGCAACCGTTATCCTAGACAAAACAATACTTCTTCTTAAGGAGCCAGATCGTCAGCAAATACACAAGAATCCACAGGACACGCATGCTCAGTAGCGCAGTGTACAAGCACATGCCCACATACCCTAATAGAACTCAAGAGAAGACTGGGGAGATGGCTCAGTGAGGAAAAAGCATTTGCAGCGCAAGTGTGGGATCTCGAGTTCAAATCTCAGGACTCACACAAAGTCAAGTGTGGTTGCATACTTTATAATCCCAGATTGCCAACTGTGAGTTGTGAGCAGAGACAGGGGCATTCCTGGGAGCTCATGGACCAGTTAGCCTGGCATGCACAGCAGTGAACAGTTAAGAGACCTGGTCTCCAACAAGGTGGATGGTGAGGACCACAGCCGAGGTTGCCCTCTGACCTACACACACATGCACATGCCTTCACTTGAAACACATACATGCATAAAACACATACATATATACACATATACATACCATACACATGCATACATGCATCACATATATACATATATATGTACACATGTACATACCATATACATGCACACATCATACATATATATCTACATACATATATACACCATACTATATATACATACATAACATATATCTACATAGATAACTACACACATACATATCATACACATAAATACATACTTACACCACACACATATATATACCATATAAATATACATACATCATATTCACATAAATATATACATATATACCATATACATATATCTACATACATATACATACCTTATACATATGTACATCATATATGCACATACATATATCCCTACATACACTATATATACCATATACACAAGTACATCATAATACATGTATGCACATATATCCACATACACATACATACCATATACATACATATAATCTAATATATATGTATATACACACCATATACATACATACATACATACATACATACATACATACATACATACAACTTAAAAAAGAAAACTTATAGGAGTCAGAAAATTCTACAACATTAAAGTATAAAGTGTCATTTAATCCACATAGTGACATTGGAGGTTGATTTGAGATGTTCCTTCCACTTTCTTCTATTCTCAGTTTTTTTCCTCAGGTGGTTGCACATGTATCTTTCCCAGTATGTGTGAGTTCCTGGATTCAATCTCTAGCATTACAAAAATAAATGAATAAATGGGATTTTCCCCTATTGGTACATACTTACATTAATAATAATGGTGGTGGGCTCTGCCTTGACCTGCCTACAGGCAACAAGAACTGATTGAAAGGGAAGGTGTTCTGATACCACAGAGAAGGAAATGGAGATCTGGGAATGGCAAGTGAGTGCTACTACCCAGGTCCACCTTAAAGTAATTCCCATTGTGCCTTTGCGCTTCATAAGCCAACTACTTCTACACGTCACTTAGCCTTATTTTCTGCCAGAAGAAACCAAATCAAAGGTCCTAACAGAAGACTTCAGCCAACTCATGCTGTACACATCTGCGTTTTTCTCCAGAGAAGCAAGCACGGGATATAAGATGAGGTCTACTCTCTTGCCATGATCTTCTCTTCCAGACTGTCACTGGCTCCATAGGCAGGGCCTATCTCTGGAGGGGACTCCTCAAACAATAAATGGGCAGGGTGATGCTCTTAATCCTTGCCCTCTTCTATGTTTATTAAGGGAGGGTCTTAGGTAGCCCAGGCTGGCCTTAAACTCTCTGTGTAGTTAAGGTTTGCCTTGAACCCATGGCCCTCAGGCCTCCTCCTTCAGAGTACTGCATTAGCAGCATGTGCCACCATGGCAGTCAGTGCTTCCTGCTTACTTATTAAATGGCTTCTGCACAGCGCGAAACAAACAAACAAACAAACAAACTTTCAGTAATTTCCACTGGGTGGCTGCAGAAACTTTCCCTCCGCTGCTCAGTTTCTAAGCAGAAGAATAAAGACATCTCTAAATCAAACCAGAAGGATTTTGAAATTGTTCTTTGAGCCAAATGAAGACATAATTATCTTTTAAAGTACCTCATTTTCTATCAGGGAGGGGAATGCAGCGGAAAGATTTATGGGACTACTCCCCAGTCACGGTTCGGACCTTTCAAAGCAGGCTGGGGCTGGTTTTGGTGACTAACTGTCCATGCACACACTTACACACACACTCACACATGCATGCACGCACACATGAGCACAACATACACACATACACACGTACATACCTGCACAAACATATACACATATGTACACAAATATACACACACACAATACATGCACACACATGTACACACACAATACATGCACACACATGTACACACACACAATACATGCACATACATGTTCACATACACACATGCTGGCCCTCTTTGCTCAGCCACTTCCTCTTGTAGATTAGCTAAAGGAAGAGACTTCAGTGTGTCTCAGTAACTGCAAGCCATGTGGCAAGGAGGTATTCCATACCTATTATTTGAAGAAACAGTTTTTCAATCAGCAAGAAAAGCTATCCATGGATGTTGATTTAGAAAAATGCACTTTAATAGAGGCCCAGCTTAGACAGTTTTTGCTTGAAAGGTGGTGAGCTATTGCTGCTTTCCTGGAGTGCTCAAATTTAGACACAGAACTCAGGTATATTTTAGGAGTAATTGTCGTCTGTGGGCTTGATTAGGGCTGCCATTTTAATTACTGGGAAAATGATAAGATTTTTAAAAATACAAGTATCTTAATGCCTTTCACTGAATTTGAGACTATTTATAGGAGTGAGGGCTAGCATATACACATACATCTCATATATCCAAATGACATGATGCCCAAGAACTTGTCGTCTCTATTAGTCACTTTTATTGTTGCTGTAACAAAATACCTTTCAAAAGCAACTTAAAAGAAGGCAAGATTTATTCTGAGTCACCAGTGGAGGGCTCCAGTCCTTTGCTTCGGGGAAGGCATGTGAGACAGCTCAGGACATTGGATCTGAAGTCGGGAAGCAGAGAGTAGCAACGGTGCTCAGTCTGACTGAGTCTAGGATGCCAGCCTGCGGTGCTGCCCACATTGAAGGCAGCGCTTTCTTCCTCGGTTATACATCCTTATGCACATACCCAGTGGTCTATCTCCATGATGATTCTAAGTCTGGCCAAGCTGACAATGTGCATGTTCCCACTGCATTAGCTGATATCATCGACAGTAGCTAATCATCATCAAAATTTAAAATTTGTACACATTCTATTAAAAAAAAAAACAATCTTTAAAAGGTTAAGCTATTACTTATAAAATAGTTGGTATTCCAAAGGTTCGCTTGCATATGAATAATTTCAAACAAATCTCTCAGAACAGTATTTTTTGCCATTATTCACATTTAAGATTTTTTTCTTTTCTTTTCTTTTTTTTTTTTTTTTCTTTTTTTTTTGGCTTTCCGAGACAGGGTTTCTCTGTGTAGCCCTGGCTGTCCTGGAACTCACTCTGTAGACCAGGCTGGCCTCGAACTCAGAAATCTGCCTGCCTCTGCCTCCCAAGTGCTGGGATTAAAGGCGTGTGCCATCACCACCTGCCACATTTAAAATAAATGAATTCTCAGTGAGGTGCTATGGTTCAGAAAGTGAACATCACTGGCCTTTTCACGCCCTGAGACACTTGTTTCCCACAGTTCTCAGTAAGTGGATGCCAGCCCGGCCGTCCCCGGAAGGTTGCTGGGAATACAACAGAGAGCCAGCTGGTCAGACTGCACTGCGTGGCCTATCACACCGCAGAAAACGGCAGTGTGCAAAAACGCATTCAGAGCTGAGGGGGGAAAAATGTGCTGGAATAGATAGGAACTAGGTAAGGATCTGCCACAGAAGGAAGACCCCAGGTCACCTGGGAGGACAGGGGAGGAGTTTGTGGGGACATGTGACTAACAGTGGGCGTGGCCAAGTTCATGCAGTGCTGCATGGGGAACACCAGGCAGAAAGGAGAGTGTGCCCCAAGGTCTACAGGTTGGTTGCCAAAGGCCTGTGTAGCAAATTAGATAAAAAGCCTGCTGAGGCTGACACCCACAAGATGCGAGGAATGCTCAAACTGAGGACAGATCACACAGGACAGTGTTGAAGATCTGGGACTTATGGAGCCACGAGAAATCTGGGAATATCCTGAGAAGTGAGTTTGCTTTCAGAAAGCTTTTTGTGGGAGGAAAATATGGAGTGCCCCGGTTTGGGGCCTGTATCATTTGTCAAAATGCAAACCCCCTCATGCAGACCCCAAGATGGAGAGAGCCAAAGACTTGATTTCTGGATTGAAAGAAAACTGTGGGAGGTCATTGTGATCCGTGGGACTTCAACATTCAGGGAGTTGTCCCTTCTGGAAAAGAGGGAATGTGGGTCAGCATACACTACCACAGCCAAGAAAGCAAGCACCGCGACAGCCACAGCCGAGAAGTACCAGAGAAGCTGCAAAGAGCAAGGAAGAGGAGTCTAGGCGGTGTTCTCCGGACATCCCTATTGAAGCTACCAAGAGAGTCTGCGCAGAGTGCTCAGAGCGAGCCACGCTGCTGTGGACCGCAGTGCCAGCAGGCAGGACATGCAGAAGAGACCTGCAGGGAGTACTTTCATGGAAACTTACTTTGTTTTATTATTTGAACTAGGATCTGGACTCCAGCTAGGTAGACAAGAAGTGCCTTGACCTTCTTCTGATCCTTCTGCCTCTACTGCCCACGTGCTGGGGTTATGTGCAGTCACACACAATTTTATATGTGCTGGGAATGGAATCTAGAGACTCTTGCATGCTGGGCTTGCACACTACAACTTGGGCTAGGTCCTAGCCCTGGTATTTTAGACTTTGTAACATATTATACTCTGCAGCTGGCTGAAACTGTAGTGGGGGAGGGGGAGGGCGGTGCATGTGTACATACATAGACATATATACATACATGTGTGTGTCATCATAGACCACACAAACTTTTTCATGGATATACTTTGAACCGAAGGAATGATAACAGTAAAACATCTGGGTGCTTGTAAACTGCAACACTCGTGGTCAAGTAATTGGGTTTATACACGGAACGGGGTGAAGAAGACATGCTTAACCTCGGGGAAAGCTAAGACACCAAAGGCAATGGGGATGCTGGTTATAAACAAGGAAGAAAGGCTTGCCAGAACTCTGTTAAAGCCTATCTGCTTGTTTATTAAATTGTATTTTTCTAAATGAAATATGAAGTCATTTTTGCCTTAATTGTGCCAGATTGCAGTGAGGACAAATGGTCACGCCTGTAGCTTCTCTTCAAGCATGACACCACAGTGCCATCTACTGGCTGACGTGATATTCTCTCTCTCTTTCTCTCTCTCTCTCTCTCTCTCTCTCTCTCTCTCTCTCTCTCTCTCTCTCTCTCTCTCTCTCTCTCTCCATCTCTCTGGAGACCTGATTCTATGTAGCTCAAGCTGTCCCCAGACTCACTATATACCTGAGGAAACCTTGAATCTCTGGTCTGATCCTCCTGCCTCCACCTCCACAGAAACTGACAGAACTGGGATTATAGACATACACCATCACTTTTGGCTCAGGTGGTCCTGAGGCTAAAATCATGTTTTTTGTACATGCGAGGCAAGCCCTCTGAGCTACATTCTCAGCCCATGTAACACAAAATTAATTTGATAGTTTTTTACACAAATCACTGATTAGAACAGTAATAGTTACTCCAACGTAGTTGCCACTTAATATGTTAATAATTGACAATATCTAAGTATTTTTATAAGACTAGGATTTCCTGTAAAACCATATATACGTATGTTAAGAAGAGACAACAGAAGGTAGAATATAAAAACTTAGAAATCCTTCAAAACTAACAATGTCTAACATGAAACCAATTTATGCCATTGGGTCTTGTTAAACACCATCTCTTGGTTTCTTTATTGAAACTGGGGCAAATGTAGCCCAGGGTGGCCCCAAATGTCCTGTAGCCAAGGGTGACCTTGAGTTCTGGTGCCACAGACACATACCTCAAAGATGTCTGCAGATGGTTATGTTCATCAGCTGGCCACTGTAACCCCTTGGTTCAAAACATTCCTCCTCTGCCAACTATGGCAATACTGCCCCCAGTTAACTCTGCAGCCCTGGCAGGCATATGAAAGTGACACATACTACTAACAGTGCTAATACTTTGTAACAATGCTACTGATTTGAGTTCATCAAACTGATACTGTGTGTCCTTGGAGTAACCTTCCCTACCTGCATTTTTTAAACAATATTTATCCTAAGGCCATATGATAGGTTGACTCTGGCTCAGCCTCACATCTCATATTTGCCTTGTCTCTTGACTGCATCAAGAAGCTGGGTCAAGTGACTGACCTACACAGCCCAGGTTAGCGTGAGTGCACACTTGGCTGTTTGCACAAGGACTCACTTCTCAGAATGCTCCCGGTCATTAGGCAGCACCTGCCTCTTGTCCTCTAGGCTCACGAGAGGACTGAACCTCCCTGCTCCCTGTGCAATTAGGTGTGGCCTCTAAAAGATGCTTTAAGGGAACGGGTCCCCCCTCTTTGAGGGAGTGGAACGACCTTTTCACAGGGGTCACCTAAGAGCATCAGAAATTCAGATGCTTGCAATGTGGTTTATAGTAGCAAACTTGCAGTTACTAAGTAACAATGAAAATAATCTTCCGGTTGGGGAGGGGTGTCACCACACCATGAGGAACTGTATTAAAGTGTCTCAGCATTAGGAAATGTTAAGAGCCACTACTCTAAGGGGAGGCTCGGCTCAGTTCCATCAACTTCTGCTATCTTTTCTGCAGGGAGACGGCCCGAGGCCCCAATGTCTAGAGTAGGTAGGAGTTTCTGCTTAATCCTCCTGGCTAGAAAACAGAAGCAGGATACAAACATTCATACAAAGAGCCACTGAGGCCAGGATCGATGCTCTCTACTGGACAGCCTGCCCTGGTGGTTAAAACTGTCAGACTTGAAGACTGGGGTCCCCAAGCACTGGCCAGACCCAGTCTGCTACCTGTCTTTATAAAGTTGTATTGGAACAGAACCAAGGGAGGTGGCTCATTTGCAAACTGGACTTAACCTTGAGCTGCAGTAGCAGAGTCAAGTTCTAGAGGAGTCTACGCCAGTGGTTCACAACATATGGGTTGTGAGCGCTTTGGGGGGTCGAATGACCCTTTCACGGGGGTTATACATCAGATATCCTGCATATCAGATATTTACATTACAAACAGTAGCACAGTTCCGGTTACAAAGTAACAATGAAATAATGTTATGGTTGGGGGTCACCCCAACATGAGGAAGTGCATTGGAAGTTTATTAGGCAAGTGTATTAGGAAGGCTGAGATACACTGGTCTGTGATTCTTACATGATTTACTCTCTGACCATTACAAAAAACATTCCCCCATCTCCCCAATGCTAGCTAGGTCCTTCTAAAGAAACGATGATAAATAGGACACGCTGGCTAAGGAAGCAGGTGACGTGGGTACAAACAAACATCAGAAAATGTACCACGAACATGAAATAAAAGAGAGGGACGACATGGTGCTCTTGGTGCCTATGACTCTAAGTATTTTTCTGTCACCAGTTAAGGACACTGTGGAGGATTTGGAATTCAGTTTCTTCTCTGGGAAAAGCATCAACGTACTGTGCCCACTAGAGAGTTTAGCAATGTTAGCTCATCACAACGTTCTAATTCTCATCTTCACTTCAGAACTTCCAAAATTACTCTCATGAAAAAATATAAATGTATAATGTAATATGTATTATATAATATATGTTATAATATATATACATATATGATATATATGTATGTATGTATGAATGAAGGGTTGGGTCTGTGACTTGGTTGGTAGAGTCAAATAAAACTCTGGATTCAATTTCCAGTGCTGTATTCTCCAGGGATGGTGGTACACAGCTGCAATCCCAGCAGCTAGTATGTAAGAAAATTCAAAGTCATCTTCCATCACACAGCACGTTACAGTCATGCTGGGGAATAGAGGTCCTGTCTCAAAAATATATACCATGTATATATGTATGCATGTATGTATGTATGCATGTATGTATGTATGTATGTATGTATGTATGTGTACAGACAGGGAGGGAGAGAGAGAGAGAGAATATCTGTATAAATTGGAGATCATGCTAGGCAAGCTCTCTACATCTCCAGGCCCTAAGTTGTGTGTGTGTGTGTGCCATTGTAGATGCCACACTCTCTCACCCTTTTATGTGAGTGCTAGGAATCCGAACTCAGGTCACCATGCAGGTACACACGAAGCACTCTTTTCAGCCTCTGCATTTCTTCTTATAAATCTGACAGATGCTGCTTGCATTATCGCTGAACTGAAAATATCTCATTTCCTCTCTGACCCACGCTTGTTTCAAATCAGCTTCTTTCATTTCTAGATATCTGGGGCTTCCCCACCACCACCACCATGCTTTAATGTAGTTTAATTCCACTGTGGTGAGAAAATTTAATATATAAGATTTCCATTTTTTAAACTTATTAAAAACAGGACTTGTGACATACAGAGTGTCATGGGGTACATCACATGTACACATTAAAATAAGAAGTGTTCTATGGTTGTCTGCAGTCTTTGGTGATTACACGTGTTCTGTTCTTTAACATCCTGACCAGCTTTTTGTTGGGGAGTCGGGGGTGAAGTGTGTCTCCAACTTCCAGTTGATGCGTAGGCCTATTTATTCCTTTAGTTTGATGCTTTGATATTTATGTTCGCTATTTTGCTTCATGAACTTTCAATGTCTGCAAAGTACATATATTTTTATAGTAACATTTTGATTTTGCTTAATTTTTTTTCCTAAGCTTAAGTCAAATGTTCTTAATTACTTATATACTTAGTGAGATAATATGTACTGTACTAATTTGGGATTATTTTGACCATTTTTTTTCATTAAGATATGTTTTTTTCTTTTGTGCATATTTGATCTTATCCTGAAAGCCTAGACCTGGTCATCCTTATTGGCTCTCATATTCTTTATTTAAGTCTATATCTGCTCTTCCTTTACAGTTTATGAGTCTCTCTCGCCTATCTTTTTGACAATGGAAATTGTCCTGTCATTAAAACCGAATCTTCGTTAGAGAGCACGAGTTGGTCTTAATCATTTCTCAGTCTGACACATTCTGCTTTTTAATTGAAAAGTTTAGTCAATTAATGCTCAATATAATTAGTGATGGGACTATGTCCAGAACTCTTCCAAGTATCTCTGTCTTCTATGAAGTAAGCCAATTTGCTGCTCTTGTTTCTAGCTAGATGCTTGGCAGGGAGGGATTTAGGGAGGGCACTGTCCAGAAAGCCTGAGGTTTCTCACGGGTTCATGCTGAAAACCTGTGTGTTCTCTATGGTGCCGCTGCTGCCAAGATTTTCCTTGTAAATTCCCTAGTGGGGGAGGGGGCTGCAGAGACGGCTCAGTGGCTAACAGTGCTTACACTATTATGCTATTACTCCAGAGGACCTATATTGGGTTCACAGCACCCACACTTGGAAGATCACAACCACCCGGACTCTAGCTCCAGGGGACCTGAGGCCCTCACCCGAATGCAGGCACTGGTGCAAAGACACAGGTAAGCACACGTGTGCACACACACTCTTGTGCAAGAACACACATACATGCACACAAGAGTGTGCATACACACACAATAAAAAATGTTTTAATCATAGACTTTTAAATTCCCGGGTGGGATGAGGATACAGCTCCAAGGCTAAGCCTACAAGAGGCTCCAGGTTCAATCCCTGGCACAGCAAACAAGAGCATAGCCCAGCACTAAATTTGCAAGTATTTTGTTAACCCTGATCTCCAGTCCCTAGTTCCTTCATATAGAGCCTTGGTTTGGGGCCCATAAGTATACAGCAAGCAGGTGCTGCTGAACCAGAATATAGCAGTTCACTGTCCTGACCCCTATATCACAGGTATGATGTTTGAGAATAATCTGTATTTTCCATCTGTCCCGTGTCCAGGTATCTTTGAATAGCTGCAGGTTCTTACATTGAATATTTAAAAATTATTATTATTATTTTTTAGCCAATGTTATCTGGTTATATGCGAGAAAGTATGGATGGCCACATGATTTCTCTTGTTATGCTCTAAGTATCTGGCAGCAGTACAGGTTTGAACTCTCCAAGTCCGTAAGGGTCATTTGGGCCTTTCTTAAAAACACTTGTTTAAGCCAAGTGGTTTCAACATCCTTTAAAGCAAAGATGAATAGATTCAGTTCCCCATAAGATATTTCAAACACACGATAATTACTAAAATAAATATGGAAAGGGCTGACCCCGGCAAGGAGGGAACTTGTCATAGAAAGAGAGGCATTGGGACAGGGTGGGGCGAAGAGTGGGATGCTGTTTGTTGATGAATTCTGTGAACAGCAGAACGGCATGAGTGTCCGAGACACAGCTTTACCTACACCTGCCGAAAGCATCAGCAAACACACGCACACATTTACCGAAAATACCCACGTGCTGTATTCCAAAGCACACAAGGGAAGGAGTCGTTGCTAGAAAGTAAAAGTCCAAAAGCCAGAAATCGAACGTCTACAATTTCTAAATATTTCTTTCTCCTTCTACCAAGATATGGCTCATGATAAAAGTCTTTCCAATCGATAAATGGCACCAGGCCCAGAAATACACTGTATGAAGACATAATCACTTGCCCCTCTGGTGTTTTCCTTTCTTTATGAAAACTTCATTTTTTTAAACCTATTTTTTAAACCATTTTTATAAACGCCAACTCTGGCAGCTTCCACCCACCATTGCTCCACTTCACCCTTCCCCTTCTGCCTCTTCGCTTCAGACTCTCACCTCCCTGCTTGGCACTGGCAGGCAGGGCAATGTAACCTTGTCAACTGGAGGTACACAGTAGCCATTCCCCACGCCCCCAACACCCTGCCTCGGGATCTAGCTGAGCAAAAGGCTTGCAGGAACCACATCCACAAGAATGGTGTCCCGCCACCCACTGCAAGCCTCTGGGATCCCCCATCTTCCATCTGGCCCAATTAGGCCATAAAAGTATAACCACTCCTTCCAGGTTCAATTTTTGTACTGATGCTAACCTAAGTGTGCACTTTTATCCCAAAGTCAGCCAGCTAGGACTGGAACCAGGTCCCCTGACCCGACTCTGCTCTCTACTGCCACAATACAAGGCTCTCAGTAATAGACACTAAGATCAAGAAAACAATCTGAAATCCATCCAGTAGGAAATGTGTATAAAATTAGCTCAAGTCCATTCTAAAAGAATGAACACATCAAACAAGCACAGAAAGATATACATTTTAAAATCTGTTATATCATATATGATCATCTATAATTATATCAGGTGGATAGCATTGAACATATTTAGGGTTCAATGACTAGCACAGCCTCCAGGATCAACTATGAAACTATTCTGGGACTCTGCTCTATGTTTTATTCATTAGGTCACTCTGCATTTATAGCACACCTGTGACAGACCCCGTGGGTTATACAAACAAGTTTTGCGTAAGTCCTTCTAAAGTCCTGAAGAGCATTTGACTTGGGAAACTCAAGAGTCCGCGGTGAGCCCGAGGCTCTCTGCCTCCCTCCCTTTCCAAGAACCACCCCATCTGAGAAAAAGCCACTTGTCTGTTATACAAGTGGCACACGCTTCCCGCACCACTGGTCATACCTATTGTTGGTCACTGGGAAGATTAAGATTCCAACTAAAGAAGCCAGCACAGGCAGCCTGGGGAAAGCTGCTCTGGTTCTCACAGAGCAACCAGAAGAAGAAAGGTTGGTTCTACCCAGGCAGCTCATGGTTGAAGCATTGACTAAGAGAACCAGTCTTTTATTCCTGGCCCATTCTCTAACACAAGACCCCTCTTTTCATTGGAAAATAACATAGATTAATTACATTGGGTCAGCTCTGCCTCAGGATGCTCCCTCCCTGCACCGTAAAGGAAAACAAGAATGATCCAGGCTTCCAGAATCTCGGTTGTCCAGTCAACGGCTATCCCAACTCCTTTATTCACAGAACAAACATTGAAATACGCAAGGGAAACCTCAATATTAAGACCGCTTTGAAGATGTAATAATGTCGTTTTAGGGAAGGATCTGACCTTCTGCATTTCCATTGGCCTGGCAATGTTCTCAGCTTAATACTCAGCTGTACTTAATAACCTTTGCTCAGGCTTCTGAAATTCCTTGAACCTTTGTAAACCAGAGTTCCTCATCAATGAAGCACTGAGCAGGAGTCAGCTAGGACAGAGGGGACCCTCCGTGTTGGTAAATAAAACAAAATTTTAAAAAAGACTCTCTAAAAGATTAGATGCACCTCTGGCTCCTCTTTTGGGGACAGCTTCTTGCAATCACATTCTGCCTGCCTCACAAGATAAAGCAAACCATACTAGGGACCAAAGGCAATCTGAGGCTTAGCCACCAAGGCAGTTTCCAGCAGTCAAGTTGAAGAAGAGTGCTGGTACTGTACACTTGAACTAGCACAAATCCCGTCACAAACCCAGCTGTAAACCCCACGAGCCTTTCCAAGTCTGCAACCCAGATGTCTCTGAATAATAAGAGAGCATCCTCAGAGACGCGTTGCTTATATTACACTGTCCATTTAGAGCAAAGGCTAAAAGCTACTTGCTCACAGTGGAAATTTTCAATTGTGAGGGGATTAAATAAGGAAAAGAAAAGAAAAAAAATGGTTAGCTGGAAATCTGTGCAAAAAGAAGCTGGAGCCTGAGAAGCAGTGGATTTGACTTAATTCAAAGGTACAAAACTTAGCCCAGATAAGGGTATCAATGTGTATACAAGATACCAATGGGGAAAAGTCACAGAAAGGAATGTTCCTTTAAATGAGTTGAGACACGGTCACCTTGATACACCAAATGGTCCCAGGGTGTGCTTTTCCTGCAACATTGGCCATTTCAAGTCTCCAAAGCACAGAGAGAAACCGGAACAAATTGGCATCAAAGAAAACCGCTGCAGGCCAAAATGTTAACAGGGTGTTCACAGGTAACCAACGCCTGAAAAAGATCATACTAAGAGGTGCATTTAAAAGCAGATAAATTCAAATTCTCACAGTGACCTCCGTTGAATAAGTTACCTATGAGCCAGCTTTTAAAGTTCTGTATACTTGCTTCACATCAGATGTGACCATGGTTGAAAGAATTAGAAATAAAATAAGACTATCCATAAAATCAAAATATTTGCAAGCCCCTGGAGTTCCAGTGTTGACTCAGGAGGAATCTAAGAGAAGGAAGATGTGAAGAATTTTAGTTGCTTTTATATTCATTATGAAACCTGCCTTAAAAGATTAAGTCCAGTTGAGCCTGGGGACACAGACCTGACAGCCTAACTACTTGAGAGGATAAGGTAGGAGAGTCACGGGTTCAAAGCCTGCTGGGACTAGAAGGGGAACCTGGGCAACTTAAAGACACTGTCCCAGATGGTAAAGGAGCTGGGACTGTAGCTTCAAGGTTGAGATTGCCTAGCACATGCAAGGGCCTGGGCTGGATCTGCAAGATCAGCAGAACACAAACGAGAAGAATAAGCCAAGAGACAACCATGTAAGTGGTGATAAACCTTGACGGGATCATACCAGAGGAGAAGAACAAGGGGCTGGAGAGATGGTTCAGCGGTTAAGAGCACTGACTGCTCTTCCAGAGGTCCTGAGTTCAATTCCCAGCAACCACATGGTGGCTCACAGCCATCTGTAATGGGATCTGATGCCCTCTTCTGGTGTGTCTAAAGACATGACAGTGTAACCATATACTTAAATAAGTTCTTTTAAGAAGAAGGAGGAGGAGGAGGAGAAGGAGGAGGAAGAGGAGGAGGAGGAGGAGGAGGAGGAGGAGGAGGAGGAGGAGGAGGAGGAGGAGACAATGACAAGATTAAAGAAAATGTTTGGGAAGAATGAAACTCTGGTCCATGGCAGCTGCTTTTCTCTCAGCTTTACCACGTGCTCAGACTTTGTGTACAAGGAGCTTAGGAGTCCAGACCCCACTTCCTGTCAATGAGAGTCACGGCACAGAGTATAAACAGTACAAGTCAGTATTTAATATACGAAACAAAAAATAATTATGTCTCTTTCCTTTTTCCGAAGTAAGGAAGATGGTACAATATAATAAACTATCCAAGAAAATTCCTACTCAAAAACCATTTTCTGAGGTGAGGGGAACGTGCCCGCAGTGGAAGTACTTGCCATGCAAATGTAAGAACTGAAGCTCTGGGGGCTGGGGAGATGGCTCAGTGGTTAAGAGCACTGACTGCTCTTCCAGAGGACCCAGGTTCAGTTCCCAGCAACCACACACAACCAGCACACATCTCTCTGGAGTACAGATATTCATACATGCAGGCAAGACACCAATGCACATAAAACAAAAATAAATAAAATATAGATATTTAAAAAAGAGGGCTGGTGAGATGGCTCAGTGGTTAAGAGCGCCAACTGCTCTTCCAAAGGTCCCGAGTTCAAATCCCAGCAACCACATGGTTCACAACCAACCGTAACGAAATCTGATGCCCTCTTCTGGGGTATCTGAGGATAGCTACAGTGTACTTACATATAAATAAATAAATCTTTAAAAAAAAAAAGAACTGAAGCTCAGCTTCCCCATGTAAATTAACGCTAGGCAAACATGGCATCCACCTGCAATTATCAGCGCTCAGGAGGCAAAGACGAGGCTGAGCAGAAGGTATCTCTGCTCTGGGTAAGCTGGCTAGTTAGAATAGTGGGAATCGGCTAGCACTGGGTTTAGAGAGACACCCTACCAAAAATACATAAAATGAAGATACCAGGCATTAACTTTGGGCCTCCCCACACATGTGCACATGTATGCAGTGTTACATGCATCCACATGCATGTGAGCACAACCACATACAAAATAAATAATGAAATAAGTGGCTTTTAAAATAGCCATTTTCTGAGGCTGTTAAATGCATTTAGCACTGTGCCTCTGGAGCACTGGACAAATTCACAAATGGTGCATGCTTCTTGGAGGCCTCAGCATCAGACACAGTATCCGGCATGGTGCTCATGAAATACAGGAAAATAAATCCTCTGCCACAGGTCCTGTTCCTGGAGCTACCATGACATCCCATTAGCAGGGCGGTATAGATGCGCCCGATTTACAGGGCTACATTCTGATCATGACCTTGTGCCTAGCATCTCTCGCCTGCTGAACATCCTGCCTGGGCAAGCATCACAGGTTTCTCTTGGTGAGCAGAGGCCAGCTGGGCCCTGAGGCTTGCTGCCTCTGTCCAGCATCTCAAGAGTGTCCGGCTATGTGACGCTAGCCCGGGAAAAGATCAAAATCCTTCATCCCAAGAATATTCCCTACTGAGCGTGTGTTACACTGGCATCACAGTAAAGTGGGAAACGGCCAAGTCGGATTCTTAGAAGTCAGGGACCAACTGTGCTTCCCTCCCAGTCAGCATGGGCTACGCATCAGGAATCTGACTCAGTGTAACTCAGTTGATACTTTGGAAGTGGGAGAAAATTTTGTAAATTCTATTTTATTAAGAGCACCAGGATATTTTGGAAAAAGTGTCCAATCTCCATTCTAATTTCAGTGTAATTCTCTGCCCTGTCTAGTAGCACACGATAGAAGACTTCTTAATTGTCATTCAATGACATGAGACCTTGGCCTCAATGCTCCTACCAATACTGAAGTATGATACTTTTAGGAATTCATGTGTATATTTACATTTATATTTATTATATTTATAGTAGCTGTTAGTGTAGTTGTTTGAATATGCTTGGCCCAGGGAGTGGCACTATTAGGAGGTGTGGTCTTGTTGGAGTGAGTGTGGCCTTGTTGGAGAAAGTGTGTCACCATGGGCATGGGCTTTTTGTCCTAGCTTGACTGGAAGCCAGTCTTCTCCTGTTTGCCTTCAGAACAGGATGTAGAACTCTCAGCTCCTCCAGCACCATGCCTCCCTGGATGCTGCCATGTGTCCTGTCATGATAATAGACTGCACCTCTGAACCTGTAAGCCAGCCCCAATTAAAATGTTGTCCTTATAAGAATTGCCTTGGTCATGGTATCTGTTCACAGCAGTAAAACCCTAACTAAGACAATTATAAAAACAAAAAGAGGCAAAACAAAATCCAGAAAGGAACAGGTATAGGTGCAGATGTAGAGAAATTAGGATCCATATGCATGATTAGTGAGAATATGAAATAGTGCAGCTACTACAAACACCAGTATAAAGCCAGTGGAGATGACTTATGCCTTAAATCCCAGAGCTTGGGAGGCAGAGGAGGGGGATCGCTGAGGGTTTGGGTTTAAAGCCAGCTTGTTTTATATAGTGAATTCTAGACCATCCTGTCTCTAAGAGGAGAGAGGAGGTGAGAGAGGAGGGGAGAAGAGACAGGGGATAGAAGAGGGGAGAGAGGGAAGGGAAAAGAAAGGAAGGGAGAAGAGAGGGGAGAAAGGAAGAGAGAGGGGAGGGGAAGACAGGGGGAGAGAATTGAGGTTCCTCAGAATGTTAAACCTACCTTTACCACATGAGTCAGCAACCACATCTGGATACAAGCCCGAAGCAACTGGAAGCAAGATCTCAATGATAAATCTATCAGCCCAAAATTGTAGGATTCACAATAACCAGAAAGGAGAAGCAGCCAAAGATCCCACCAGTGACTGATGGATCCTGTAACTCCAGCTGCAGGGGTGGGGGTGGGGTGGGGATCAGAACCCTCTTCTGGACTCTGCCTGTGTGTTGCATGTGCAGATAGACACACCACACATACCACACATGCATACATACACACACATCACACATCACACACCACACACCACACATGTACACACATACACACAGTACAAGTACTTTTAAACTTTCATAAAAACCAAACCTTACAATCCCTAAAGTAGTCTAAGGTGGATGAGCCTCTAGAAATGACTGTGGTGGATATCTTACACATTACACCCTTGACATTGGTCTGTGTGATGTATAGCCTGCCTTAAGCTGTCTACACCATCCCCTCCCTCTTCCCTTCTCTCTAGTGTGTAGAGAGGGAGGGACCCAGTGAGTGGGCTCAGCCCCTGTAGGTGAGTTCTAACCCACTCAGTCCCCAGCCAAGTTCTATCCTCCAGAGTCAGAGAGGTCTCCTCTGTGTTAATAGTTCTGGCGTCAGCAGCACTTCTAAATCCTTAGCTTGAAACAGAATCACGGAAGGACTTCTAAATCAGGAACTTCAGTACTGGGAGACAGCTCAGTTAGTACAGCGCTTGGCCTGCAACCATGAGGACCCAGGTTCAGATCCCCAAAGCCCACGTTACAAAGCTGAGTGTAGTGATATACACCGGTACTTCCAACAATGCTCAGATGGGACGATCGGGGAAAGACAGACAGACAGACAGACAGACAGACAGACAGACAGACAGATCCCTGGAAGCTTGATGGGCTGCTCATCTGACCTGTGTGACCATGTTTCAGATCCGTGAGAGACTCAGTCTCAGAAGGTAGAAGACCCCTGAAGACACACTGGAGACTGACCTCCACACATGCACCACGCATGCCCGTGGACGCATATACAAGAAGTGAGTATTCTTCTCTCCCTCCTCCTCTCTCCCATCTCCCCCATCCCCTCTGTTTTTCTCTCTCTGTGTCCCTCCCTTCCCTGCTGGGAGCCACAGGAATGGGGTACATCTAGGCCAAAGTGAAATACAAGTGCATTTCCAGAATATTCCAAGTGTGCCAGTGATGTCTCTGATGTTGGCCTGGAGACAACACTTCGAAGTAGCCTAAATGAAGGAACTGGTACCAGCTTTCTGCTTCGAGCTATTCTAAATAAGCCTGCTTTGCTTTCAGAAAAGAAGGGAGAGGAGGAGCCTTGAGGAAAAGCTCCTCTCGCTTTCTTTCACAGCAGGATGGACCGTCTAAAGCATCTAGAAATAACTCATCCGATTAAGGGTCTGACTTAAGCCTGCTCTGCCCTCTCTCCCAATTACTCATGAGAAAATTAAGATTCAGGGAAGAGAAGGCACCCGTGAGATGTAAGAACTGCTTGGGACAGAACTATTCATAGGATTGGAACCACGACTGTGCCACACTGATTATAGCGCTCAAAGGACACAGCAAACCAGAGGCCACCAACTCACAGATATAAATAAGAACCAGCTTGACAACAGGAGAATGGGCTGGACCGTTTGAGCCTCCTTGACATCAGTGGGTGGGAGCGTCTCATCCCCAGGTGCCAGGCATTTCTTAACCACGGGGATATTACTCATTCCTGTTTAACAGAAGAAATGTCAGAAGAACGCTGGGCACTTTCGTCTTTCACAGGAATTCTTTGAAATAAGTCCTAGACTGAGGACAGGTCTCAGCTGGTAGGATGCTTTCTAAGCGAGCGCCGAAGTCTGAAGTATTCATCGGCTTCTCAAGAGGAACAGAACTGACAGAAGAATATATGTGTTAAAAGAGAATATACTAAATTGGCTTCCATGATAGTCAGAGTAGAACGGAGTAGACTATTTCACAGTGGAGAGATCAGGAATGCAGTAATCCACAAGCTTTGCCCACAGAGGCAAGGTGCCTTCAACAGTCCCAATCTGCCATCGAAAGCCCGGAGGACCCCTTGAGAGTTCCTCAATCCAGAGTGGAGGCCGGTTCTGATATCACTGAAGGGGTGAGCTGCATCACTGACAGGATGGGTGAACCGGCTCACACGAGTGAAGAATAAATAATCATAAAGCAAAATACTTGCCTTGTTCTGTGCCCTTTTATCTGCGATGTTATCAGCAGGTGTTGCCCACACTGGAGATGGGTCTTTCCACATTCCTAATCGCTGCAACCCTTCTATACAGGTCCTCACGCTGTGGTGACCCCCAGCCATAAAATTATTTCGTTGCTACTTCATAACTGTAATTTTGCTACTGTTATGAATCATAATGTAAATATCTATGTTTTCCGAAGGTCTTGGGTGACCCCTGTGAAAGGGGCGTTTTACCCCTCAAAGGGATCACGACGACCAAGTTGAGAAATGCTGTATCAATGAAAGCAGTCAAGACAATCCCCCACAGGCCAACACGATGTAGATGATGTCTCTGAGGCTCTCTATCCAGGGTGTGTCAAGTTGATATTTAAATTATGGATCACACCTGGGTCCGATTCCCAGCGTAGTATAAGCCAGGTGTGATGGCTTGTTGCGTGTGACCCTGACCAAGAGCCTTGGGGATGGGGGTAAGAAGGCCCAGAGTCCACAACACAGACTCTAGGAGTCAGGCAAGTGGCAAAAGCAGACGCATTTATTGCTGGAACTCAGCAAACCATTATACCCCTCCCCCCAAGCATCTCATTGGCTCTCAAGTAGCCAGATGTGGTACTGACTCTTTCTCATTGGCTCGCTCCATTGCCTGGTCAAGCATCAGCAGTCTTTTAGCAATGCTGGCAGGTTCTAGGTTGGCTAGAACAGGAGGCTGCGCCTGCTAGGCTAAGTCCCTCCTACAATGGCTGATTCTCATTGTCCTCACTTGGGAGCAGGATCGGTTCAAGGCCTGGTTACTTGGTGAATTCAAGACCAGCAACGAGGCGGTCTCACAAATAAAATTGAAAAGTCTCAAACAGGTGCTCAGCAGCCATGCTGACTCTTAAAACCAAGAAAAGCCCTTTTCCAAGATCAACTTTAAAGACCCTCAAAAGCAAGAGCCCGTGTCTGCAGGCTTTGTCTAGTTTTGTGAAAGAAGCTACATGGGCAAAGCTCTGCTGTTTCTACACATGTGCCAAACAAGTCTCTCTCCTTTCAAGTATTTATTGAGGGTTTGTGAGAGATGGTACTGGGCAAGGCGCTCCTCTAGAAAACTTCCTCACCACCACTGCTGGCACAGAAGGTCTATGTTCAATTAGGGGACAGATTTTTCCTTGTGTTCCACAAGCTGATCTTCAAATGTATTCCAGCAGGCAGACGCCTAAGCCCCAGCTATAAGTCCCTTTGTAGGGGTGGGTCAGATGCTAAGGTCCTGTTCCCCAATTGGTTCTTGATCAATCAATAAAGATGCCAGGGGCTAATTGTTGAGCTGAAGGAAAGAGGCGGGACTTCTGGTTCCCCAGAGGGAGGGAGAGACCAAGGAAGAGAAAGGGAGGTTTCCCTGTGCTTCGGAGGGAGAAAAGGTGACCAGCCACGTGAGCTCTAGCCCAGAGCAGCCATGGGCTGTTTGCTTCCCCAGGGGGAAGATTAGCAATGCAACTAAGTATAGGGAAGTTTTGTGTTGCTGAACAAGAAGGTACCGATCAACTAAAGTTGAGGGTAGATTTAGGGTGCTGAGCTGGGAGTGAAAAGAAGGGCTTGAGATAGCTGAGGAAGGCTTAGAAGAGCCTAGAAACTGAGCCAATAAGGCAGGTTGAAAAATAAGCTTGTGTGTGTGTGTGTGTGTGTGTGTGTGTGTTTCACCTGTGGATCCCAGGGAACCTAGGCAGGGCTGATAGCGAGGTCCACCCGGAGCTTAAAGATGAGTAGTAAAAGCTTTAGGCAACACCCTTTTCTGCCCTTCTGGTCACTTAGTGAATCATCTAGCTTTCCATTGATGGATGCTCACCGTCTCTAGACTTTACCCTCCGTCCACAGTGACCCTTCTACCCTTCCCAAACTGCCGTCCATCTCCACTGGCATATGCCAATCAGGGTCACAGTGACCCGATAGATTCTTTTCCTTGTCTTAACCTCTCAGAAGCTTTGAACAATTGACACACTGTCTTGAAGCCCCTTCCAGCCTTGGTTTCCACGGCCGCACACACCTGCTCTTTCTCTGCCACTTACCACTTCCCACCATCAGCATTGCCTCTCCAACCTTCCAATGGAACTGTCGCCAGGTCACACATTTCACTGGTCTCATTGGCATCCCCATGTAAGCTGGCAATTCCTGTTACACTCAGCAGCCATTTGTCTCTTGCACAACTTTTTTTTTTTTTTGACAATTTGTCCTTGTTCACCTTACTGAGTCCATTGCTTAGTCACTATTCTATTGCTGTGGAGAGATGCCATGACCAAGGAAACTCTTACAAATTTGGTTTTACAGTGTCAGAAGTTAGCCTATTATCATCATGGTGGGGAATGCAGTGGCATGCAAGCAGACATGGCACTCAAGACATAACTGAGAGTTCTATATCCTGATTCACAATCAAGAGAGATTGGGGGGATGCGGGGGAGACAGAGAGAAACAGGCACAAACAGACACAGCCTGGCATGGGCTTTTGAAATCACAAAGCCCCGCCCCCCAGTGACACACTTCCTCCAACAAGGCCACACCTAAGTGACCCTATGGAGCTAGAGCCTGGGCTATAGGCTATGTGGCCAGAGTATGTGAGTATGTGAGTGTCTTTCACTTGCCACTGAATCTCAACATGCAGCCTGGCCTAGTACCCTGCAAAAACAGCAGGAGTGTGATGTGTGAAGCTAAGCTGTAAGACACACTGTCGTGGCCTTATTCTCTCTTAGATTACTCACTGGCGTGAGATGAGTGGTCCAGCTAGCACCTGGTGAAGACACGCATGTTTCCTATTGTTGAGGTTTGCTCTGTAACTACGTATTGTAATGATGCTGGTTGTCCTTTACAAGGAGCTCCTCGGGGACAAGGACATCTTCAAGGACAACCAAGTGATGCTATGTAAACTTGCTCCTTAATTTAATACCATTGGTTGAATAAAGATGCCACAGCCTATAGTTGGGCATAAGAGAGGTAGGCGGGGCTTCAGTTGCCTAGCTTGAGGTCTGAGGTAGAGACCAGAGGAGAGGAGAGGAGGAAGAGGAAGACGCCCTAGGGTAGATGTATCATGAGAATATGGCCATGAAGGATGGCTAATTGGAGTAGGAGTGACCCAGGCAAAATGTGGCAAGTTATATCATGGGATTATTGATGGGGAAGTAGACAAAATAGCATAGAAGGTTGATACCTGCCCAGCTCTACTGCTTTTAAGGCTTATTATAAAGGTTTTGCATCTTTTATTTAGAAACTAAGTGATCTAAGATGGGGTAGAAACCCCCAGTTAATTTTAACCAGTTTATATGGTGAAACACTCTAACTGCCCTCCAGTATGAATGTCCCAGGAACATGACTGAGCTTCTCCCAGTCAAATAAGGAAAGAACAAGAATTCAGCTGACATATTTGTAGCAACGTCATGTGAGATCCTGAGCCCATGTTGGAATAAGGGATTTCCTCCAGGCATGCCAGACATTTGTTCCTGGATGCTTAGCCCCCGTCATGACAACGAATCGTGACAGACAGTGAGGGACAGCTGAGCCTGTGAGAATGGTGGTGAGACTTAACACTGCCTGTGGTGGCTGATCATGGCTGCCAACCTGGCTACATCTGGAATTAACTAAAACCCAGACAGCTGGGCACAGCTGTGAAGGACATTTCTTGATTAGGTCATTTGAATTGGGAAGACCCACCCTATATCTGGGCCATGCCTTCCGGTGGCAGCCCACATAAAAGGACATGGAAGAAGAATGCTTTTGCTCTTTTTTGCCTGTGTGCTCGTCTCACTGACAAGTTCATCTATCCCTACTGCTGAGTCAGTCCCTTGCTGGCCTGACAGCCCACATCTTCAGGATTCCAGTGTAGATAGAAGACCAGCAGCTCCCTAGGAATCCCCTGGAACTCCAGCAGCAGATTGGAACTGTGGAGACATCCAGTCATTTTTTATTTTTATTTTTGAGGGTTTTTAAAAATATATTTATTTATTTTATGTATATGAATAAGTACACTGTAACTATCTTCAGACACACCAGGAAAGGGCATCAGATCCTATTAGAGATGGTTGTGAGCCACCATGTGGGTGCTGGGAATTGAACTCAGGACCTCTGGAAGAGCCGTCAGTGCTTTTAACCAATGAGCCAACTCCCCAACCCGAGACATCCAGTCTTATGGACTGAACAGCCACCAGATCCTTGGGTTTTCCAATGCAAGACAGCCATTGTTGTAATGCCTGGATCACAACCTGCACACCACTCTAATGAATACCCCATATACATATATATGACATACGTATATCACAGATATATCATATAGCAAAACTGACAGTGTATATATTATTTGATGTTACATATAACATCTGTTAAAGTATCTATAACATAAACCATATATGTGTACATGTACATATACATGTGTATATGTGTATGTATGTGTGTGTTACTTTAGAGAACACTAATATACTACCTTATAGGAAGAGAGGTAGGAGGGAGGATGCTAGGACCTTCATGAGGGATTCCAGCCATTCTTCTCTCTGATCTTAAAGGGATGTTAGAGTATGCTGGTGGTAGAAGGGTCAGCTGTAGGTGGAACTTGTGACATATCTTCTGTGGGTTGTCACCCATGATGGGTGACATAAAGTTAGCCATACTCCTATCAGTAACATCTCACCCGTGGTCCCATAAATAGGCCTAATGTACTCAACGGTTCACCAAGTGGGCTGGGGGCCTGGCTTGAGTGTATGTATGTGTGTGTGTTGGTATGTGTGTATGTGTGTGTGTATGTGTGTATATGTGGATGCATGTGTGTGTTGACATGTGTGTATGTGTGTATATGTGCATATAAGAGAGAGAACAAGCTGAATACCAGCATCATCTGAGTTTCCTGCCTGAGGATGAGAGGTGGCCAGCTTCTTTGATCTGCCTTAGGTTCCCCGTCTGGTGCAAATAGATGTCTATTCGTGTTTCCCCTGAAAACATAATGGAACAGCCAAAAGCATCAGGTGTGTTTAGCATCTTCTGACTCAGAACTCCTCACTTCCTGAGTGGGGGAGGGGGGGGGGACGACGACGCAGCGTTCATGTTCACGATTGCTCTTTTACACAGATTCCCAATTCTGAGCTCCCTCCCCTTTTCCTGATATCTAATCAACAGTAGACCCATCTTCCACTCCCCTGAGGTAACTCTCAGTGAATCACAGCAGGTGGGATAATCAGCCAAAGTGTAGATCTGTCAACCCCACCCCCAGCTTCTGGGAAATGGGCCTGACCTGGAGACTGGCTGATCAGTCACATTGCCCACACATTTAAACCCTACAAAACCTTTCAGCAGCACCGTGGATGGACCTTCCAGATGGATGGCATGTCCACGAGCAGGAAGGGGCCCCTGAGCTCAGGGCCGCCTTTCCAGACCATAGCCCATTAAATCTTCATGCCCACCTGTGTATCCATATCTCTTCTTCTAACTCTTCTCAACATAAGAACCCAGTAAGCATGCTTCCCTGAGTCCTGAGAGCTTTCCTAACAGGTATATCCGACACTGTAAACGGGAATGTCTCTCAAAGCTAGAACATGGGCACATGCCCCTTCTTTCTCAAAAGACCTCAACTGAGATCCATCTGAGGAGAAACACAAATACCAAGTTACTACTTACTGTGGATATGTGAAGTGAGTTAGGTCTTATGGGGCTGGGCCTTAGCCTTTGGGATCTGACGTCCAGCCCAGATAGACAGCACTGCAGTTGGAAAGCTACAGGATCTTTACCTGGGGTCCACTTTTCACTGGCTAGTAATGGCCAGAAAGTCCCATATACTCTGGCCGCAGGGATGTGTTGAATGTTGACTAATGACAGAAGGAAAAGGAATTTTTATATAATAACTAATACATTTCCACTATTTAAATTTGGTTATAAAAATGCATGTAGATGTTGACCACACATCTAAAAGCTGAAAGACTTGAAGATGCAAACTGGACATAGTGATATACATCTGTAACCCCAGGCTCATTCTTCTTAGCAAAGGGGTGGGAACAGAAAAATAACTCACACTGGGGAGTGGGAACAGTCAAATCTGTGAACCTGCCATTAAGCATGTCTAGCTAAAGAGCAGGATCTGGGCTCAGTGAGAGACCCTGTCTCAAAAAACAAAGTGGAACACTACAGAGAAAGCCACATGACCTTCAGCCTCCAAAATCACAGTTATAGGCATAGTACACATACATACACACACACATGCACATACATACCTATACACAGATACATGCACGCACACATATACACATACCAACACACACATATACACACATGCACACATACATGCATACATATACACACATACATACACATACACACATATGCTGCACACACATACACATACATATCAACACACACATAAATACACATCTACACACAACACACACATAATATGCACACACACATACACACATACCAACATACATACACACACATACAACACACACATACATACACATATTCACACATACATACATACATACATACTACACACATGAACACACATACACACAAATATACACATATATACACATACACATGCATACAACACATACATATACACACACGCATACCAACACACACATGCATACACATATACATACATACATACCAACACACATAAATACATATACACACACATACAACACATACCAGCACACACATACACATATACACACATACATGCACACACATATACACACATACATGCACACAAATACACATACACACATGCATACACACATACATGCACACAAATACACATACACACATGCATACACACATACATGCACACACACATATGCATGCACACATATACGCACAGAGAGTAAGAGATTAAAACAAATACATCCTGAATTATCTAAATAAGCATCTCCTAAGTGCTCACTGCCCATTGTATGTTTATAGACAAGTCAACAGAAAGCAGTAATGTCACATATTTGTGGGCTGACAACTACACCAAGGGAACCCAAGAGAACAGGGCGCAGTGACCAGTGTCACTGTCCCATTGCAAGTGACAATTTATTCAACATCACCATTCTATTCATTGGCAACTGTGTCGTGGTTTGGTTCTTTCCATTGCACAAGTAACAGGCACAAGACTTTTGGGTACTGAGACAACTGTCAGTGAAAAGGGCACAGGCTAGCATTGACAAGCCACAGTTCTCTCACTGTTTCTGTTTTTATTTGGTTGGCTACTTGTTTCAATTCAATAGGAAGCATCACATCACCTAAGACTAAACACTCTTGGCCCTCTCTTCCAACAGGACCTAGCTAGCTAGCACTGTCTGAAGACGCAAGGACTGGAGGGTTTGAGGTTGTTACATGGTGCTGCAACCAGAGTTATACAATCCATTTCTCCCATCCTTCAGCTCAGGCCTCTTAAGTCTCATGTAGCTTAGGGACCTCAAGAGCATCCCGTTCACTCCGAGGGGTCCTGCAGCAATGGGAAATGACACGGGGAAGGCAGCACAAACGTAAGACAGGGTAGTTAGCTGCTGAAATAAGGAGGGGATCATGTCTGCGTAAGAGACAGGGTTTCTAAACTAGGATTCCCGAAATGGCCATAATTACACGCTACATTTCGTTTATAAATATGGTCATCTTTCCTCTTGGGCCCAGAGCTTTCTGCAAACTTCAAACAGAGCCAATTCCCAGAGATGGCTTGAAACCACGAGGTTCATGTTTCTTCACAGTGGAGACCCGCAGTCCTCCGGGAACTTAGCCAACAGAGACACTGACATTGAGAATTTGGAAATGAGAATTTGAGTTCATATGTGAAAATGGATCCTAAAAGCTAACTGTCCCCATTTATAAACCTAATAAAGGTTTGCTCCAAAGCCAAGAATCTCCTGTGCTTTCTACCTCATCCACACACTTGAAATTATGAAAATATCAACTACCTTAAATGAAAGGCCTGTTGAACTTTGAGAGAGAAGATCATAAAATGGTCGGTAAAGCAGGTAGAAATGGCATATCAAGCCTAATGCTGGTCCTAATGATGTTAAAAGGAAAAATGAAATGATATGTTCTGCCTGACTAACAATAGAGGCTTCTCACATAAAAAAGAAAAAAAAAATCTGTTTCACTTTTGCTCAATACCATGGAATGAAGACACAAACAGAAATCAGCTTAAAAGTATGTGTCCTTGGGCTTCTCAGGTTTGGAAATATAGATTAGAATCAGTTTTACATATAAGGTTACTATTTGATATTTTAAGTCAGAGCATGTCTACATTCATAGATCCAAGTTGTGTTATATATATTTTGGTAATATCATGACACATTCAATAAGTTTATCATAAACGTTGAAGAACCCCTAACAAAATTAATACTCATACATCGGCAAATACTAGTAAAATTTTGTTACAAATTTCAGAGTAAAATATACTTAACAGGAATTAAGGAATCATGAAGAGTCTTGAGTTGGAAAATGAACTAGGAAACAGGAGTACAGATTGAAACAAAGCAGAAGCCTCTCATTATGAAGGACACAGGCAGGATGATTCCATAATGCTCCAGAAATACTACAGATTAAGGGCTGTACATTACGCGTTTGCTCACAGCCAAGGACAGGGTCCTAGCACAAGGACTGATTGAGACCAGCTGCCCTTGAACAAAATTGTAAAGCTGCGGTGGAGAGAATACAGATTAGCAATCTTACTAAGCAAATAGCTTCTAAGCCACAGCCAACATTCTAACCATCTCACTTCCGGCAAGCACTGACTGGCCCCTGTTTAATGTGTCATGTGCAGTAAGGCTGTTGGGAAAAGGAGCCCAGAGAAGTAATGAAATCACAACTATTTGTAGTTAGACCCTGACTTAAGAGAGAGAGAGAGAGAGAGAGAGAGAGAGAGAGAGGGAGGGAGGGAGGGAGAGAGAGAGAGAGAGAGAGAGAGAGAGAGAGAGAGAGAGAGAGAGAGAGAGAGGCAGAGAGAGAAAGAGAGAGAGAGAGAGAGAGAGAGAGAGAGAGAGAGAAAGAGAGAGAGAGAACACCACTTCTTTCTTTCTAGGTTGAAATGGGGCAGGAAAGATCCTCTTCTGGCCTCTTTGGGTACTACACTTATATGTGCAAACCCATCCACAGATACACATACATAAACAGAAATAGATAAATAAAATCTTAAAGACAAAACAAAACAGTACAATGTTACTATCCAAAAGGCATAGGTCTTCTCTTCTAATGTATAATAAGATTCAAGTGTTTAACATTTTACTAGAAGAAATCTCTGGATTGAGGCTGTGGTTATACTGTTTTTTAAATTTGATTTTAAGTGTGCTTCTTTTCTTTTTCTAACTCAAATAACCAGCTTAAAGTGTTAGAATGTTACTACTCCAGTTTTCAAAGAAATAGGCTACTTAGAACAGCCTAGTGCCCGAGGTCTTGGAGGGCTGAAAAAGTATCTACAATGAAGGTAGCAGCTTTTCCAATGAAGGGTTCAGTCTGTTTACCAGAGAGTCTCCAATTCCACACTCTCTTATAACGTTACCTAGAGACCCAAGCTCAAGCTTAGCACTTCTCAACTGAAAACTGGGAGAGAGACAAAGAATCGCAGAGAGGGGTGAAAGATTGCCACTTGGTTTTTCTGGTGGAGTCACCTTTTAAATGCCAGTCCCCTATGAACTTCTGTGGGTCCTCTGTCACCCTAAGATCCATCCCTGATGCTTAAACATGCTCCACCCACCCTACTTAGAGTCAGTACCTGGCCACACCACAGGGAGGAAACGGAGATGGCAGCAGCTGGATTTGCCTTTAACAGATAGGGAAATGAAATCCGAAACAGGCTGAGGAAAGAGAAGCAGAATTGTACAAAAATCCTTCTGCTTCCTGTAGACATACAGTCAACAATAAAAACCTTCCAGGGCTCTAAAACACTGTGGACATCATATCCTCCGATGCAGAAACTGACAAGATGGTAAGCCGATGAGGCTTCTTTTGAGAATTGTCAGTTAGGTAAAATGATAATCATATTGATTTTTTACTCAGGAAAAGCTGGGGAAAAGATGATTACTTTTAAAAAATTTGTAGTGAGTGTGGCAGTGTCTCTTGGTGACAAGAATATGTGTTTTTAGTAAGCACAAGACCCAGTAATACCACCTCCTTCAAGACAAAAGGCAAAACCATCATTATCATCATCAAATTCAAGTGGGGAGCAGAGACAATTTCAAAATATTGGGTTAGCATTTAAAAACGAGAGGGTCCAGAGTCTTTTTTTTAAGTGCAGTACATATGTTTACATAATAGTACTAAGACAAACAAAACACAAGACTTGGCTCACTATGCAGCCTATACGCCAAACGTGACTTAATTTTCTTTAGAATTCAGAAAATTATGAAATGTCTCCAGTTTTGCTTTCTAGACTGAATATCCAGCATCATTCTCAGAACCTATAAGAGTTATCACAGGCACCACCGAGGGCTATCAGCAAACAGCCATTATTCTGCGTTGCTTGGTATGTATGGACTATATATTGGGACACTAAGGGTTTTAGAACATAAAATAACGTTTGGATATTAAAGAAATCAGTACCGTGGCTTTTCTTTCACTGACATATGACAGTGGCAGAGGAAGTAAGCTGACCATATCTCTAAGCCAGCATGGGAACTTGGACATGAAGTCACATGGGAGGAACTGCAGACTGAAGTTCCTAGAAATGTTCTACCCCATCTACCTCCTAGGCTCAGGGCCTCTCTGTATGGCCTCCAACATCATCTTGTGTGTCTCTTCATTGCCTGTATCACCGAGTTACAGGTACTCCACCAAATTACAACTCCATGTTAACAGGCTTATCTCTAGCACGCAGCAGACTGACTAGCTGGGACATATATTACTCTCCTCTTTGCTGTGACCAAATGTACCTTAAGGGGTGAAGGAGGCTTATATAGGTTCACAGTGTGAGAGTACAGTCCATCATCATAGAAAAGGCATGGCAGGGAGCTGGAGAGATGGCTCAGCAGTTAAGAGCACTGACTGCTCTTTCAGAGGTTCTGAGTTCATTCCCAGCAACCACAGGGTGGCTCACAACCATCTGTAATGGGATCTGATGTCCTCTTCTGGTGTGTCTGAAAGCAGCAACAGTGTACTCATACACATAAAATAAATCTTAAAAAAAAAAGAAAGAAAGAAAAAGAAAAATTGCAAGATCAAGTGTCTGTTGTTATTGTGATAGAACACCGTACTATAAACAACTTGGGAAGAAAAGGGTTTATTTCAAATGATAAATCTCAGGTCATACTCCATTCCTGAGCCAAGTAAGGGCAAGAACTCAAACAGGGTAGGGACCTGGAGGCAGAAACTGATACAGAGACTGTGTGGGGTTTGGGGATGTTTAGTGGTTTGCTCCTCCTGGCTTTGCTCAGCCTGCTTTTTTTTTTTTTTTTAATAGCACCAAGAGGCCAGGGACAGCCCCACTCACAGTGATATGGGCCCTCCCCCACCAATTATCGATCAAGAAAATACACCACAGGTTTGCCCACAGGCCAATTTGATAGGGGCAGTAGCTCAGCTGAGGTTCCTTCTTCTCAGATGACTCTAGCTTGTGTCAAGTTGACATAAAATCTAGCTGGCACCGGGATCAACTGACCCAACAGTATCTAGACAGTTGTCAACTTTGGTCAGGCATACTGAGATCTCCAGCAGTAACAGGGTAGGAAAGAGAAGCCAGCAGCCTGATGGCATCAAAGGGAACATTTCATGGCAGCACAGCTATGTCACCACATGTGGCAGATTGCAGCACTGTATTTCAAAAGGGGATGAAAACCAGAAACGTCGTAACCTTGAAAGTCATTGGGAAGACCGTTCATAAGTAGGCTTGCCTCTCAAACATAACCTCCCTCTTGCAACTGGACTCCCAAAGCTAGAAATCTGTTGACTGCGTCCAAAAGGCATGACCCATGGGCTTCCTTGCCTTCTGTATAGTTCTGACTCCTTATCTCTTGTTCATGGAGTCTGCAGACGCTTCAGTCCTGTTTTTCAACTTAATGTTGAGTTTCAAAGTACATAAATGGGCAAGACAGAACTACAACCTGGGTCTCCAGTTCCACGTCCGTGTTCCCTGCTGCACCCAGAAATCACCGGGAGACAATTACGGAAAGAAAAGGAAGGAGGAGGAGGAGGAGGAGGAGGAGGAGGGAGGAAGTAGGTTCCTGGCTTACAGCAAATAAGCCTAACTCTACAATGCTTGGAATTACCATCATCTCTGGTTAGTTCTCAGCTCTATGCCTCTTGTCTGTTCCTTGATATATTAAGTTCATCTTAACCAACAGAGGCATTGTACAGAGTGAAAGTGAGTGTAAAGTCAGGCTGAAGAACAAAAGTATTGACAGTTACTATAGAGGAACATGATCAGCACTGTGTTGAAGTCAGGGAGTGCTGGTGTGCACCACTGCCCCCATTGTGGGCTAACACTCTCCTCATGCCTTTGTATCAGTAGAAGAAGAGCAAAACCTTGGGTTAATGAAGGGCAGCATTTTGTTTTGTTTTTGTTTTTTGTTTTTTCGAGACAGGGTTCTCTGTATAGCCCTGGCTGTCCTGGCACTCACGTTGTAGACCAGGCTGGCCTCGAACTCAGAAATCCGCCTGCCTCTGCCTCCCAAGTGCTGGGATTAAAGGCGTGCGCCACCACGCCTGGTGGAGGGCAGCATTTTTAAGGTCCCTTCCTTGGTTACTAGGAAATGACTGTTAACGTTCTGGAGTGAGAATACCTCATATATTTTTCTTAGCAAGAACATTCCAAGCTGTCACAGAGCCTGGGATACTCTAAAAAGAGACATCTCAGCTGCTTCTAGAGAATACAAAGAAAGTTCTACCATCCTGAGGATTGAGCTGCCAATTAAGCTAAGTATTTAGTTCTCACTTTTCCTTAGTGTAGAAATTCAGAGATGGGTCCAGGCAGAGAGACCTGTTTACAAAGCACGAGAGCCAAACTTCCTCTCAAAAAGACCATGTAAGGCAGAAGGGACGTTTGATGTCAAAACCCTTCACTTCCCTTGGTAATTTAAACTCCATTCCAGAGGCTTTAACATATAGTCAAGATCTGTTTGTTAAATAGAAATGACATCACAACTAAAGAAGAGTTTGTAGAACTTCTGGAGACCTAAAAGACACTTGCAATAGATTTTAGAGTGTCCAGTGTTGTTTGTAATGGAAAGTGACATCAGAGAATGACTTCCCGGGGAATCGAGAGCAGATTGGCTGAGCTATGAAGATAGACTGAGGATCTCCTTAGGTAAGGGGCTAGGTGAGGACACGAAACCTAGCAAGGGCTGTGAGAGAAAAATTACAAAAAGCACAGGACCCCGATTAACCACAACCGCTCCAAACCTGAAAATAAGGTGCAACACGCTGACAGAACAAAGAAAACTGTACAAACAGAGGAAAAATTCCACGTAAACATTCTTTTTGTCTTGGATCAGTTCTTCCCACAATTAATCTATGAATTCAAAGTAATTTCAATGAAAAGAAAACCAGAGTCTTTCATGCCACTCTGAGAGATTGTCCTCAAAGACTCTTTTTTAGAAGAACAGGAATAGTTAAGATAATATTGGTTGGTTGAGACAATCTCTCACAGGTAGTCCAGGCTGAGACAATCTCTCACATGTAGCCCAGGCTGAGACAATCTCTCACAGGTAGCCCAGGCTGGCTTCAAACTGATACTCGCCTACCTTAGCCTCCCAAGTAATAGAACGATGGTTATATGCCACCATGCCCAGCAGGAATAGGTAAAATGATTTTAAATACGTCTAGATAAAGTGTCTATTGGATAAGAGCATTTATAAAACACAGCATTTAAGGCAACAGGACCTGGAGAGATAGATGGCTTAGCAGTTAAGAGCACTGACTGCTCTTCCAGAGGTCCTGAGTTCAATTCCCAGCAACTACATGGTGGCTGACAACCATCTGTAATGGGATCTGATGCCCTCTTCTGGTGCGTCTGAAGACAGTGACAGTGTACTCACATATATAAAACATAAATAAATCTTTAAAAAACAAAACAAAACAAAACAAAAAAACCCAGGAAAATGAAACCAGGCTAAACAACTGGTTTCAACCAGACTTTTAAAACCATGAACAAAGGGGCTATAGACATGAGTTAGTGGTGAAATGTTGCAAACTATTTGATCACACTGTGAACCCCAAGATTGTGTTGTTTACTGAAAAAAAAAAAAAAAAAACCTGTGTCTAGTTGTGGTGTGGCTCAGCCTTAGCACACACTTTAATCCTTCGGGGGGGGGGGGGGATACAGACACACTCTCAGTCCTCACCTTTAATCCCAAACAATGAAGGTGAAGTTAGTTTGTAAAAGGAAGGCAACTGTGTTTGAAAGTGATGAACCAGAGAAAGATTTGACAGAATAGGACATATCCAACTCTTACAAGAGCAGAGAAGCTACTTAAGAGAGCTGTGCAGAGAGAGAGGAGGAATAGGAACAAGGCAGTTTTACTGGGACAGTGTTACAGAGGCAGATTGAAGACAGAACAAGCTAGACACGGGTAGCACTATCTTCTTGCCTCTCCAAAAGCCAACTTTTTTCATCACAAGATAAGCAAAACCCAGTAATGCAGTAAGCTCCATGAGTCAAATAGCAGGCAGCTCATCTCTTTCTAACCTTCCAAATCATGTGCTTAAATATGCTTGAACCACAGGAAACAGGACTATTAGGAGGTGTGGTCTTGTTGGAGTGGGTGTGGCCTTAATCTAGTAGGTATGGCCTTGTTGGAGGAAGTATGTCACTACGTAGGTGGGCTTTGAGATCTTCTGACGCTCAAGCTCCGCCCAGTGTGGAATAGCCCCTCCTCCTGGCTGCCTCTGATGGAGATGTAGAACTCTCAGCTCCTCCAGCACCATATCTGCCTGCATGCTGACATGCTTCCCATGATGATAATGGACTGAACCTCTGAAACTGTGAGCCAGCCCCAATTAAACATTTTGCTTTTGTAAGAGTTACCTTGGTCATGTTGTCTCTTCACAGCAAGGAACCCCTAAGACAGGACAGGAACTCAAACAGGAAATTCTGTACACACAACGGGGGGGGGGGGGGGGATCTAAATCAAATGAGACTAAATTGAATAATTTGTAAAGAATAAAACCAAGGAGTGCTAGGGAATTAAATGACATTGAAAAACAATATCCAATTGTTTGCTGTCAATAAGACACATGCAGACCAAAGGAAAAAGATGGAAGTCAATACATCAAGCAAGTGCCTTCTACTCAGACAAGTTGAGCAGCCTCCCACCTCCCAGCCGTGGATCCCCGCAAAGTGAGCAAGCTTCGGACAGGACAGGATCCGGAGCAGGATCCGAACATCCTGCACCCTCGAGGAAATGCACTTCCTGAGGGAGAGAGCATGGGAGGTAAGGATCCCCCTGCTCCACATAGAGCTAAATCAGAAGAAAATATCAAAGAAGGAAGAAGAGATAATAAGACAGAAGAAAACAAAGACAGATGGACCATCAAGTGGGGAGAGCAATCTAGAGATTGACAACGATGCCCCTCAGGAAACAGGAGATGGAAATGCAGATATAACTGAGATGATGGACCAAGCAAATGAAGCGGGGGATGGTGGGGGGGGATGCTACTGAAGCCCTAGATGAAGGTGAGCTGTAGAAAAGCCATTGACTTGTTCACAAACTGACGCCATCAAGCTAAACCCTCGCCTGGCTGTTCCACACTCCAAAAGAGTCAGTGTCTTCATCAAATGACAGAGCCAAATTCTTCCATCCCAGGCCTCGACAAAGCCACTGAAATAAACCCTGATTCTGTTCAGCCATGCAAATGGCCAGGGAAAGCGCACAGACTCCTGAGTCACTGGGAAGAAGCAGCTCATGATCTTGCCCTTGCCTTTAAGCTGGATTATGATGAGGATGCCCGTGAAATGCTGAAAGAAGTCCAACCTCAGGCTCAAAACTGTGCTGAAATCAGAGGAAGTATGATCAAAAACGTGAAGAGGAAGAGATAAAGAAACAGACAAGGTCTAGAAGGCTCAAGAGGAGCATGAGAGAGCACGAAGCAACCAGAAGATGATCCGGAGCTCAGTGTGGCTCTTTTCCAGGTGGTTTTCCTGAGGGAATGCCTGGTAATTTCCCTGGAGACATGCCCGGAACAGGAGGGGGCATGCCAGGACTGTCAGGAATGCCTGGACTTGCTGAAACCCTCAGTGATCAGAGGTTCTTGTACCCACTCAGGATCCTGAAGTCATGGTGGCTTTCTAGCATGTGGCCCAGAACCCAGCACATATTTATCAAGATATCAGAGCGACCCAAAGGTTATGGATCTCATCACTACACTGACAGCCATGTATGGAAGTCAATCATAGTATCAAACAAAGTCCTTGTTGAAAGAAGAGCAGGTTAGCTCACTTACCGGGTGCCGCAGTAATACAAACTAGTGGGGCAAGGGAGGTGGCTCAATGGTTAAAAGCACAGACAACACATCCAGAGGTCTTGAGTTTGATTCCCAGCAACCACATGGTGGCTCACAACCAATCTCAATTCCCAAGAACGACAAGGTGGCTCACAACTGTCTTTAATAGAATCCAGTGCCCTCTTCTGGCATGCAGGTGTATGTCCAGCCGAACACTCATATATGGGAGATAAATTTAAAAACAAACAAACAAACAAACAAACGGTCTATCTCTGACCTCACCAGGATAATCCCTAACCTTCTGCATCGAACGCATCTGAGTCATTTTATCGATGTTTGTCATTAGGGTATTCATTCAGATAATGTTTCCCTATTAAGAATTACAAACTTAAAACTTTTCAACCTTAAACATATTTTTAAAAAATTTAGGGGGGTGTCATTCCTACATTTTTCTTTACTAATCTTTCTGGGTTTTTCATCTGAATTACTGGGCAAGGCAGGTGAATGTGAATTACTTACTGCTCTCATGAGTGAAATAAAGATTAGTTAGTTGCAAGCAAATGAATATATATGTATATGAATATGTGTATATGAAGACATATGTATATAGAATATATATCAAGCAAACAGAAGCCAACAACAAGCAGCAATAACTACACCCACAATTGGGAAAGTAGACCATAAATACTAGCATGATCAAATAAGACATGTGACTGTTTATTAATAAAGAAACCAACACATTAAGGAAATTGAGCCATTGTAAATGTATATGCATGCAATATTGGTGCACTTAGTTTCATTTTTAAAAGTTTAACTGGGCATAAAGTGACAGATGAGTCATCTAGATACAGTGATACTGGGTGACTTCGATACCCCACACACATCGATGGATAACGCATACAAAAAAATTCTACAAGGAAACTTCAGAATTAGAGTGCACCATAGGTCATATAGACTCAACCAGTACCTATAGAATCATCTACCTGATAGTTGTGGAATACACAATATTCCTTCTCAGTAGCCTATGGAACTTTCTGTTAACTAGATCACATTTTTGAACCATAGGGCATATCTTATCAAATACCAAAAAAAAAAAAAAAAAACAAAAAAAAACAAAAAATGGAAAAGAAAGAACTCATTCTACATAATCATATCATAACAGGAAAAAAGTCAATAGCAAGCAAAATGAAAACAAACAAACAAACAAAACCACCAAGGAGATCGAACAAATGATCTGTGGGAAACTGAAAATTCCTAAAATTAAATGAGAATAAAAACACAACTTAGCCAAAGCTTAGAGGTGCGGCCAAGGTGACTTTAACAATAGCTCTTGAGGACCTGCATGGGAAAATCAGCAAGGAAATAAACGACTGTTCTTCTGAAGGTCTAAGAAAAGAAGAGCAAACCAAGCCGCACATCTGCAGAAATAATAGGTACCCAGGCCGAGAAGAACAAAATACAGACTAAAAAGAAAGATATAAAAACATCGATGAAGGGGTTGGCAAGATGGCTCAGCGGGTAAGAGCACTGACTGCTCTTCCGAAGGTCTGAGTTCAAATCCCAGCAACCACATGGTGGCTCACAACCACCCATAATGAGATCTGACAGCCTCTACTGGTGTGTCTGAAGTCAGCTACAGTGTACTTATGTATAATAATAAATAAATCTTTGAGCCAGAGAGTGCAAGGACTAAGCAAGCGGGGTTGACTGGAGCGAGCATAGGTCCTAAAAATTCAATTCCCAACAACCACATGAAGGCTCACAACTATCTGTACAGCTACAGTGTACTCACCACATACATAAAATAAATATATAAATAAATCTTTTAACAAAAAAAAAAAGATCGATGAAACAAAGGGGTTGATTCTTCAAAAAGACAAGATCAACACTTAGCTGAACTAAATAAAAGAAAGACAGCAAACATCAAAGTTAATCAAATTAGAGAAAAGAAAAGAAAAAAAAAAACCCAGAGCCTGATGCTTCATCCTCATCTGGAATGTGGGGCTATCTGCTGAGGATGTGGAAGAAGATTGTGGTGTCCAGAGAGCAATGACCTGCAGGATACATACCATCCATCTAACAGGACAGTCTGTAACTGCCGTCCCTGTGTGGGAAGACGCCTCACTAAGCTCTGTAAGAGGCACTTATCTCCCACAGGAGCAACTGTAGGAGACAAGACCAGAAGTGACCTCTGGCCAGCTGCCCGGGCATCCTGTAGCCCAATCAAATAATCATATACAGTGGTGATCTAAGGAACCGAGGCGAGAAGCATCGAAACAGACAGCAACTCTCAGCCTGTTCATACAAGCAGAGACCCAGAAACTAAAAAGAATCATAAGGACACACTTGCCAGGCTAGAAGACACACTGAGATATAGGTTAAGAATGTTCTGCTGGACTCAAGAGAACACTGGATACATTAAAAAAAAAAATCATTGAGTTCAAAGATGGCCATAGAAACTTCTACAAATGGGAAAATGGAGAAGAAAGTTTGTAATTGTGGAATAATCATGAAGACCTAACATAGACGTAACGAAAGGAGCATATAGGGAGCCAAGGGCATGAATATTCTAAGAATAACAACTGAGGTGTCTTGCAAGCTACAGATGCAGGAAGCTCAGAGAAACCCAGAAGGCAAGTTCCAAGTGTCCCCCTGAGGCATGCCCTAAACCCAGCGCAACTAATCGCTTTACCAGGAGGAGTGAAAATTAGAAGGGTGTGGTGGTGCATGTTATTATTCCCAAGGCTCAGGAGGCAGAGGAAGGCTCGTGAACTCTGTGAGTTCAAGGCTGGCCTGGTCGACATAATGAGTCCTAGGCAAACCAGGTTTATGTGGTGAGATCCCATCTTAAAACAAACATGGCTAAGGTTATATTGGGTTTACCTTCAAAAACTAGGCATGGTGGCGCACGCCTTTAATCCCAGAACTCGGGAGGCAGAGGCAGGCGGATTTCTGAGTTCGAGGCCAGCCTGGTCTACAAAGTGAGCTCCAGGACAGCCAGGGCTATACAGAGAAACCCTGTCTCAAAACACACACACACACACACACACACACACACACACACACACACACACACACACACAAAAGAAAGAAAAGAAAAGAAAAGGAAAGAAAAGAAAAGAAAAGAAAAGGAAAGGAAAGGAAGGGAAAGAAACTATATAGGAAAAGAGTGCCATAAATATTTAAAGTGTTAAAAAAGAAAAACAAAACAAACAAACAAACAAAAAAAACCTGGTAGCCTGGCTCAGCAAGTAAAAGTGCCTGTTATCAAGCCCCAAGCCCGATGGTGTGTGTTCGATCCCAGCACCCACTTGTTAGGGGAAGGTTAACTCTCACAAGTTGCCCTCTGACCTCCCCACACACATGCATACACACAGAGAAAGAGATACACATACACACACACAAACACACACAGACATGCACACAGAGATAGAAATTTTAAATAAAATTCTATTCAATCAAATTATTCTTCCAAAGGCATGAAAGGAAAAAAGATCATTTTAATAAAGTTCTAGCATTTGTCCCTTTGCAAAAAGAAAAATGGGTATAGTAAATAAAGATTTTCTCAGACAAACTCAAATAGAGGGAATTGGAAAAATAATAAAAAGGATATGTGTCGGTGAGCTTTCTATCATGACCCAGAGTGCCTGAGATAACTTACACAGATAGGTTGTCTTCTGACGCACAGGTGGGACATGGCCGTCAATGATTAACTATCCCGGGCTTGGGAAGCTGTGGCAAGCCAACGCAGTACCAAGTAAGATCATGATAGAGCAAAAGGACTTGTCTCTTCCTTGAGGCAGGAGAGGGGAACGAAAAGAGTTCCATGGTCCTCTCGAAGGAAACACTCCCCATCACGGTTGACCAAGCCCAGAGTCCCAATGGACTCTTTGCCTCCCAGTAATGCTGTCCTGAGAAACAACCAGTTAGCACCTGGACCGGGCTGGACTGGGGGACGCCATGGCATCTCAAAGTAGGACAAAATTAAGAAAACAATATCGTCGTCTTCTTAATTTACAATAACTGCCAGTCAATGTTGTAAGAGGCGCATCGATCAGGAAATCACTAAGTGAAATACTGTATGCAGCTTTTAACTTCCTCACGGGGATAGTCACAGGACACGGGGTGTATCTTTCTGTTTCTGGTATGATCAGTCCCACGGTACAAGGAATAAAAACCAGTCTATTTATTATCAACAATGTGTTGGTATGTTGTTCTCCAAATATTTTATCTCTTAAGTTAAAAACAATAATGATACTTAAAGAAAACAATATCAAGGAATAAATAAATAAATAAAGGTAAAATAAAATCTTTACCTTTGCTTACTTTTTAAGCAATTTTTAAGGATTTTAAAAATATGTGTGAGTATTTGTGGAAGTATAAGGGAGCATGTGTGTGAGTGTATGTAAGTGTGAGTGTATGTGCATATGTGTGAGTTTATGAGTGTATTGTGTAAGCATGAGTGTATGTGTGTATATGTGGCAGTGTGTGTATATTGTGAGTGTGCATGTGTATTTGTGAGTGTATATGTGAGGGTGTATGTGTATATGTATGAGTGCATGTGTGCATATCTGTGTGTATGTGTGACAGTATGTGTACATTTGTGTGAGTTTACCTGTGTTTCTGTGAGTGTATATGTGTATGTATGAGTGTATTGTATATGTGTTAGTGTATGTGTGTATGTAAGTGTGAGTATATGTGGTATGTGAGTGTATGTATGAGTGACAGTGTATGTGTATTTGTGTGAATGTATGTGTGCTTCTGTGAGTGTATATGTGTATGTGGAGTGTATGTGTATATGTGTGTATCTGTGAGTATATGTGTATAAGTGTGAGTGTATGTGTGCGAGTGTGGGTATATGTGTGTAGGTGTGGGTGTATGTCTATAAGTGTGAGTGTATGAGTGTATGTGTGTGACTGTATGGTATGTATATGTAAGTGTGAGTGTATGTGTATACATATATGTGTGAGAGTATTGCGAGTGTATGTATGTGAGCTTAAAAGTGTAGATGTGTATGTCAGAGTATGTATGTGAGAGCTTGTGGAAGAAGTTGTCAGAGCCCCTAAGCTGGATTTAGGTGCTGGGGATCGAACTGGGGACCCTGGAAAAGCACGGGCACTCTTTGTTGAGCCATTTTTCCCACCCCCAACTTTTCTTGCTCTTCAGCAATCTGGCAGGTAAGTATTTACCCGAAGGCAACTCTGGAAGGACTACAGTATCACTCTGTTTAGGATTGGAGGGTACAGTCAGTAGAGCTTATTATCATATGACTGGAGTTTATTATCCGCAGCTGGATAATCCAGTGGGATGAAGGAAGAGCGACAGCCATGTTATGAGGAAGTTGGGGAGGGACACTTGCAGAGTCTATATGACAGCACACTGATACTGGAAAACAAAATGTCTCAGTTGTAAACTAAATTTTTCAAACTCTAAATAGACCTAAAGGATTGTAGCCTGAATGCTAAGAGGAGAGAGAACAGACTCATAAAATATAAAATTAAGACAAAGAATAAGGACCACCCACCAAAAAAAGAACAGTAGCAAAACGATATAATTATCCTAGACATGAAGGATCTAAATATCCAAATTAGAAGCAGAAACTCTGGGCTGGGCAGAGAAAGAGTGCACAGTGGTCAAGAGCACTGGCTTTTTTGGAAGACAACCTGGATTCAGACCTCAACACTCACGTGGAAGTTCCCAACTCTCTGTGACTCCAGTTCCGGGGGATGAACACCTCTTCTGGCCTCTGTGGGCATCTGCCTGCACATGTACACAGACACTCATGCACACATACACTCAAGTTATAAATAAATAAATAGCTAGCATCTTTTAAAATAATTGAGTAAAATAAAGGTAAAACAAAGATTAAAAAAAGAAGATCTTGTCTACAAGGAAGTCACTTTAAATAGGACACGTGCCCTTACAGGTCAGAAAGCATCAATGTTAGGGATAATGAGAAGCTCAGTCTAAATGGCACAGTGAAATATTGTCACCAATTTGGTGACACATGCATGGTTGTTTAGCAGTAGAAGAATCAGTTTTGGGCTGGAGAGATGGCTCAGTGGTTAAGAGCACTGACTGCTCTTCCGAAGGTCCTGAGTTCAAGTCTCAGCAACCATATGGTGGCTCATAACTATCTGTAATGGGATCTGACGCCCTCTTCTGGTGTGTCTGAAGACAGCTACAGTGTACTTTCATGTAGTAATAAACAAATCTTTAAAAAAATTAGTTTTGTTTGCCATTTATTTAACTATGTTTCTGATTTATTGATATAATATTGGGAGGGAATACAAAAAAAGCTTTATTTTGAAATGTAAACTTAAATCTAGAGAAAAGGATTCAAACCTGAAGGGGATGTAGGAGATGCAGCTCAGTTGGTGAAACACTTCCCTAGCACTCAGTAAACCCTGGAACTCCATCCCCAGTACCCCATAAACTAGGAGTGGTACTTGCCTGTAATCTCAACATTCACAGAGGGCAAGCTCAAGGATCAAGACTTTAAGGATATTTTTTACCTATGTATTGAGTCTTATTTCAGCATGGGACACAAAGAAACCCTGGCTAAAAACAGTGAGACAAATAGTTTACCTTGGAGCTGGAGAGATGGCTCAGCAGGTAAGAGCACTGACTGCTCTTCCAAAGGTCCTGAGTTCAAATGCCAGGAACCACATGGTGGCTCACAACCATCCATAATGAGATCTGACACCCTCTTCTGTGATGTCTGAAAACAGCTACAGTGTATTTACATATAGTAAAAAAATCTTTAAAAAAAATAGTTTACCTCCCTGGAATGAAAACAAATGAAAATATGCATACCCCAATATTGGGCGTGGAATAGAGACCCCCCCCCCCAAAGCATCTACCCTACAGGTACATGACTTCAGTGGCTATTGTATTTTATAAAAAGAAAGAGAAACCAGGGAAATATTTGGGGGAGGTGCAATAAGGTGTGTGGGAATGGGGTACCTCTGCAGGCCCATGCTGAGGCATCTCTTCCCCCTGAGGGACTAGCCATATGGGCGACAGCATAGTATAGAATAGTTTATTCAGGACATGAAGAGGGGAGTTGAGAGAAAGGCAGAGAAAGAGAGGGAGAGTAGAAGAGTGGAGGAGTAGAGGCCAGTTATGAGCACATCGGGGGAGGGGGAGCGGAATAGGGAGAGGGAAAGAGGGAGAGGGAGGGAGAGAGAGAGAGAGGGAGGGAGGGAGGGAGGAAGAGAGAGAGAGAGAGAGAGAGAGAGAGAGAGAGAGAGAGAGAGAGAGAGAGAGAGAAGCCAGAGCAAAAGCAAGAGAGCAAGAGAGAGAGGAGGGGGTCAAGCAGCCCCTTTTATAGTGAGTCTGGCATACCTGGCTGTTGCCAGGTAACTGTGGGGCGGAGCCTAGACTAAATGCCAACAGTAGCAACATCCAAACGTGAGTTGGCCATGCTGGGGTTCAGTTCGCGCGTGCGCAGAGCTCATGAGCCTGTGCAGAGTCACTGGGGGATCTTAATTAACGCTGATAAGACTTCCACAAACACAAGATACCATCACAGAGAGCGGAAGTCCTTGACCGTGTAAACGAGAGTAAACAAACAGTAATGATGGTACAAAAATGTATGCCCGAGAATGTTAGCCAAGAGAACAGCTGCTAAGTGTTTGATCTAGTTTAATTCTGTTGCTGTGGTAAACACTGACCAAAGCACTCGAAAGGAGGAGAGGGTTCTACTTCTAGGTCACATTCCATCATTAAGGGAAGTCAGGGCAGGAGCTTACATTGGGACTGACGCAGAGACCACGGAGGATGCTTGCTCACCTTCTGCTAGCTTTCTAGTAGAGACTAGATCCACCTGGCTAGGGATGGTACCACCCACCATGGCCTGGGCCATCTTGTATCAACTGGTCATCAAGACAATGCCTCACAGACTTGTCCACAGGCCAATCTGATCAAAGCACTTGTCCAGTTGGGGTTCCCTCTTCCCAGCCGACTGACTAGGTTGTGGTCCATCAACAATAAAAAGCTAGCTTTTTTTTTTTAATTGAATATTTTGTTCATTTACTGGACTTTTTACAAAAGGCATGCTCCATTCAATATATAAAACTAAACAGCAGAAAGGAAAGTTAATAATTTCACCTTGCCCTCAAAATTTCATCACCCTAAGAAAAACCGACAACAGCCTACACAAAAATGTCAGACTTGGGTTTCTCTGTTTTGATACTCAGAAACATACTGTCTTCTACCCATTACTCGGTACTTTTGTTTTTCTCTTAAAAATAATTGGGGGACATCCTCTTCCTTTACCACACATCACTCTAACTAATTTTTAGATTAAGTAAACAGTGCATTCCCCAAGTCCAATTAAGATGTTTGTTTCTCATCATCTTTACTTTAAAAACATGGCTGGAATCAACATCCTTAAAAAATATCTCTTTACTTCTGCAACAGAAGTTCACAAAACTGGAGCAAAGGGCAGGTCTGTTTTTATTCTGTTTCAGTGGCTAAATAATATGCCCAAGTTCACCACCAAAACATTGCACAAATTGTTACTTGAGACAGCAGTGCTAGGGGGAAAGCTCTGCATGCATGCATGTGTGTATAGGTGTTTGTTCATGTATGTATATGTATGATGTGTATAAATGTGTATGTGTGTATGCATGTGTATGTATGTGTGCATTGTATACATATATATGTGTGTATCTTTTTGTATGTATGTATGTGCATGTATGTATGTATGTGTGTATGTATATGTGTGTATGTGCATGTGTATGTATATGTATGTGTATACGTGTGTGTGTGTGTGTGTGTGTGTGATTTAACATCCTTCCCTGTACTATTGGCCAATTTTCTTCCTGCTCTCTGACACATGAGGTACACACTCCTTTCCTGGGGTCCTCCTTCCCTGTTGACTTCAGCCTATTCCTCCATGTGTGAGGACCCCTTGCACACTTGCACATGAGAGACAGAACTCTGTCACAGTACCATAGGTACTTTCTCCTGCACAGTTCTTGATTTGATTGCACTATCACATGCTACATTATGCCCTTTTACGTTTTACAGACCGATCAGAAGAACCACGCCCTGGGTCTGGAGCTGTAAGGAGAGGTCAGAGATGCTGTCTGCCTTCCGTGTGAAATCTCTTTCATCACCACAATCTGGCTGCCATCTTTCCAAGGCAGGAAGAATGGATTCGCTCCGTCTTATCCTCAAATAATTCTTTCAAGAATCTCCATCTGGAAAACTACCTCACAGAAAAATTGCCGCCACTTCATGATAAAAGCAAAACAAGACAAACAAAAACCTGGGAGTGGAGACGGAGGCTCAGATGGAAGAATCTAATGTTCTCTGGCAGTGACTTTATAGGAACAGTGCCTTCTTACCCAGATAGTGAACAGTGGAAATGCTTCTTATTAACATATATTAACACAAATATTCAGAGTAAAACTCAATAACAGTGATATGATATGAGTTTTGCATCTTTGTTTAAAGAAGCAATGACCCTTTGAGACACTAATTTCGCTTGCCCAAGGCAGAGTCACAATGAGTACCCAATGTGGTACTTAGACATACTGTCAAGCAGAGTTCTAGTTTCAAAATGTTTTCTCTTCAATGGATTCAAATCGAATTTTTAAGGTTCTTAAAAGTTAAAAGAACTTCAACACTCTCCCAAGGAAGCCACATAAATAAATGCTGTCCAACAGGCAAGGGCTTAGGTTGGGTGTGACAGTGCACACCTTTAGTCCCAGAATTCGGGAGGCAGACTCACATATGCACATATGCAACTGTGAGTTTGAGGCCAGCCCAGTCATCATAGCCAGTTCGAGACCAGCAAGGGTTTTATACAGTGAGATCATTTCAAAAACATAAGTAAGGGCTGGTGAGATGGCTCAGCCTGTAAGCTAAACAAGTCCTTTTCTCTTGGAGTTGGTTGGATTCTCTTTTTTTATCAAAATGGCAAAAGAAGCTGCCCGGCAATGGTGGCGTACACCTTTAATCCCAGCACTCAGGAGGCAGAGGCAGGCGGATTTCTGAGTTCAAGGCCAGTCTGGTCTACAGAGTGAATTCCAGGACAGCCAGGGCTACACAGAGAAACCCTGTCTTAAAGAGGGGGGAGGGGAGGAAGGAAGGAAGGAAGGAAGGAAGGAAGGAAGGGAGGGAGGGAGGGAGGGAGGGAGGGAGGGAGGGAGAGAGAGAGAGAGAGAGAGAGAGAGAGAGAGAGAGAGAGAGAGAGAGAGAAAGAAAGAAAAGAAAAGAGAGAGAGAGAGAGAGAGAGAGAACACTGACTGCTCTTCCAGAGATCCTGAGTTCAATTCCCAGCAACCACATGCTGGCTCACAACCATCTGTAAGAGAGAGAGAGAGAAGCAAACACGAACAGAACACATGCTGTCCCCACCTTGATGGACTGAACCTCCAACCCTTCCTATTCTTCCTGCCTTTGAGTTCTCCCATGAGTGGCTACAAACCTCTTTCTACTATATCTGTGGTGATCTGTATATGCATGGACTAGGGAGTGGCACTATTAGGAGGTGTGGCCCTGTTGCAGTAGGTGTGGCCTTGTTGGAGTAGGTGTGTCACTGTGGGTGTGGGCTTTAAGACCCTCATCCTAGCTGCTAAGAAGCCAGTCTTCTCTTAGTGGCCTTCAGATAAAGATGTAGAACTCTCAGCTCTGCCTGCATCACGCCTGCCTGGATGCTGCCAAACTCCTGCCTTGTTGATAATGAACTGAACCTCTGAACCAGTAAGCCAGCCCCAATTAAATCTTGTCCTTGGTCATGATATCTGTTCACAGCAGTAAAACCCTAACTAAGACACTACCCCTCTCCTTATTTGAACTTTCTGGCCCTTGGCAGTTCTTTGGCCCCACCTCACATGCCTTCTTCCCACCAGCCTTTATTCACATTTTGCAGTATTGTAGCATTTCTTGAACAGCCTTCTATGGTAGCATTTGGTGTATGCTGCTGGGGTGACTCCTTTATTCTGTCTCCTAGGGACAGTAGGCTCCTGGAGGACAGACTTATGTTCTCCTCTTTTAAAAATGGCTTTACTTAATTTTTTAAAGATTTATCTATTTTTATTTTATGTATGTGAGTACAGTGTAGCTGTTCAGATGGTTGTGAGCCTTCATGTGGCTGTTGGGAATTGAATTTTAGGATCTTCCCCCTCCCCCAACCCCTATAATTAACTCAATCTAAAAAGGTCCCTTACAAACAAGCCCAGAGCTTTGTTTCCTAGGCCGTTCTAGATGCTGCCAAGTGGACAACCTATATCACCCATCCCAAGGTGGAAGGAAAGAGACATTTGAGAAAACCGATCTAGTAGCTCAAGGGAAAAGCGAGCCATCCCTAAACCCAAAACACAAGGCCTGACAAGCTGTTCCCAGGCAGAACTGAGAGGATGTGGACTTCTTGAGAACAGGGCATAGCCTCGCTAATGACTCAGATTCCTAACTGGAGTACAAGATGCTCACTAGCAAACAGAGACAAGGCTTCCTTAGGGAACTGCATGAATAAGCATCTGCCATCAACTCACACCTTGGATTCTTCATCCCTGGGAGGTTCTGTAAGATGCCACAGACAGGTGGACAAGCTTTGATTGACAGCTCCACCACAGCAGGGAGTTCAGAGTCTGGGGATTCTTTATGTGGAAACTGTAATAACCATTTTGTGGCGAGTGCCTGTAGATGCCATCCTAGAAAGTATTGCAACTCAGAGAGCGAGTCGTTGCACAGTTCTTCAAACTCCTGATAAATGACAGGCTGATCGGCTGTCATTCTGAGAACCACTCAATAGGGACTCCGTAGACATCCTTATGAATCAAAGCCACATGCCTTCTACCCAAGAGAAACTCAGAACTCCAGCCAGATTGCAACGAAGGAAAAGGCTATAAGAATATTTGAATTTCAGATTATGTTCCTATTAGCCTGACACTGTAGACTATGAGAAAACAGCCTCCTGGCCCAGCTAATATTTCAGAGAACACAGATGCAATCCAGGCTGGAGAAAGACCTCAGAGGCAGTGACCTGCCTGCCATCCAAAGCCTTAGGTTTCATACACAGCATCACACATCTGCACACACAGTTAACATCGCTAAAACCTCAATGAGATGCTAAAAGGCAATCTTTTAAACCAAACTTTTATTGTCTCTGATTTATGACTGAAATGTACTTTCTAAGTTGTTAAGGATGATGGTACAGATATTATTTTGAAAAGAGTCATGTATTATATAGATAAAAGGTCATATGCACACATATAACATATGAGCATACTGTAAGCAATCTCAATCAAATGAATTAGTGAATCATGATTCCATATTGTCTTAGGATTTCTATTGCTGTGACGAAACACCATGATCAAAAACCAAGTTGATAATCAAAAAACAAGACTTCATTTGGCTTACAATTCTACATTGTAGTTCATCATTAAAGGAAGTCAAGACAGGAACTCAAACAGGCCATGAACCTAAAGGGCAGGAGCTATTGCAAAGGCCATAGAGGGGTGCTGCTTACTGGCTTGCTCCTCATGGGTTGCCCAGCCTGCTTTCTTATAGAACCCAGATCCACCAGCTCAATGGCACGGCCCACAATAGGCTGGGTCTCTCCCTATCAATCACTAACTAAGAAAATGTCCTACAACCCTGCCAACAACCCAATCTTATGGAAGCATTTTCTTAATTGAGATTCCCTCCTCTCAGGTGACTTTAGCTTGTGTCAAGTTGCCATTTAAACTATCTTGCACAATGGACCCCTTGTCAAATTGATACCTAAACACATCACCATTAAGCAAATACCTTTTCTTTCTCATTCATCCCCCAAGATCTCCCACTAAAAGTACAAATAACGTTTAAAATCCTAGTATTTACAAGTTCAAGCACATTAAAAGATCAGTCTCAGGGCTGGAGAGGTGGCTCCTTGGTTAAGAGCACTGACTGATCTTCCAGAGGTCCTGAGTTCAATTCCCAGCACCCACATGGTGGTTCACAACCATCTGTAATGAGCTCTGATGCCCTCTTCTGGTGTGTCTGAAGACAGTGACTGTGTACTTACAGAAAACAAATAAATAAAAATAAAAAGTTCAGTCTCTTTAAAACAGCCAACCAAATCCAAAGTCTCTTAACATTCAAAGTCTCTCAACTATAGCCTCCTGTAAAATTAGAAATTAAGTATAAACTTTCTTACTTGCAGAGGGAAGAAGCAGGGTACACAGTCACAATCAAATCAATGCAAAACCAAACTCTCAAAATGTTAATAACTCAACATCGATGTTGAAAGTGACCTCCAAAAGCCTTGGTCACTTCTCCAGCTCTGCCCTCTGCAGCATACCCAGCTTATCTTCTAGGCTCCAGCTGGCTCCATTCCAATGCTTCTGTTGTTCTTGGTGGTCACTCCATCTCTAAGATGCTGAGGTCCTCTGCTGCAAATGGGCTGCATTTTCACCAATAGCCTCTCCTAGACTCTCTTTATAGTGTCAAGCCTCAACTTCTCTACATGCTTGTTACTGTGTGAGGCCAGGGGAAGCCATTGGTGAAGGTGCAGCTTTAGTAGCAGGTGAATGCCCATGGTTGAAGGGGGTCATGTAGAGAAGTTGAGGCTTGACACTATAAAGAGAGCAATTTGAGGAGGAAAGGATTATTTGGCTTACACTAATGCATTGCAGTTCATCACTGAAGGAAGCCAAAACAGGAATTCAAACAGGATAGGAACCTGGAGGCAGGAGCTGATGCAGAAGACCATGGCGGGATGCTGCTTACTGGTTTGCTCCCCAAGGTTTGCTCAGTCTGCATTCTTATAGAACATAACTGTCTGAGGTGGCCCTACCCCCAATGGGTTGGACCCTCTGGCATCAATCATTAATTCAGAAAACACCCTATAGACCTGATTATAGCCCCATCTTATTGAGGCATTTTCTTAATTGAGGTTCCATCCTCTCCAGTGACTCCATATTGTATTAAGATAACATAAAGCTAGCCTGCATGCCTCTCAAAAATAAGCAAAAAGAAGAAGAGGAGGAAAAGTAATTGTTCTATATCATCCTCAACTATACAGTAAGTTCAAGACCAGAGAAGAAGAAGAAGAAGAAGAAGAAGAAGAAGATGAAGAAGAAGAAGAAGAAGAAGAAGAAGAAGAAGAAGAAGAAGAAGAAGAAGAAGAAGAAGAAGAAGAAGAAGAAGAAGAAGAAGAAGAAGAAAGAGGAGGAGGAGGGAGAGGAGGAGGAGAAGGAGGAGAAGGAGGAGGAGAAGAAGAAGGAGAAGGAGGAGAAGGAGGAGGAGAAGAAAGAGAAGGAGGAGGAGGGGGAGGAGGAGGAGAAGGAGGAGAAGGAGGAGAAGGAGGAGAGGGAGGAGAGGGAGGAAGAGAAGGAGGAGAAGGAGGAGGAGAAGGAGGAGGAGAAGAAGAAGGAGAAGGAGGAGAAGGAGGAGAAGGAGAAGGAGAAGGAGAAGGAAGAGAAGGAGGAGGAGGGGGAGGAGGAGGAGAAGGAGGAGAAGGAGGAGAGGGAGGAAGAGAAGGAGGAGGAGAAGGAGGAGAAGGAGGAGGAGGAGAAGAAACACACACATCCAAACTTCAAAAGTATCAAGGAACTAACTAATATATTTAAGAGTCAGTCTCACTGAACCACTGCATAACCTAGATGTGATGGCTCTTTTTGGTCATCAACTTGACCATATCTAGAATTAACTAAAACTATAGCAATTGGATACATCTGTGAGGGATTTTTTTTTACTTAATTAAATCATTTAATGTGGGAAGACACGCTTTTGATATGGATCATTTCTCAAATGCTTCGACCTCCCGCAACCCCCTTGTAATCCACCATCCAAAGGTACGGGAGAAAGGATGATAAATAGGACAAGGGGATTTGGACCTGTTTAGAAGTAGGTCTTTGTGGATAATTTCAATCTCTGTCATTGTCTTAGTTGGGGTTTTACTGCTGTGAACAGACACCATGACCAAGGCAACTCTTATAAGGACAACATTTAATTGGAGCTGACTTACAGGTTCAGAGGTTCAGTCCACTATCATCAAGGCGGAGCATGACAGCATCCAGGCAGGCATGGTGCAGACGGAGCTGAGAGTTCTACATCTTCATCTGAAGGCTGCTAGGCAGCTAGGATAGGGGTCTTAAAATCCACACCCACAGTGACACACCTACTCCAACAGGGCCACACCCTATAATAGTGCCACTCCCTGGGCCAAACATATTCAAACCATCGCAGTCGGGATACCAGCAGTCAGTAGTGTCAGGATAGCAAACACAAATCAGCAGTGGTGGCACAGTCTAACAGAAACTGCCAGGCCTCCGCCAATTTGGCACGAGTCAGTGAGAGTGGCCAGAACCAGCGGGGGACATCAGGAGAAATTCTCTGTCGTGCTTCTCTCAACGAAGCAAAGATCAGAAGTGAAGACGAGATCAGCAAAGCATTGCAAAGCTAACCATGCAAGCGCGCCATCACTGCCGGTTGAGTCCTATTTACACTCTTCCCAAACATCACGTATCCTCCCACGGGCCCTGCCTCAGCAAAACAACACATGAGTCGGAGTCACCTGACATATCCAGAAACTTCCACGTCAATACAGCAGACCCGCTGAGACATCGAGCCCTGTGAACTGAACAACTACGGGGATTCTTAGACCTTCCACTGGTAGACAGCCACTGTTGGACTAGATGGTTGACAGCCTATCTGTCATTCTAATAAACCCCTATGTGTGTGTACATATACATATAGAATGTATATATACATCTATGTATAATATGTATAGACATACACACATATATCTGTATATACACACACGCATACATATACATATACATATACATATACATATACATACATATACATATATGTTCTGATCTACAGGAACACATTGCAGGCCTGCCTTCCTTCAACTACCCTGGAGCCTCAGGCTATGT